>NW_006408583.1:2466140-2466759 GCF_000296735.1 Chrysochloris asiatica
GTACAGACTCATAGTGACCCTATGCACAGCAGAAGGAAACACTGCCTGGCCCTGTAGCATCTTCACAATTCTTGAAATGTTTGAATCTATTATTGTAGCTGTTGTGTCAATATGTATCATTGAGAGTTTTCCTATTTTTTTGTTCACCCTCTCCTTTATCCACATGATGTCCTTTTCCAGATGACATGTCCAAAGTATTTGAGGCACAGTTTTACCATCCTCTATTCCAAGGAGCATTCTGGAATAGAATACTTCTAAGACATGTTTTGAAGGATTCTTTGGACAAACTATTGAATGATGCAGAAAGCATCAAAAGAAGATGGAAGAAATATGCAAAGCAACTGTACCAAAAGGAAATGGTTGATGTTCAACCATTTCAAGACGTAGCATGTGATAAAGAGCCAATGATTCTGAAGGAAGAAGTCCAAGGTGCATTGAAGGAATTGGCAAAGAACAAGGCAACAGGAATTGGTGGAATAAAAATTGAAATCTTTCAAGAAAGTGAGGCGGCACAGGAGGCACTAACTCATCTCTACCAAGAAATTTGGAAGACAACTATCTGGCTGACTGATTGGAAGAGATCCATATTTGTGCCCATTCCAAAGAGAGGTGACCCAAC
>NW_006408583.1:2467744-2472402 GCF_000296735.1 Chrysochloris asiatica
ACCAGTGGCTGGAGAAGGATATAATGTTTGGTAAGGTGGAGGGTCAGAGAAAAAGAGGAAGACCCCCAATGAGACAGATTGGCAAAGGGGCAGCATCAAAGGGCTCAAGCTTGGCAACAGTAGTGAGGTTGGTCCAGGATCAGGCAGTGTTTCGTTCCGTGGCAACAGTAGTGAGGTTGGTCCAGGATCAGGCAGTGTTTCGTTCTGTTGTGCATAGGGTTGCTATGAGTAGGTACCAACTCAATGGCACCTAACAATGACAACAACAAGAAGACATGTTTATTTTTAATTTTTTCACAAGCCATGGTATTTTCAATATTTTTGCCAACACCAAAAGAAAAAAAAAAGCCTCAGCTTTCTGTCATCCTTATTTATTGTCGAACTTTAAAATGCAATAAGATGTGATTGAAAATACCATGACTTAGGCCAGGTACACTTCAGTTCTCAAACTAACATATATCATATTTATTTGTTTTTCCCACACTTTAAAGAGGTCTTTTGTAGCATAGTTTTCTAATGAAATTACTTCGTTTGATTTCTTACTGCTGCTTCCATGGGCTTTACTTGTGGATACAAGTAAAGTGAAATCCTTGACAACTTAAATCTTTTTTCCATTTATTATGATGCTTCCTATTGGTCCAGTCTTGAGGACTTTTGCTTTCCTTATGTTGAAGTGTAATCTATACAGTTTGAATAAGTATTATGAAAGTACAACTCTGACACATGCCTTTTCCTATTTTAGACCATGTAGTTTCCTCTTGTTTCATTCAATGACTGCCTCTTGTCTATGTAGAGGTCTTGCATTATTACAATTAAGTGTTCTGGGATTTCCATTCTTCACAATATTATCCATAATTTGTTAGATCCACACCATCAAATGCCTTTGCATAGTCAATAAAACAAAAGTAAATATCTTTTTGGTAGCTCTCATTTCATGTCTTCTGAATTTGGTTTGTATTTCTGGCATTTTGTCAATGTACTCTTGTAACTGTTTTTGAATAATCTTCAGATACATTTTACTTAATGTAAACTTTAGGATATGATTTGATCATTTCCGCGTTCTATTGAATCACTTTTCTTGGGAATGGGAACTGATATAAATGTCTTCCAGTTGGTTAGCCATGTGGTTGTTTTCCAAATTTGTAGGCATATTTGAGAGACTGATTCCAGGTTTGCGTGTTTGGTGGACCACCTCAATTGGTATTCTATTATTTCTTGGAGACTTCTTCTTCACAAATGCTTTCAGTGAAGCTTTGAATGCTTTCTTCAATGCCAATCATTCTTGATCATATGCGTCTTCCTAAAGTGGTTAAACATGGACTGTTTCATTTGAGTACAGTGATTCTGTGTGTATTACTTCCATCTTCCCTCGATGCTTTCTGTGTCATTCAGTTCCTTGCCCATCATTGTTCTTGTTAGGTACAGTTGAGTCAGTACCGACTCAGAGCAACCTTAGCACAACAGAACGAAACACTGCTGATTCTGTGTGATCCTCACAATCATTGTTAAGCTTGAGCCTATTGCTGCTGCCACTTGACCAGTCCATCTCATTGGAACTCTTCCTCTTTTTCACTGACTCTCCACCTAAACAAGCATGATGTCCTTCACCAGGCACTGGTTCCTACTGATAATATGTCCATAGTAAGAAAGATGAAGTTGGACCTTCCCAGCTTCTAAGGAGCATTCTGTCTGTACTTCTTCTAACACAGATTTATTTGTTTTTCTGGCAGTCTGTGGAACTTTTAATATTCTCCTACAACACCATAACCCAAATGCATGAATTCCCCCATGTTCTTCCTTATTCACTGCCCAATCTTCTCATGCATATGAGGTTATTGCAAATACCATGGCTTAGATCAGTCCTCAAACTGACATTTTTGCTCTTAAAAAGTCTTGGGAAGAAGATTTGCCTAATGCAATATGTCTGATTTTGTGACTGCAGCTTCCTTGAGTGTTGATGGTTGATCCATGCAAAATGAAGTCTTTGACAATGTCAAACTTTTCTCCATTTATATTGATCTTATTTTTTTGGTCCAGTTGTGAGGGTTTTTGTTTTATTTACATTGAGGTGCAGCCCATACCAAATGCTGTTGTCTTTGATATTCAACAGTAAGTATTTGAAGTCCTTTTCAAATTCAGCAAGTAAAATTGTATCATCTTCCTATTGTAGGTTGTTAATGCATCTTTCTGCAATCTTTATGCCATGTTATTATTTAAATAATCCAGTTTCTCAGATTATTTGCTCAGCATACAGATTGAATAAGTATTGTGAAAGAATACAACCCTGGCACACATCTTTCCTGATTTTAAACCATTCAGTGTTTTTTTGTTTGGTTTTTGTTCAGTTCACACAACAGTCTCTTGGACTATGAATACATTCCTCATGAGCACTCTAAGTGTTCCAGAATACTCATTTTCTGCAAGGTTGTCCATAATTTGCCATGATCTGCACAGTTGAAAGCCTTTGAATAGGCAATAAAGCTGAGGTAAACATTTTTCTGGTATTCTGTGCTTCCAGCTAAGATCCATCTGAAGTCAACAGTGATTTCCCTTGTTCACTTCCTTGTCTGAATCTGGCTTGAAATCTGGCAATTCCCTGTCATTGTACTATTGCAGCTGTTTTTGAATTTTCTTTAACAAAATTTTACTTGCATGCAATTTTAAAGATATTGTCTGATGATTTTCACATTCCACTGAGTCATATCTCTTTGGAATACGCACAAATGTGAATCTCTTCCTGTCAGTTGGCTAGGTAGCTGCATCAGTTTGTTGAAAGATTTAAATTTGTATCCCATCAATTCTCAGAGCCTTGCTCTTTGCCAATGCTTTCAGTGGACCTTGGACTTCTTATTTCAGCACCATTGGCACTTGATCATATGCTACCTTTTGAAATATTTGCACATTGGTCATTTCTTTGTGGTACAGTGACAATGTGTATTCCTTCCATCTTCCTTTGATGCTTTCTGTATCATTCAATATTTTGTTCACAAAATCCTTCAATATTTCAGATCAAGGCTTGATTTTTTTTCTTCAGTTCATTCAACTTGAGAAATGCTGAGCATGTTCTTCTGTTTTGATTTTCTAACTCCAAGTCTTTGCACATTTTGTTATCATGTTTGACTTTGCCTTCTCGTGTTGCCCTTTGAAATTTCTGTTCAGCTCTTTTATCTCCTCATTTCTTCCAATTGCTTTAGCATCTCTACACTGGAGAGAAAGTCTCAGAGTCTTTTTTGACATCCTTTGTCTTCTGAATGACCTGCTTTCTTCCTGTATGATGTTATTAATGTTATCCCACAACAATTCTTGTCTTCCATCATTAGTATCTAATGAATCAAATCTATTATTGAGATAATCTCGTAATTCAGGTGAGATATGTTCAAGGTCATATTTTGGCTCTTCTGGACTTATTTTTATTTTCTTCAGCTTCAGTCTGAACTTCCACAAGATGGTGGTCTGTCCACAGTTTGTCCCTGGTCTTGTTTTGACTGATAATGTGAAGCTTTTCCACCATCTCTTTCCATAGATGTAGTCAATTTGATTTCTGTGTTTTCCATTTGGTGAAATCCACGTATGTTGTTTTACACAGATATTTTATGTTGTTTAAAACAGGTATTTGTAATGAATAAGTCATTTTTCTTGCAAAATTCTATCATGTGACCTCAGGCATTTTTTCTATCACCAAAGTCGTATTTTCAAACAACTGACTGATCCTTTTTCTTTGTTTCCAATCTTTGTATTCCAATCATCAGTAATTATCAATACATCTTGATTACATGTTTGAACAATTTCAGACTGAAGAAGTTGATGGAATTCTTTAATTTAATCATCTATAATTATTGTAATTTGAGACTTAATTTTTTTTTCTTCAGTTCTCTTGCTTTTTTTGAAAAATGCCAAGAATTTTATTTCCTTTTGATTTTCTAACTCCAGGTCTTTGCACATCTCAATATAGTATCTTATTTTGTCTTCTCAAGCTGCCCTTTGAAATCTTGTGTTCAGCTCTTTTACTTTATCATTTCTTTCTTTCTTTTTAGCTACTCTATATTCAAGAGCAATTTTCAGAATCTCATCTGACATTCATTTTGGTCTTTCATTTCTTTCTGGTCTTTTTAATGACCATTTGCTTTCTTCATGTATGCTGTTCTTGATATCATCCCACCACTTGTCTGGTCTTCAGTCATTAGTATTCAATGTGTAAAACCTATTCTTGAGATGATCTCTTGTCAGGTGGGATATAATCAAGGTTGTATTTTGGCTGTAATGAACTTGTTTTCATTTTCTTCAGCTTCAACTTGAATTTGCATATGAGCAATTGATATTTTATTCTGCAGTTGGCTTTGGCCTTGTTCAGACTGATGATATTGAGGTTTTCCATCTTCTCATTCCACAGATGTAATTGATTTAGGTCTACATGTACAGTCACCATTTATGTTGTTGAAAAAATATACATTTGAATTGAAAATTTTATCATGCTGTGGTGCAGGGAATTATTTAATATGTCTCTTTTATCTATGGTCTTCATAGCTCTGAATGAATAACAGGATGGTAAAGTGAAGAGGACTTAAAACATTTACTTATGAAGATTAAAGAGCACAGCCTTCGATATGGATTGCATCTCAATGTCAAGAAAACAAAAATCCTCACCACTGGACCAATAA
>NW_006408583.1:2478812-2480060 GCF_000296735.1 Chrysochloris asiatica
CATTTTGAGTGCCTTCCAACCTGAGGGGCTCATTTTCCAGCCCTGTATCCTGACAGTGTTTTTCTGCTATTCATAAGGTTTTCAGTGACTAGCGATTCAGAAGTAGTTCGTCACTCTTTCTTCCTAGTCTGTCTTTGTCTGGAAGCTCATCTGAAACCTGTCTACCATTGGTGACCCTGATGGTTATTTAAAATACCGGTGGCATAGCCCTCAAAATCACAGTAACTCAAGCCACCACAGCACAACAGACAGATGACTGGTGGCCGTTTGGTTTTATGTCGAAATTGTCACTTTAAATTTTGATATCATTCCTGATGCAATCAAGATGTTTTCTCCCAAGATGTCGGCTCCGGGAACAGGTGAGCATCTTGAACTAGAAAACAATGGATTTCTGGATTCTCCTACAAATAAGGAATCTCCTGATTCCTTATGGACTTTCTTATTTCCACACAATTCTCTATAAATTTCATCCCCACAATGTAACAGTAATGTCATGAAACACAATGTGCACTAATTGTTGAATGGAAAACTGATCTCTGTAAACCTTCACCCAATTCACAATAAAAAGTTTTTAAAAAATCACATCATGTAACCTTTTATATAAAACTTTGCAATTTTTCCCAAAATCACTTAAAATCCAGTGAACTGTCAGATCCCACATAGTGTGGTACCCTATTACCTCTCTGTCTCCCTCTCTGTTCCTCCCTCTCATGCTCATTCTGATTTAACTACTCTTAATGTCCATACAATATACCACATGTGTTCCTGTTTGAGAACTTTTATTCTATTTTCTCTGCTTATAAACAACCCAGATTCTTCCCTTGTTATATTCTTTCAAGTACTTGTTCAAAACTAACCTTAAAACAATCTTATCTGATCATTGTATTTAAAATGGAACCCCAGATCCATATACTAGCAGGTCCAATTCTGTAATTCTTTTCTGTCTTCCTTTATCTTAGCACTTTATAATCTTCACATGAGGATAGGGGTTATTAGATTCTGTTCACAAATGTATGTGGTAGATAAATTCTTATTTGAATTTGGGAGCAGACAACTTAATGCTCATTTAATAGTAACCTCAGATACCTTTGTTAGATGTTGTTGTTGTTGAGAGTTGTCCAGTCAATTCCGACCCATAGCGACCCTGTATAGGGTTTGTGAGGAGCAGCTGGTGAGCTTGAACCACTGGCCTTGCAGTTCAAACGGCTTTGCTGTCTGGCCCATTAACCCACAGCGCCACACCAGGAC
>NW_006408583.1:2480160-2482380 GCF_000296735.1 Chrysochloris asiatica
TGGTGAGGTTGGCCCAGGATCGAGCATTGTTTCGTTCTGCTGTGCATGGGGTCGCTATGAGTCGGTTCCGACTCGATGGCACCTGACAACAACAACAACACCATACAAATAGGTTGTATGAGATGCAGGAATTTGTTGGTTTTGCCATCCCATTGACAGGAATGATCATTAAGAAAAAAGAGCAGGAGTGGAATATGTCTTTTGGAACTTGAGATCCCTCTCCAAGAATCTGCGAGGGGTGGCAGGGACAGAGGCTGAAGCAGTCAGTGGCAAGGAGAGACATAGGAGTGGGGAGACAGAGTGACAGGCTTCCCGGCCCATGGACCTAGTAAGACTGAGTATCTTCATGCTGGGAGCTGATTTATAGGATAATCTGTGGGCATTTATCCTCAGGCCTGAAGGGGCTTTTGAAACGTACCTGAGCAGGGCAAAGTTAAGAAGACTACATGGCTGAAAAACCAAGGATGAGAGAAAGGCATGCCCGAGTGAGGAGTTGTTCTTAACCAGAGAATCAGTGTATTCTAAGTTTTTGGTTTTTTTATTCTGAATTGTATCCTGTTAATGTCCCAATAAACTCTGTGATTGTGAGTATTGTCTGCAAATTCTGTATGGTCATTACAACAGATTATTGAACTCAGCAGAGAACTAGAATGCCATGGGAAGGGCGGGATGGTTGGTGTCAGAATAGAGTAAAGAAGTTTGGAGGCTGGAGGTATGTCTAACTTCTGCCTCATAGAAATCAGCTTTAGACTGTTGATGGTGATTTTCCTCTTCTCCACTTCTGAAGCCAAAGGAGGTCATGTTACAGCAGTTTTCTATCTGAATGTATTACAACAGCTTTAGATCCAAGAGTGTTACAGCAGCTTACAGATCCATCACAGAAGAAACCGAGGCCACTTGGAGAGGTGAAGCAGAATTTCAGATTTTATTAAGCCAGCTGGCTCAGAGGAGCTAACTTCTTCAGATTCTGAACCCTGAGTATAGGTTAAGTACAGGCTTATATAGGGACAGAAGTGTAGAGGGGCTAGGTCTCAGACCTGTTTGAGGACAGGAGGGAAATCAGAAGATTGGTCCCTCTGGGTAACCTAATTAGCATTGTAGCTTGTCTCCTGGGCAGGGAAGATTGGCCCTGTTCAGTAACATGATTAACATTCTAGCTTGTCTCCCGGGAGGAGAAGGCAGTCACTGTTTTACCTTTTCCTGTTCAGTCAGACACCTCCTTCACCCCATTTTTGCCTATCACCAAGGTCGTATTTTCAATATACTGATCCTTCTTTGTTTCTACCTTTTGTATTCCACTCAGCATATTGATTGCATATTTGATCAATTTCAAGTTCTAAAAGTTTGTGAACATCTTCAGTTTCTTCATCCTTCTTATTAGTAACTGGTGCATAAATTTGAATAGTCCTTTTAGCTGGTCTTCCTTGTAGGTGTGTGGATATTAATCCTATCACTAATAACATTTTACTTCAGGATAGCTCTTTAAATGTTCTTTTTAGCAATGACATGTGAATATAGTAATAGCTATGAAATACATCAATGATATCAATGATATAATGCAGGCAATGCCATAAGAGTATGTAGTTAGTTGCCAGATGAGTAGAAAGAAAACAGAGCAGTGTAGGCATTCAGAGGAGAGAGATTTGGGGGTAGGGAGCCAGTTGGAGACATCCGTCTGGGTTTTGAGTAAGAGGTGAATAGATGAGTACAGAGGAACAGGGGCGGCTTTCTGTTAGCAGAGAATGATGAGGCCACATATGCTAATAGAATACATTGTGATTAGTCTTTATTTTCATATATCTTTTTTGTCCCGTCTACATTATAATCATCTCTGTGTGTGAGGGGAGGCATACTTGTTCAAAATATATATCTCTATGTTCTGCAGACTTAGTCTATCAAATTCTCTGTAGTTTGGACTTAACTCTTTGATTTTCTTTCTTATGATCTTCTGAACAATTAAGTTTGAGAATCTTTTATCCCCTAGTATTTATTATAAATACCAATGTTTGCTAACCATTAGGTTAAAATTTTTGAGGCAATTGTATATATGTATTGGTACTGTTAAGTGCTGTTGAGTCAGTTCTGACCCATGGTGACCTTGTATAGGGTTTCCAAGGAGTGGTTGGTGAGCTTGAACCACTGACCTTGCAGTTCAAACTGCTTTTTCAGTCCAGCACATTAACCCACATTGCCACACCAGTACTCCATATATATATATAT
>NW_006408583.1:2482870-2484261 GCF_000296735.1 Chrysochloris asiatica
ATAATGTTCTCACTGATATAATTTCTCAATTTAGCTTAAATTTACTTATCTATTATTTTAATCAATCTTTTTTCAATTTTGTCAACCTTTTTCAATATATTCTTTGGAATAGAGTTTTCTGATTAATTCTCAGGAGCCAAATACATCAGGCCCAGCACTCTGTATGTTGGTGACATAGTGGCTAGGGGTCTTCTAGCTGTTATGTAGGAAGTCACCTTACCAATTTTACTGAGTTTAGCTCCACAGTTCATGGTTGCTTAACAAATGTGCAGACAATAAGGTTGGCAGCTCTCCAGAGCATTGATAGAAATGGTAACTTTCACATTTAATGAAACCTTCATGTTGCAGAATTTGAGATTTTACTTCCTCTGCTCTGGCATATCTTTAAAAATAATCCCATTTGCAATACAACCTCTAGAACAGTGCCAAATCTGTGTGCTTATGATACTCACACCCCTAATCATTAACTCATTTCAATGCAGTTTTGACAAAGATGGCATACAAATGCATAAACTCATTTCATCTTGAACCTAAAAACCAGATGTTCCTTTTTTTCTTTTAAGTTTTTACTGTGAATTGAGTGATAGTTTACATGAGAGAACATTGGTTTTACGCTCATCATTTCATTGTAATGATTACAATCCCCTCCATGCATCATCATTCAACAGCATTTGCTTCTATTCCCTGTTATTATTATTTTTTTTTTTGGGGGGGGGATGTACACAAAAACACTCATGAATATATAAGCATTTTAACAACCAAAGGGCACATTCCGAAATCCTGCCTCCTGGCTACCAGCCTTTCTCTTTCCACAAGTCTAGAGTCCTCAGCTGCTCTATCACTTCATGTCCTCATCTCTGTCTCCATCTCTGGTGTCGCTACTTCTCTGGATAGGGTCCCAAATACCACTCATGCTATTCTCCATTAATGGTCATAGGGTCCTCTGATCATGGACTGTAAGATTAACTACTTCCCCCTTTTTGTTACAAAACTTCTATTTTTACTGTTGTGAAAAATCACAATCAATCATGATAGCAATTATTCACTATTGAATCATAAGAATCTTATCCCATCTCTGAAACTAAACTTCCTCTTAAAAATTTGTAATCCAGTGACTTTGTACTTTAATAGCCTCCCCACCCCCCATTTTAGGTAGCCAATGTCTAAGTAGCCCATTCCTATCAACCCTGTATACAGAGGGGAAAGGATTAATGCTTGTTATGAAGATTCCATCCCTCTTTATGGGTATTTAGAGCTACTACATCCAGAAGTATACGTCAAGTTCCATCATTTTTTATATAGGATTAATTGATTCCTTATGTTGTTGTTGTTTTTGTTGTTGTCAGGTGCCATCGAGTCAGAACCGACTCATAGTGACCCCATGCACAGCA
>NW_006408583.1:2489523-2492404 GCF_000296735.1 Chrysochloris asiatica
TGTATATATATATATATATATATACAGAGTACCATTTAATTGATTTGAACACATAGTGACCCCATGTGACAGAATGGAACTGTCTCATAAAATTTTCTTGGCTGAAATAAGATTACTAGGTCATTTTTCATGAACCTACTGGCTGGGTTCAGACAGTCAACCTTTCAGTTAGCACCTAAACAGTTAACAGTTGCTCCACCTGGACTCCTTTTGACTGATTGACAGATATATAGAAGCACTAAGTGATTGATCAATTGTTTTAGAATTCAATTTCCTTAGAATATCCCCCTATGATTATATTATTCATTTATCTATAAATCTAATAAACATAAATTGATCTTTCATTTTAAGAAATTACTCCGAGTTTGAAGAGTCATACAGCATGAGCCAAAACCAATGATACTTACATTTAAAATCTTTTTGGTAACATGTTATATTTCCTAAACTTAAGAGAAACCTTCTCTTTTAGTTAAAAGAGAATAATTAGAGCACAGAAATATTAGAAAATGATTAGATTCTCCCAAGCAATATTCTTGTGGCATGTAGTTTTAAGATATCACAAGTGTGGCTGGGTTGAGAAACAACACCTTTGTTCAGTGAGAAAAGGTCTTTCATGACCATTCTACAGTCTGGGTGTCATACTCAAGACATGTCATAGAGATCAACTTTTTATTCTATGCTTCTGTTGAAAACTTCCATTTTCTGTGTAAAAATCTTGACAGAAGGAAATGAATATGGCTGAATTGAGGGATTGGTTCTACCATTCATGCACTGTGGGTTTGCATTCAGAACTGAAAAAGAGAGAGAAATAAAAAGAAGCAGATGGTTGAGTATAATTCCTTTTGATGTAGCTGGAGACAACTGTTGAACTCTAGATAAAGGCTTGCGATGCATGGCAAGAGGTACAAAGAACTGCTCCTTGTGTGTGGAGAGCTTTATTTTCATTCCATTTCTATGTTGATATATTTTCCTACTCTATTCCGATCATATGTTGTATTTTGTTTGCTTTCATTCCAGCTTTTCTTTGTTCTACTCTGTCTTTAAACTCTTCTAAGCCTCTTTTCCCTTGTCTGTACACTACTTCCTTTAACTTACTGATCTACTTGTCATCTTCCAGTTTTAATGTTCCATATCCCTTCTCTAGGCCTCTATCCAAATTTCATATTCTATTATTCTTTCTTGTCTCCCTGTCCCATCTGTCCATTCAAATTTTCACAATGCCTCTTAGCTCAATTCTACCTGACTTTCCCTTTCATTGCTCTAACTTAGATTTTCTTTGCCATTTGCCAATAATAATGCAAGAGTTTCTCAGTAGGTTTTTCTGCTTCTTGTTGTCTCTGCCAAAGACAAAACAAGCAGAGACAAATCAATAAAAAAAACCTGTCAATTTAATACTGATTATTGATTGAACTGGAGTCCTGGTGTGGCGTTGTGGGTTAATGCGCCAGACTGCAAAGCCATTTGAACTGCAAGGTCGGCGGTTCAAGCTCATCAGCTGCTCCTCAGAAACCCTGTACAGAGTCGCTATGGGTCGGAACTGACTTGACAGCACTCAACAACAACAACAACAACAACAACAATTGATTGAACTGGATATATGATCCTTAGTCTTCATTCAGCCTCTTTGCAAGGGAAAAACACAAGTTATCTTTCCATCTTCTCTTAAATTAAATTACTTTCTATTTCCTCAAAATTCAGTTACCTTTAAACGTTGACATCATTAACTTTTTTCTCAGTCAAAATCATTGCATTCCTTCCATAGTCTAGCTCAAGTAATATATTTTAAAGACATGTCATAAAAATGGATTCTTTATTCTTTAACCTTTTATATTTATGATCATTTTCTTAAGACATATGCAGTATTCCAATTATTTTAAATTCCTTAATCACTTGCACAAACTGCTTATAAGAATAAACTTTTTATATTCAAGGGTTGTATATTGATAACTACTCCCCCCCTCCCTCTTTTAGCTTGCCTTTTTAAACTTTAAAGTGTGTCTTACACTAGGAGAGAGCTCTAGCTATTTATTTGAAGTAAAGTGCTCTGATTCAGGTCAATATCTGTGAGGCTGCATTCATATCATTTACTTCTTTGGGCTTGAGAAAACATTCCTTCTCCAGGGTTTTGAACCCTGGGATTATTGTAAACCTAAATTGTAGGGAAGTATTGGTCCACGGCACATAACAACAACAATTGATCTCAAAGGAGCTCTGGTAGTGTAGTGGTTACAAATCGGGCTGAGAACTACAGGGTCAGAAGTTCAAAACTACCAGCTGTTCCGTTGGAGAAAGATGAGACTTTCTGCTCCTGTAAAGGTTTGCAGTCTCAGAAACCCTGTACAGGGTCGCTATGAGTCAGAACTGACTTTCAACACATGACCACCACAACCATTGGTCTCAAATCAGCTTAATAAACTCTGTCCAAAAGTCACCTGATTCTAAAAACTAGTATTGTTGTTGTTGTTGTTAAGTGCTGGCAAGTCAGTTCCAACCTATAGCTACCCTGTATAGGGTTTTCAAGGAGCAGCTGTTGAGCCTGAACCACTAACCTTGTGGTTCAAATGATTTTGTGGTTCAGCACATTAACCCATAGCACCACACCAGGATTAGTGTTAGAGGCTCAGAATTACAAAACTGCTGAAGTCTCAAAATCCTTGCTTCTGAAGAGCATTCTGGTAGTATTTTTTCTATCTTCTAACTTGTTGTTATTGTTAGGTGTTGTTGAGTCAGTTCTGACTCATTAGGACTCCGTATAACAGAACTAAATGCTGCCTGGCCATGTGCCGTCCTCATAATCAATGCTATGCTTGAGCATATGGTTGCAGCCACTTTGTCAACCCATCAATATACATAATATCCCATATTTCATCTTCATATATTT
>NW_006408583.1:2493594-2498331 GCF_000296735.1 Chrysochloris asiatica
TTCTTGACTGCTGCTTCTGTGAGTGTTGATAGTTGATCCAAGAAGAATGAAGTCCTTGACAACTTCAATCTTTTCTCTGATGATAAGAATGTTGTTTATTGGTCCAGTGTTGAGGATTTTTGTTTTCTTGACATTGAGATGTAATCCATACCGAAGGCTGTGGTGTTTGATCTTCATCAGTAAATGTTTTAAGTCCTCTTCACTTTCAGCAAGCAAGGTTGATCCTCTGTATATCACAGGTTGTTAAAGAGTCTTCCTCCAATCCTGATGCCACATTTTCCTTCATAGAACCCAGCTTCTTGGATTATTTGCACAGCATATAGGTTGAATAATTATGGTGAAAGAATACAACCTTGTCACACACCTTTCTTAATTTTAAACCATTCAGTGTTGCTATGTTCTGTTTGAAGAACTGCCTCTTGGTCCGGGTACAGATTCCTCATGAACATAATTAAGTGTTCTGGAATACTCATACCTTGCAATGTTGTGCATAGCTGGTTTTAGTGGTAATTGTCAAAAAAGGAGAAGTTTGTGTATTTTTCTGGGCTTCATTTTTTTCTCTCCCTGTTATTCTTAAGGATAACCGGTGAAGTGTTGTCTTTCTGATCCTTAAACATCTCTTGCTAGACTGTATTGTAGTTTTTTACACATGCATATAATGGGATGAAATGACAACATTATGTTAAAAAGTTTTGGCATAGTATTCATATGCATACACTGACCATGCCTTCTAACATTTGCAGAAGTAAATTTTGACCTCGTTGACCCTCATTTGATAGTCCAAAAATGTTACTTTGGGTTGTATTTGTACAATAAAGTTATAAGCCATGGTCAAGAAGTTATGGATTGAGTTTGGTTGTGCTCCATAATTATAAAATAAACAATTGAAACTGTATGTTTGCTTTGAGGCAATTTGGAGCTGGACCTCAGAATGTTGGAGTTCCTTGCAGTCAGCTGCAACCAGGTATGCCAAGCTGAAGATGGGTACAGGGATTGGTGGAAGGATGTGTGAAGGGTTGCTAGAGCCTGAGCATGGATTGATCCCATGGTGGGAGGGGGCAATTTACCAGTGTGTGACTAGGTCCCATGGTGTCAGCCTGAGATGAAGCCTATTGGTAGAATGCTGTGGGTTCAAGTGCTGAGTCCTGGGCTCTATAGGGCCCCAGGTGGGCAGACGGCTCATCTTGTCTGAGTGAGGGATGTGCAACCCACCTGTGCCAAGGATTTAATGTGTGCTTTGCTGCCTACACGCTGACAGGAGATTCGAATGGCCCTAAATCAGCAGCTGACCAACCAGACAGTGGGACAATATACCAGGCGGGAGTGTACAGACTTGTAAATCTCCTGGGATGGGCCTAGGTGCATGGATGAGGGCTATTTCTAGGTCAGAACAAGTGATTTCTTTTTACATTTGAGAAGCGGTTTGCAGAACAGAGATGGTATTCTGCTGGGAGAGGTACTGCTTTAGAACCTTGGGAGTAGGCTGCTGAGGGTCTGCTTCTGGGAACCAGACTCCCAAACCAACAAGCAGGACACAGAAATAACTTGAAATTCACTAGACAGGAAAACAACCAAAAAGAAACTGAAGTCATAATACTAATATAGGGCACTTGTGAAAATAACCCACAGAAGTTGCACAACATAAAATTGTATAATGAGAGCATTATTTGCATAAAACACATTATTTGTATATAACAATTGATATTTTGACCTTTTAATCAGTATCCCATAGATGTCAACATATTAGTATATATTGTTGTTAGGTGTCATCTAGCTCATAGTTACCCAATGTACAATAGAAGGAAATACTGGTCAGTTTTGTGCCATCCTCACAACTGTTGCTATGTTTGAGCCCATTTTACAGCCATTGTGTCAATCAATTATCATATGTTATTGTTATTAAGTGCCATTGAGTCTGATCCGACTCAGATAGACACTCTGTAGGATTCCCAAGGACTGGCTGCTGAGTTAATCAACGTATTGTTATTGCCCTTAACTGCCATAGCGTCAGTTCAGAGTCATAGATCCTATATGTGGTTTCTGATGAACAGCTAGTGGATTTGTAGAATAAGTCTAGTGCTTATTCTACAGTATCACACGGAACTCCAACCAGATTATAAAAGTCCCATATGTCTGCATCCCAATAAAAAAATTTAAACATGGCCCCCCAAATTCAGTGGAATTATGACATAAACATTTCAGTAAAAGTGGGATGTCACAAGTGGGACTACCAATGGGTGAATGAAAACTAAAATATTTACATTTGAAAAGGAAAAGGCAAACAAAGGGCAATTTATTGTTCTCACATTTGACTAATTGTTTTTCAGTCTTGTACTTTATTATGTTTACATTTGATGTCAGAGCTGTGTATGACAAGCCATTTGGTTGACAGGACAGCTTCTTACATATGAATGTGATATTATACTCACGTGTAGCTAGTTATTTGATTGACATATGGAAAACATCAGTATATCTTTTCTTTCCCATCTAACAATTGATGTTATCTGAAAGCTAAAGGAAGGGTGATCAGCAAGCATTTTATTATGCTTTCATATCTTCCTTCTAGTTTTTGGTTAATATATGAATTTCCTGAAGTTAATTTTTACTTTAGTTTTGACTTTAGAACACCTTCTTATAGAATCCTGTATGAGAAATATAGTTAATGATTATAAGTCTAAGCCAAACCAAACGTACTGCTGTGTAGTGAATTCTGACTCACTACACTACCTTGTAGGACAGAGTTGAACTGCCTCTTAGGGTTTCCAAGGCTTTAATCTTTATGGACGCAGACTGTTACGTCTCTTTTCCATTGAACCACTTTTGGCTTCACTGTACTGAGCATTTAACCACCGTATCATCAGGGATTCTCCATGAAAGTGTATATGCTGCACATTTTTATCCCAATCTCATTCCTAAATATACTATAGAGTTGCATTATAATGCAGCTAGCTGTTGCATAGATTCAAATATAGTAAAAATAACATGCTATTCTGAAATATGAGGTTCAGGTGTAGAATTGTAGGATAAACACTTCAGTAGTTCAAACACACCAGTCTTTCCTTGAAACCCCCCTATACAGGGTTGCTATGAGTCAAAACTGAATTGATGATACTTAACAATGACAACATTCTCAAACGTAACAATTAATAAAATGTGAATGCAGCAATCTCAGATTCAGATACCCCGGTACTAGTGTTTTTTAAGGCCACAGACATATTTCTTCATGGTTATAACTATTTTAATTTGCATTTCAGTACTTATTTCTAAACAAACCACATAAAGTATGCTCAGTTGGGGTAAAAAAAATCTGTGTCGAATACTCATTTTATTAAAACTGAACATTTTCCAAAGCAGCAAAGGATATTCTATAGCCTGCCAATAAGTATTACACCAAAAAATATGTGTTCTGGCTAATAAGTGTTGACTTAAACAAAAACTAAATGTGTTTTTTTAGTAGTGGGCTTCTCAAGAGAGTCTTTGAAATGCTGATATGAACCATGACTATCAGAAGTGTGGAAAATAATACCATGTTCTTCGAACTTGTTTGAACAGAATTCTTTTCATGGGCAGCATCAAGTGGGGATTGAAGAGATTCATCTGACATTCTCCAAAAAATGTTACTTTGAGTATTTTTTCCTTTATAATAATAGGAATTTTAATTTATGATTCTATAAATATGACTGGGAGCACAGTAGCTCTATAGAATAAGCACTAAACTATTAATCACAAGGTCAATGATTTAAGCCCACCATCTGCTCTGAGGGAGAAAGATGAGGCTACATGCTCCTGTAAAGATTTACAGCCTCAGAAACCCTATACTGGGTTACTATGAGTTGGAAAAAAGTCCACAGGAATTTAGCAACAATAACAATACATATGAGCACAAAAAGGCCACATTTTGATAAAATATAATGAAATATTTAAAATATGTTGAAACATTTAATCAGGGTTCCACTTTTATTGAAAATATTGCAACTTCGAGAAGATAGGTTATATATAGAACATGACACCAGGATTGGAGAAAAACTCATCAATGACTTGCCATATGCAGATGGTACCAGCTTGCTTGCTAAAAGGGAAAAGTACTTGAAACACTTATGAAGAACATCAAAGGCAAAGGTCTTCAGTATGGATTTCACCTAAACACAAAGAGCATAAAAATCCTCACAATTAGACCAGTCAGTAGCATGATTTTTTTGATTGGTGCCATATGCACAACAAAACGAAACACTGCCAAGTCCTGAAGCATCCTCACAATTATTGTTAAGTTTGAGCCCATTGTTGCCGCCACTGTGTCAACCCATTTTCTGGGGGCTCTTTCTCTTTTTTTTCTGATCCTCCACTCTTTGAAGTATGATGTCCTTTTCCATAGACTGGTCCTTCCTGAGAATTTGTCCAAAGTATGAGCCATAAAAATCTCACCATCCTCTATTCTAAAGAGGATTTTGGCTTCATTTCTAAGACAGATCCATTTGTTCTTCTGACAGTCTATTGTACTTAAATATTCTTCTCTATCACCATAATTAAAAGACATCATTCTTCTACTGTATTTCTTCATTGTTTAATCTTCACATGCATATGAGGAGATTGAAAATAACATGGCTTAGGTCAGGTGCACCATAGTCCTCAAACTGATCTCTTTACTATTTAAAACTTTAAAGAGGTCTTTGGCAGCAGATTTGCCTAATTCAAAATATCCTTTGATTTCTTGACTGCTGCTTCCATTGTGAAGCTAAG
>NW_006408583.1:2502346-2504036 GCF_000296735.1 Chrysochloris asiatica
GTCAGCAGTTCGAAACTACCAGCTGTTCTGTGGGAGAAAGATGAGGCGTTCTGCTCCCGTAAAGATTTACAGCCTCGGAAACCCTGTATAGGGTCTCTATGAGTTGGAATCAACTCCACAGCACATAACAACAACAACAATAGACCATTATTGTTTGGCTAAAAATTGAGCCTCTGTGATAAATTGCTCTTGGACTTTCCTTGTCTGGCCTTTCTCCTTAGAATGTGACTGCTTCTAGACAGTAGAGCTTTCTTACATATGATTTGAATTTCTCTCTCTCTCTCTCTCTCTCTTTTTTTTTTTTAAGTAATTGATCTGTAACCTATATGCATCAAGTATACAAGAAGTATATAAGTTATAAAATGATCATATTACCCAGAATCCTAGCACTCTGAGAATGGGAAACTCACCAGAAAGCATAACAGGGATTGTCCATTCTCATTTTCTTAGTGCCTTAGACAACATCCGTACTGATTAGAAAGCACTCTGAACAAGGTATTGAACGAGACTGAACTGAATTTACCTTGGTCATAGCACTCCCAATATAAAATACATTGAAAAAGAGAAATATTTCTGTTGTTTATGAAATGTTTTCAAAAACAAACAAACAAAATAGACCTTTGAACACTGATACTAATTCCAGGTCATAATTCTTTAGTTAACCTTTATATTAACTAAAATCTATGGTATTGTTGGAGGGTCAAAGAAAAATAAGAAAACCCCCAATGAGATGGATTGGCCAAGTAGCAGCATCGATGGACTCAAGCGTGGCAACAGTAGTGAGGTTGGCCCAGGATTGGGCCGTGTTTCGTTCTGCTGTGCATAAGGTCACTTCTCGATGGCACCTAACAACAACAACAAATGGTATTAGAAACCCATGAAGAATAGAATAAAATCTAAAGGTGAGTAGTTTGAGTGGGCCAATTAGAAATTTTAAAATTTACGTGCAAGGCTGTGTTCAAAAATTAATTTTCAGGGAATTGATACTTCAGATAATCACAACTATTACTCATTTTAAAACATAGGAATTTGAAACAGGTTGATAATATTTTATATATCATAAATTTTATATTGTTCCAAGAGTGAGGTCTTTTAACAGATACACAAATTTTTGTTGTTGTTTTCTTTTTCTTTCTGGTCTTAGAATCAAAGAACTGGAAAAGATCTATAGAGTTTCTTTCCTTCTGGTAGGATCATGTTAAATCATTCCTGACAGAAGTGACTGCAACTTTAATTGTCAATTGGTTTTGTTCCTCCAAATGAATCACTTTATTCCTATGCTCATCCCTGATGAATGCCATTCTGTGAATTTCTCATTACCTTCTTATAGCTAGCTTCCTGTGGGGAAGTTTCAAATACTGATGTAAGCTTCATTACCAGATTATGTGGTCAAGACTTTTGATGAAAACTTTAAGCATTTTAGGTTTAAAACTGAACCTCTGTTGTTGTTGAGTGCCATCAAGTCACTCTGACTCATAGCGGCCTTATGCACAACACAACGAAACACTGCCCAGTCCTGCTCCTTCTTCACAAATGTTGTTGTTTCTGAGACCATTGTTGCAATCCATCTCACATAGAATCTTCTTTTTCACTGCCCCTCTACTTTACCAAACTTGACATCCTTCTCCAGTGACTGGTCCCTCTTGATAGCATGTAAAGTCCAAGACATGCAGTCTCTCTGTCCTTGATT
>NW_006408583.1:2504371-2505817 GCF_000296735.1 Chrysochloris asiatica
CATAGAGAAGCAATCCATACTGAATCCTTTTGATCTTCATCAGTAAATATTTTAAATCCTCTTCACTTTCAGAAAGCAAGGCAGTATCATTTGCATCCAATCCTGATGCCACATACTTTTTCATATTATCCAGTTTCTCAGATTATTTGTTCAGCATACAGATTAAATAAATATGGTAAAAGATATAATGTTGATGCACACTTTTTTTATTTTAACCATTCAATATCCCTGTGTTCTGTTTGGATAACTGCTTCTTGATCTATGTACAGGTTCCTCTTGAATACAAACAAGTGTTCTGATTTCATTATTCCCTATGCTATCCATAGCTTGTCATGATCCACACAGTCAAAAGACTTTTGACTTTCTGTAATTGATAAACCACAGGTAAACTTCTTTTTGTATTCATTGTTTACAGCCAAGGTCCATTTGATGTCAACAGTGATGTCCTTTATTCCATGTTCTTGTCTCAATCCAGATTGAACCTTGTCTCAATCCAATTTGGCAGTTTCTGTTAATGTACTGTTATAGCCATTTTTTACTTAGCTTCAGCAAAATTTTACTTGCATGTGACATTAATGGTATTGTTGAATGATTTCCATATTCTGTTGAATGGGCACAAATATGAATCTCTCCCAATCAGTTGGCGAGGTAACTGTCCTCCAAATTTCTTGGCATAGATGAGTGAGTTTTACTTTGAAATATTTTCAGCAAAATTTTACTCATGTGTGATATTAATAATATTGTTCAATGATTTATGCATTCTTTTGGGTCACCTTTATTTGGATGGACACAAATCTTTTCCAGTTGGTTTGTCAGTAATTGTTTCCTAAATTTCCAGACATAGACAAATGATTTCTTCCAATGCAGTCTGTTGGAACATTACAATTTGTATTACTCAATTGCAGGGACCATGTTTTTCACCAGTGCTTTAGATGCAGCTTGGACTTCTTCCTTCAATTCCATCAATTCTTTATCATTATTACCTCTTGAAATGATTGAGTCCTGAACAATTCTTTTTGGAATAGTAGCTCTGTGTATTCCATCCATGTAGCACACTAAAACATATTTAACTTTCCCTTCTGAACAAGATCGGCTTTGTTCTAATCATAAATACAATTGAAATTACTTGGAATAGATGATTCCACAAATTAAGACAAACAAAATATCATTTTGTCAGTATGGAATATCTTACCCAATTTTCCTATTATTCCTCTATAATAGTGTCTTTGTAGTTTTAGTTACAAAACATAGTTTTTAGCCATTATGCTTTTAAGTGGTTCACCATGGATAAACAGAAGACTATACCCTGGTGTAGTACTGTAGGATAAACACTTGACTGACAACCACAAGGTTGGTGGTTTAAATCCACTAGCTGGTCTTGGAAATCCTATAAAGAGATATTATGAGTTGGAACCAACTCAATGGCATTTAACAGCAATAATAATC
>NW_006408583.1:2507198-2508845 GCF_000296735.1 Chrysochloris asiatica
ATATTAAAGGAAGAAGTTCAAGCTGTGATGACTATATTAGGTGGAAAACAATTCTCAAGGAATTGACTGAATACACATTGAATTATTTCAACAAACTGATGTAGAACTGGAGGCACTGACTCATCCATGCCAAGAAATTTGGAAGACAGGAACCAAGCCAGTGAATTGGAAAAGAACCATATTTGTGTCCATTCCAAAGAGAGATGACCCAATAGAATGTGGAGATCATTGAAAATTATCATTAATGTCATATGAAAGTAAATTTTTACTGAAGAAAAATTAAAAATGGAAGCAACAGTACGTTGCCAGTGAACTGCCAGATACTCAAACTGGATTTAGCTGAATATTTGGAACTAGGAATTTCATTGCTGAAGTCAGATGTATCTTGGCTGAAAACAGATAATAACAGAAAAATGTTTACCTGTGCTTTATTGGTTATGCAGACTTTTGACTGTGTGGATCATGAGTCGCTATGAATAACATTGTAAAGTATGAGTATATTAGAACACTTGATTGTATTCATGAGGAACCTATACATAGACTAAGAAGAAGTCATTTGAAGAAAACAAGAGGATACTGAATGATTGAGAATGAGGAAAGGTGTGCTCCAGGACTGTATTCTTTCACCATATATATTCAATCTGTATGCTGAGCAAATAATCTGAGAAGCTGGATTATATGTAGAAGAGACTGGCATCAGGATGATGGAAGACTCATTAACAACAGTGATATGCACATTATGCAACCTTACTTGCTGAAAGTGAAGAGGATTTAAAATACTTACTGTTAAAAATCAAGATGACACCCTAATTTGCATGTGAGAGTTGAATCATAAATAAAGAAGACTGTAAAAGAATTGATGCATTTGAGCTATGATGTTGGAGAAGAATATTGAAAGGACCACGGACTGCCAGAAGAAGAAACCAGTCTGTGTTGGAAGATATGCAACCAGAATGGTCCATGAAGTCAAGGATGCTGAGACTTCTTTCATAATTCAGACATATTAGAAGGAGGGACCGGTTCCTGGGGAGACATTTTGCTTGGTAAAATGGAAGATCAGCTAAAATGAGGAAAATCTTCAAATAGATGGATTGACAGAATCACAGAAGCAATATGGGCTCAAGCATAGCAATTGTGAAGATGGCACAGAACCCGGTAGTATTTTGTTCTGGTGTACATGGGCTCATTATGAGTAGGAATCATCTTGATGGCACCTAACAACAACACCTACAAGCCTCTGGGCATGGAAAACCTTACCTCCTACTAATGACATGACTGCTTTCCTCATTTCTCTTTAATCTTGACTCAAATATCTCTCAATTGATTCTTTAAAAGAATAACTATCCCTATATTCCCCATTTCTTTCCCAAATTTAATTTTCTTTCTTGCCATTATATCATCTTATATTTTATACATTTTTAATTTAAAATTTTATTCTATGTTCTCCCCATCTAAAAAGCTTTTGTGGGACAAGGGATTTGTGTCTTTTATTCACTTCAGTATCACTGGTTGAAAGCAGAGAATACCAGAATGATGTTTATTTGTGCTTTATTAATTATACAACATCACTTGACTATGTGGATCATAACAAATTGTGGATAACATATGAAAAAGGTTTTTCCAGAACACTTAATTGTGCTCATGAGG
>NW_006408583.1:2509720-2511188 GCF_000296735.1 Chrysochloris asiatica
CCCCTAACAACATGGATTGACACCAATATTCTCAAACCTAACAACACTTGTGAACACGGCATAGGACTGGGCAGTGATTTGTTCTGTTGTGTGTGAAAGTACTTGATGGTACTTGCAACAATGTGTCACTTCTGCATGCAAATTACTGAATACATATTTGTAAAATGAATGAAGTGAGCAGTTTTAGAAACTAGATACTAAAGCCAATCCAATGTGAGCTTTTCAATTTCTAAAGAGAAAACATTGCTTTAAACCCCAAATGCAATTTTACTATGGGCACGTCAAAGTCAAGATGAAGGTACATTTTTACAATTAATCACTGTATGGTTCAGTTAGGTTGCTATGTTTCATGTGTGATGTTTATATGAAGTAAAAAATAATCTTTGGAAGTCAGAACTATTTTTAATCTTTTTTTTATCTTGCCTCTTTCTAATTAATAGAGACCTAAGTAAAATTTGGACAATCGTTTTAGAATGCCTATTGTTCCATGCTTTATAGAAACTTGATAAGCCAACTATGTTTGATTTTTATTTTCATATAGCAAATGTTCTATTTTATTATTGTTTTTGACATTATATTTATCTTCAGTATCAAATTTACAAATGTAATCTGGACACTAGTTCTAATGTATCAAATTTATAAATGTTATCTGGACACTAGTTCTAATGTTTATTAATTTTACTTGTTATTGTCATTTATCTATTTCTGCATATTTCCCATTCTTTTTATCATAGCTTAGCTTTTCTCCTATTTATCAAAACAATTCATATCCATTTCATAATGTAAATAATACAGAAATGCATAAGATAAAAAGTGAAAATTGCTATTATTCCTAGTCTACAAAGTAAATGGTTGACCACATAATTTGTATATATATGCTTATTTATAAACTTTGCATCAGTTCTGACATAGAATAAACAACAGAGGGAAGCGATGCCCAGTCCTACACCAGCCTCACAATCGTTACAATGTTTGAGCTCATTATTGCAGCCCCTGTATCAATCCATCTTGTTGTGTGTCTTCCCCTTTTTCATTGATCCTCTACTTTACCAAGCATGGTGTCCTTTTCCAGGGACTCATTCCTCCAGAAAACATGTGAGCCATACCAACTTTAAGTCCTGCCATCCTCACTTCTGCTGTTCATAAGGTTTTGAGTGACTAAATATTCAGAAGTAATTCGTCACTCTTTCTTCCTAGTCTGTCTTTTTTTCTGGAAGCTCATCTGAAACCTGTTCACCATGGGTGACTCTGGTGGTATTTAAAATACCGGTGGCATAGTTTCAGATCACAGCAACTTACAAGCCACCATAGTATGACAAACTGACAGACGAGTGGTGGACCAATAAACAACATTCTTATTAACGGAGAAAAGATTGAAGTTGTCAAGGACTTCATCTTGTTGGATCAACTATCAACACTCATGGAAGCAGCAGTCAAGAAATCAAACGATGTATTGCATTAGGCAAAT
>NW_006408583.1:2512278-2514190 GCF_000296735.1 Chrysochloris asiatica
GCATTAACCCACAGGGCCGTACCAGGAGTCATTGATAGGCACAGTGTAATATAATTTTAAAATATTGACTATCATATTTGTTTTTTAATGGTTACTATCATTAGACATGACAACCATTTTGAATTATACAGATATTTCTTTTTGTCTGCGTATGATTTGTATAAAAAAATAGTAAATAATGTCAGGGATAAACCCTAAATAGTAGCAGATATGTTAAGGGACATTGCAGTAACTGTGAAATAAAGTTGTCTTCTAGTGTTTGAGACTTGATAACTATGAAATCTGTGAAGACTGAAGAGAGATATCCGGTAGAAAATGTAAAGAATCCTAACCTTTCTTATATAACAAGTGTCTTTATAAGATGAGTGAGATGGAATAGCTTATAAATAATATAGCCATGAGCAGCAAGTCATCCCATCTTTTTCTTTTATAAAAATGAATGTCATAATAGATCAGCTCTCTGCTTCTATTTTATATATTCAGTGTATATTTTTTCCTCCTCTATTCTTTGGGACTGAAATTACTTCAGAGAGTAGTTAGGGAAAATTGAAAGTGCTTTGGAAAGTGTAGGAATATAAAGTTCAGATTGCAGTGAAACCTTTAATAACTTGTGAATTATGTCATATGTGAAATAATAACAGCTGACAAACTCTGCAGTGAAAAGAATAAAAACATCTTCTTGTGAAAGAGAAAAAGCAGCTTCTCCCTAGAGTCATGATTAGCTTTGAATTTTCAATGTTCTCTTTGTAGAGTTATATGTACCATGAAGTATATCTTAGCTACAATAAAGATGGCATCTTTGATAAAGTCTAGTGTGCTGCTGAGAAATAAAGTGCTGTAATGAAAGTTTGGTTTGAACTACAAGGTCAGTGGTTCAAATTCACCAGCCACTCCTTGGAAACCCTATACAGGATTGCTATGAGTTGGCACCAACTCGATGGCACTTAACAACAGCAGCAAGCTTCAAACATCAGTTTCTAATGTGTTAACTCAGCATAGGTAACCTTGTGTTGGGGGAAGTTGTTTAGTTTGTTTTCCCAAGGGACTGCTTGTACCATATTAACTAGACTTTCTGATAAGCAAAGTAGGTTCTTATCAGAAATGCACTGTGTGTTATTGTTAATGACACCTATTGACTATCATTATTTACTCTGAAATGATGAATAGACACTGCAATCCTGAAATCTCCAAAGTAGGTATTTGTTTTTTTCCCACCAGACTTGTCTCCTCATAATTTATGTGGCTGAGTAAATGGTATCACCAAAAATACAAATGTTGAAGCCAAAGTTGTGAAAACCATTAAAAAAAAAAAATTTATTGTGAGGTTTACATGGGAGAATATTAGCTTTACACTCATCCTATCGTATTTCATTTCATTGCAATGATTACAATTCCCTCCATGCATCATCAAAATAACCAAAGGGTACACCACACAGGCCTACTCCCTGGCTGCCAGCACACAGCCCTTCTCCCTCCCTGAGTCCAGGGTCCCCAGCTACTCCATCTGTCCACATCATCGTCTCTGTCTCCATCCCTGGCATCACTGCCTCTCAGGGTAGGGTCCCGCCCTGCATTCTTCTTACCTGATGGTCCCAGGGACCTCTGCCCCATGGGCAGCAAAATCAATTACTCTCCTCCTTTTGTCAAAAAACATCTACCTCTATATTCCCTACCCTTACAGTGAGACCTGATGGCAATTATTCACTATTGAACCAGAAAAGTCTTATCCCCATTTCCTTTCACCAGTTCTGTCTCAACTGATTGGAAATCATTCAGTGGTGTTTCTACCTTCCCCCTCCCTGTCTGGAACTAGGCTCCCTCTTGAAAGCTTGCAAGCCAGTCACTTCTTGCCTTTATAGGCCCCCCATTTTGGGTAGCCAATGTCTAAGTTGCCCATCCCTGTCAATCCTGT
>NW_006408583.1:2514290-2515426 GCF_000296735.1 Chrysochloris asiatica
CTTCTTTCTTCTTCTAGTAGAGTTCTGATCATCCAGTCATCGAAGCCAGGTCAAGTGGATACTATCTGCAAGTATGGGTGTTCTTGTGCATCTCCCCTTGCTTCATATCAGCGGAACACTTCACTCTCGCTCTAGTCCTCTGTGGCCATGTCACTGCCTCTGGACCCAGGAGTCCCCAGGTCTTACCATACTACTGGCCATCCAGGTCTCCACCTGGATTCACAGGGGTCTATTGAACGTGGTTGGGCTTAGCTCACAACTTCAATGCTGTTTATTCCCCCTCTTTTCCTTACCAGTGACCAATGTGGTCACCAGCCAGACCACATGCCTGCTCATGTATTCCCCTTGAGTCTTAGTCTTGGAAGGGGGTTTACTCTGAGGGGTCCCGACCACTTGCCTTGATGGCTCCCTGGTGAACAGCTTACTTGTTCTTTTAGTAATTAATCAGACTGCCGTTATTGTTTCAGATTTTTCCTGCTGGTCTTTCTTTCACTGAATGTCTTCTGTTCTTCTAGCCGTTCCAGGCTGGTCTATTCGTCTTTTCCAGTGGAAATTTCCTACCTCAGTCAGTTCTGAATGGAGTTCTGGATTCCACCTATGGTCTTGTGCAATGTAAAGGCTTTACAGGAAGCCTCTTTCAGGGCAACTTCTAGCCCCCTTTAGGGTATTCCAATCAGTTATAGGTTGAAGATGGACTTATAAAGATTTCTGTAGTGGTGATTCTGGCTATTCCTTTCTCCCCCATTCAAGTGTCTATTTTACAATGGTAGACAAGGGAATCCAAAATTCAAAAGACAGCCAAGCATCTTAACATTATTCTCCTCTTTTACTCCTTCAAACCATGCCTCAATCCCTGTAAGCTGGAGCCCTGTTGTTCCAAGGTTGTGCATACATCATCATTTACCTCTGTCCCACTTAGCCCATGCAAACCTGCCTAACTGTTCTCCCATCACCCTTGTTCTTCCATTCCCCTCCCCCTTCTTGTTTATTGCCCCCACCCTAAATACGCCCCTTCCCTCACCCAAGCTATCCTGTGTCTATTCCCTACCCTATGCACTATCCTCCCCTCACTGCCTCCCCTCTTCTCATCCCATACATCCTGGTGATTTTATATATATATATAGTGATTAATATAT
>NW_006408583.1:2517192-2518269 GCF_000296735.1 Chrysochloris asiatica
GTGGATGGGTTAATTTCTGGATTCTAGATTCTGTTTCATTGATCAGTGTATCTTTCATTGTACCAGTACCAAGCTGTTTTGACCACTGGAGCCATGTAGTAGATTTTGATATCGGGGAGTGAGAGGCTTCCAACTTGTTCTTCTTAAGTAGTGCTTTGCTTATTCTGGGTCTCCTTCCTTTCCATATAAAGTTTTTAATTGTCTTTTCCATCTCTTTGAAGAATGTCGCTAGAATCTAGATTGGGATTGCATTATATGTGTATATTGCTTTGGGTAATATTGACATTTTCACGATGTTGAATCTTCCTAGAAGCATGGTATATTCTTCATTTTTGTAAGCCTCTTTTGGTTTCTTGTAGTAGTGTTTTATAATTCTCTTTGTATAGGTACTTTGTCACTCTTTTTATGTTTTTTTCCTGAATATTTCATCCTTTGTGCAGCTATTGTAAATGGTACTTCTTTCCTAATGGCTTTTTCAGTGCTGTCATTGTAATTATAGAGGAATCCAACTGATTTTTGTATGTTGATCTTATACCCTGCCACTTTGCTGAATCTTCCAATGATGTCTAGTACTGTTTTACTGAGTCTTTGGGGTTTTCTATGCATAAGATCACATCGTCTGCAAATAGAGATAGTTTTATTTCCTCTTTGCCAATTTTGATGCCTTTAATTTCCCTTTTGTGCTGTATAGCTCTGGCTAAATCTTCCAAAGCAATATTGAAAAGGAGTGGTGACAAAGGGCATCCTTGTCTGGTTCCCATTTGCAGAGTGAAGGCTTTCAGTTTCTCTCCATTGAGAGTGATGTAGGCTGTTGTTTTTGTATAAATGCCCTTGATTGTGTTGAGGAATTTCCCTTCAATTCCTACTTTGTTGAGTGTTGTTATCAGGAATGGATGTTGGATTTTGTCAAATGCCTTTTTTGCATCAATCGATATGATCATGTGGTTCTTTTCCTTTTTCTTATTTATGTGGTGGATTACACTGATTGTTTATCTAATGTTGAACCATCCTTGCATCCCTGATATGAATGCCCCTTGGTCATGATGTATTATATGTTTGATGTGTTGCTGGATTCTG
>NW_006408583.1:2521572-2524350 GCF_000296735.1 Chrysochloris asiatica
TTCTATCTTAGCAGTATTGAGACATTTGTCTTCCAGCTTGCTGGTTTTGGCTTCCGTCTCTTCAGTTCTGCTTTTTTCCTCTGTCAGTGTATTGTCAATTTCTGATATTTTATTATTAATCATCTGGCCCTCTTTTTTAGGTATAGAATTATTTCCAATGCTGTATCAATCCTGTTTGATTACTCTTGTAGTACTTTCCTGACTTCTTCCTTGTTTTCCTCCACCACTTTTCAGAGCATTTGAATTTATTTCCATATCATTCTTCTGAATTCCTTCTCAGGGAAATCCAAAACATGCTCTTCCTCTTCTGAGGAGCATTTGTCTGTTTCCAGCTCATTTGTCTCACTTACTCTTTTATGTTTTTGGACATGTTTTGAGATCTTTTCTTGTTTTTTGTTTGTCATTTCCAGTGGTTATGTGGTTAATGCTTAAATGGATGTTTGTTGTTGTGTTATTAAGCTTACTGGGTATCTCTTGGTGGATATGATCAGGAGATAGGCTTCCTTTTTCACATGTAATGCTTAGCAGCTGTTACTGGCTCTTGCTTCAACAGTGGAATATTATGGGGTATGCTTGTAACTTGCTATATGGCCTGATTGCTGACTCTTGTTTGGGTACATAGTGAGAAAAAGCTCCTACCTCCAGGAAAAATTTATGATCCAAAGGACTAAGACCAGAAGCAGTTCACAACCAGAGACAAAAACCACCACTTCAAAACAAAAATAAAACTGTGGCTGACTGTCTAGTCACCTTACTACACAGGCAGTGTGTATACATAGTAGAAACCTCCAGCAGTGGGTGGTGGTGTCTGCTCACTCAGGCCCCTCCTCTAGTCACCACCATAGATGTATGCAGGTAGATATTGAGTAGTTAATGGGAGAAAGATTGTCTACTATTTTTGTTTCTGAAGGTCAGTTACTTATTTGCATGTGCACAGCGTAATTCTCCATATAGTTGTGTCTTTTTATGCTGTGGTTTTACAGATTGTTCATATGGTTTGTCTGTCAGGTTTATTCTTGCTGTATAGGCCCGAGGAAGAATCCCACATGAGTTAACTTTAGGGCTGGAACCCACAGGTTGACGTCCTAAAAAGCCACCAATCTCTTTCTCTGTGTGCTGTAGGAAAACTATGGGCCCAGTGTTGTACTTTTTTGGGGGGGGAGGTGGGGTTGAGCACCCACCCACCTGAAGGCATCCAGGCTGGGCAAAGAAGTCTTGACAGGGAAGAGGAGGAAAAAATGTGTAGAATTGCCTGCACCTCTTTTTGCAATTGTCACTGCACAGCTTTTAGCACTGATTCCCTGTGCTGGTCTGGCTGTAGCCCTGCCCTCTGAATTCTGCCTGGGCTGGGTGGCTGCAGAGGGAGTCCCATCTCAAATGTTTCCTAACTCACAGTATTTTCCTTTATATCGTGATTTTTTTCACTTGTGCATGTGAGAAACTGACACCCTATACTTTTTGCTAGATCCAGAGCTCTGGTGGTGTTCCGTGAGTGGAGCTTTTCTTGGTTTTCAATCCCTCCCCATGGAACATTTCCTACCTGGCTGTGTCTGCTGCCTGCCAAAACTGTAACTATAAATGTCATTTTTAATTCCTACATTTCTTTACACCAATATATGAATGTTGTTGTTGTTGTTAAGTACCATGGAGTCGGTTCTGACTCAGTGACCCTGCACAGGGTTACTGAGGCTATAAATCTTTATTAGAGCAGAATGCCTCATCTTTCTCCCATGTAACTTCTAGTAGTTTCAAACTGCTGACCTTGCAGTTGGCAGCCAGACTTGTAACCACTATGCTACCAGAGCTCCTTGAATAAATTCCATAAATTCTATCCCCAAAAGTAATGCTATTTCTCTCTGAATCTTCGATGAGTGCTCCAGTTGAAGAACATCTCTCTTCTAACACCTGCAATGTCCTCCTAACAGGTCAGGATGGTTTCACAGTATCTAAATACAAGATCATAGCTACGAAAAGAAAAAAAAAATAGCTACTGTTATTGATTGGACTGTGTTCCCCCAAAATATGTATTGGAATCATAACCCCCAAACCTATGGATGTAATCCCATTTGGGAATAGAGTTTTCTTGGTTATGCTAATGAGGTCATATCAGTGTCATGTTTATCTTTAACCTAATCACTTTTGAGATCTTAAAAGAGCTGATTAGGCATAGAAGTAAGCAAATATGATGAGGGAATTATGTAGGCTATATCCAAGAAACTGAGGAATGCTGGGCTCCAGAAGATGTGAGGATTTTCCTCAGAGTAGAAATTTCCCCTACAGCCTGTGCCTTAAATTCACACTTCTACTATCCTAACGTGTGAGAACAGAATTTCTGTTCATTAAATCTGCCCACAGTGGTATTTCTGTTACAGCAGTACTAGGAAGTGGAGGCAGGAACTTTATAGTGCACAAGCCTGATGTACTGACCATAACTAAGTGAACAATTTTAAATTTCCCATAATCAGAAAAATAGTCAGGCATGTGCTTCCTGATAAGATGCACTGAGAAAGACACAGCCTCACTTTTCTGGTGCTCTTGTCAAAGGCATATCTGAATCAGGTCATGAGGACCACCAGAATAACCTAAATTGAAGAATATTGTGCTAATGAATAGTCTGTACTCTTCAAAATGTCAATATCATGAAAGAAAAGAAAGACTAACGAATTGTCCCAGATTAAAGTCATGAAAATTAAGTTCAGTGTGGAATTCAAGACTTGATCCTGGAGCAACAATTTTTGTTATAAATATTAGTGCAAAATGGGCAAAATTTGAATAAGG
>NW_006408583.1:2526475-2534275 GCF_000296735.1 Chrysochloris asiatica
AAGTTCATTTAAATAAGTGAAATTATTGGATCAAATATTATACATGTTTTGATAGCTTTCTTTTTACATTGTCATTTTATTCTAAAAAATGATACAATATATGAGTACCTGTTACATTGCTCAATTAACAGATGATCTATAAATAATACATGTGAAAATGAGATTTCTACTCTTTGTTGAATTAATCAGCATAACCTAAAATGGAAATGGATGGAAAGCAGAGGAAATTGAATAGCAGAGAGGTAAAGGAGAGTGGGCAAATGTGCTACATTTATACGAATAATAATGCTAAAATCTTTTGCTATTATTGGAATTACAAAACAAAAGACTGAAAATGATAAGAAATTGAATTTCTTTCCTCTAGCATCCTGCTGGAGTCCTGGTGTGGTATTGTAGGTTAAGCATTGGACTGTTAACCTCAAGATCTGTAGTTCAAACTCACCATCTACTCCCCAAAAACTCTATAGAGGGTCACTATGAGTCAGAAGTGACTCAGCAGCACTTAACAACAACAGCAATTGGGTTCTGCTGATGGCTATTGAATTCTAACTGGCATATATTGTTGTTAATTGCTGTCAGGTCAAGTCTGGTTCTGACTCATAGCAACCCTGCATAGAGTTACCAAGGACCAGCTGATGAATTTCAACCTCCAACTTTGCAGTTCAAACCAACTTCACAGTCCAGTGCTTACCCTACAGTACCACATGCTAAGTTTACTCCATCACTATTGGTGGTGCTTATGTGCTGTGGAGCCTCCGACTCATAGTGAACTGTACAGGGTTTCTGAGGCTATAAATCTTTACTGGAGCAGAAAGCCTCATTTTTTCTTTCATGGAACAGCTGGTAGTTTTGAACTGCTGACCCTGAGGTTAGCAGCCCAACTCGTAACTACTACATTACATCTTGCTGTTAGTAAGATGTGTAATATCAGCATGAAAAGTCATAAAATCAAACATTTGAAGCTATATGGAAATATAGAGATTACTACCAAATTCTGAATTTTACAGATAAAAGTATGTACACTCAGGTATTAAAGAGTATGGTTGCCTTTATAAAACTAGTGAGCACTAGGATCATTTCTAGAACAAAAGTCTCTTGGGCCTTTTGTTAATATTCCTGTTTTTTTTCCCCCATAAACATTGTAGACTTAGTAAGTCTATACAATGGAAACAGGTCTTACCATGTTCATATAAAACTGACATCTAATTATTTGAATGTTCTTTTAATTTTCAATAGTTCTTGGACTTCTTTACTCAGTGAACTACTCACATATCCAAAGTGCCTAAGATAAATATGTGAAAATGTACACAGGCCAGTGTGCATGCTGGACTAAATTATTTTGAAGAACAAAGACATCAGAGTAATTCATATAAGACATATTCAAATTTTAATACTTCCATCAGAAGTAGATTGTTGATTTTCAGCAAGTATGTATTGACTACTGTGTGCCAAGATTATGTAACTATTTTTTTCTAGGTTTAGGGGATTGGGGATAAATGTTAAGAAAAACAAAACTTGCCTTCATGGAAGTTACATTTTAGTTGGTTGCTGCCTAGTGTGATCTAGATAAGTTACTCTTTAATGCAATTACTATCAAGTATAACAATAATTTCTGTGAACTTTAAGTCTAAACTATAAGTCTATATGAAGATCATGTTGTTATTAAGTGCTGTGGAGTCGGTTCCAACCCATAGCGACCCTGTACAGGTTTTCCGAGGCTATAAATCTTTACGGGAGCAGAAAGCCTCATCTTTCTCCCGTGGAGCAGCTGGTAGTTTTGAACTGCTGACCTTAAGGTTCGCAACCTGACTCATAACCACTATGTTACCAGAGCTCCTTAATATGAAGATCATAGTGCTTAGAATTATCATTAATAAAAATAAAAGTGTGAGAAAAAGAGAAATATTTTATGGTATATTGTTGTCATACCTTTTATAACCTTAAGTTTGCCAGATCAGTACTAAAGAAATACTAATTCATTCATTTTCCCATTCCATCAGAGGCTAGGTATGCAAAGGTTGCTGTTGTTGATAAATGCAGTCTAGTTGGTTCCAACCCATAGCGACCTTTTCTGAGGAGCAGTTGGTGAGCTTGAAATGCGGACCTTGTGGTTCAAACCAGTTGTGCAGTTCAGTGTATTACCCCACAGTGCCACACCAGCTAACAGTATTATTATTATTATTAACCCAAATCAAAAAAGAGTATTAGAAATCTTTGTGGCAATTGATTGCTTACCTGAACCAGGTTTGTTGTGAGCTCCCATTGCGTTCGTTCCAACTCATGTTATGAATAGCAGAATGAAAGGTTGTCCAGACCACTTCTTTCTTATGTTTGAATCGATGCTTGTGACTGTTTTGGCAATCCACTCTATTGAGAGTTTTCCTCGTGTCACTAATACAAATGGTATCTTGGTGACACAAATGGTTAAGTGCTAAAAACTGAAAGTTTGAACCCACCCAGAGGTGCATTCAGAAGACAGTCCTGGAGATCTGCTTCCCCAAAGTAACAGTCATGAAAGCTATGGAGCAGTTCTACTCTGTGCACTTGGGGAGCCCGTAAGTCAGAATGGACTTGGTGGTGATTGATAGTATCAGCTACTTGAGCAAACTTGATGTCTTTTTCCAGCAATTGATCTTTCCTGATGATGCGTTCAAAGTAAACAAGCAAGACAAAGTCTCTCTGTCCTCTCTTCTAAGGTGCAGTCTTGTACTTCTTCTAAGACTGGTTTTTTATTCTTTTGTCCATGAAGGACTTTGTACCTGATTAACAGAATGGCATTGCAACTACCCCAATTGACATTGAATGGGGTCTTGCTTTAGCTTCTGATCTCCCTTCCTGGAAGCTTGGGTCTTTGTTACACCTGGAGACCCTCCCCCCCTGAAATTCCAGGTTTCAGGAAAATCTCCATACCTCTGCCCAAATCACCATACCCCCACCCCAAATCTCCATACCCCCGCCCATTGTAAACTCACCAGAACTATACCCAGACCACATGAACTATAAACACTCCAGTCTGTAAGGGAACAGACAGGCTCTTGGTCTCCTTTGGTGATGTAAGTGTACCACCTCCCAGGTTTACTCTCAATAAACCTGCCTGCTGTTGAAGCCAAGACTCTCTCCTTTCATCTCTTTCTTTCTTTTCCTTACGGTCCGTCTACTGTATATTTGATATTTTTCAGCAATGCCACAATTGAATGCATCAATTCTTCTTTTATTTTCCTTTTCCATTGTCCATTTCTTTGCATACAAATGAAGTGACTGAAAAGACTGTCTTGAGTCAGGTGCATGTTGCTGCTGGTGTTGTTAGTGCCATCTAGTTGGTTCCAACTCATAGCGCCCTGTGAAAACTGTGTGGGGACCACATCTGACTTCCTCACAAGGGGGAAAGAAAATCAAACTCAGAATCAATGCAAGGTCGAATCCTATGAAGTAAAGGTTAGTCATACCTGTATTCCACAACCTTACCCTATTCTAACACAAACCATCCCTCCCACAACCTTCTCTGCTTCACATCTGACTTTGATTGCCCGTTGCAATATCTACATGGAAAAATACTCATAATTATGGGGTTTATTAGGGAACTGAATGGGTACAATTCAGGATAACAAACAACTCGGGGTTACAGCAGCCCATCTTCTCTGCTGAACTGCAGGCATGTCTTCCTCTTGTCTTAGGCCTCTCAGTCATGTGGCTTTGGCAAGTGTAACCGAATTCTTTTGTCCAGTCTACAAATGCCCCCTTGCCTGTAGGCACTCATCTGTACTTGGTCTATGGGCAGGAAATCAAACAGCTGCTCTGCCTCTCCACACCACCACTTCTGCTACCACCTCAGACATAACTGCTTTTCCACTCATGCTCTTCTTTCTTGAAGGTCCTGGGATCATTTTTTTACTGCTTTTGAGATGATTCTTTTCAAACCTAGTGGGATTGCAAAACTAACCAATCCTAGTCTTAGAGTCCTGTACACCTTATTTGCATGATCCCTTCCCATCAATGGGGTGACACTGTAGGATAAGCATTGCAATGCAAGATTGGTTTGATTGGCAAAGTTGGCAGTTCAAACTCACCAGCTGCTCCTCCAAAACTCTATACAGGCTAGCTATGAGTCAGAACTGACTTGACAGTACTTAACCACAACAAAAAACTCAATCACTGGATGGGAACTAAGATGTTGGATAGAAAAATCATATTGAGTAAATTCAGGTTACCGCATGACCCTATATAGGTTTACTGAGAAATTGCTGGTGGGTTTGAACTTCCGACCTTGTGATTAGTTAGTGCTAATCTACACTGCCATGTTGTTGTTGTTGTTGTTGTTAAGTGCCGTCAAGTTGATTGTGACCCATAGCGACCCTGTATAGGGTTTCTGAGGAGCAGCTGGTGAGCTTGAACCACCGACCTTGCAGTTCAAACGGCTTTGCAGTCTGGCACATTAACCCACAGCACCACACCATTAATTGTTTAATGCCTCCAAGTTTATACTTGTACATTTTTGCAACAATGATGGTCCATCCTGTGGTATTTTGTACTTTGCTATTACAAACAAATGTAGCAATTAATATTTCCGTACACATATTTTTGCACACAAGAACATGTATATTCATACCATGAATTCTTACAGGAAATATGATGACTTGGAATGTGGTGAATTATTAATTTGATAGATATTGTCAAATTGTCCTCCAAAGCAGTTGTAACAGATTACTTTCTGAACAACAATTTAAGTATGCACTAATTCTTCCACACACTTGCCAATATTGTACATACTAAATTCTTGTTCTTTTATGGTTGAAAATGGTTTTCCAGTATTGTCTTGCATTTACCATTGGTTATAAATTATAATAAGTGTCTTTCATTTGATAGCTGAAGATAAGTTGCTTCCCAGCTTTTTGGATTAATTAGACAGGTTCTGGATGGTGTAGTGATTTTAGCTTATGAATTTGGAAATTACATTTCCATATTGTTTAGCAAAAGAAACATTGTCATGTTAAAAATATATTATTCTATGTTAAGAATATTTCAGCATGTTTCTCTTCTTCAACAAAATCCTTACATATACTCCTCTCTTAGCCACTATCTCATTATCTAGCATTTCATTACTATTTTGCACATTTCAAACATGCATCTGTAAGCAGAAAATGCTGAGATGTGATGCGAGAGGAACATTGGTTGTGACGGGTAAGGTTATGTGGGAATTTGACTGGGCCGTGATTCTCAGTGGTCTGACAGTTATGCAATGATGAAATTTGACAATTATGTAATGATGTAATCTGGCCATTATTTAATGGTATAGTTCTCCTCCATTTTGTGCTCTGATGTGGTCATCCTCTATTTTTGCATAGCACAAATTTCAGATAATAACATGGTCTTTGGGATCTAACTATGTTGAAAGTGAGAAGTAGGTGTATTTTGGATATCTGGATATTTCTTTTGACTGGTATAGCAGAATAATTGTATTGAAGTATGTGGAGTTTTCTTTCCATGAATAAGAATGAGATGAGTTCATTTAAAAGTATTGAAAAACAGTGTATTCTGCATACAAAACTAGTCTTTTAATTTTCTTGCTATTTTATGCTGAGGGAATACACAGAGCCAATGGAACAATGTGTTAAGCTTATTCCCCCAGGATTTTTGGAAGGTGATTATTTTCTGAGAGAATTCTATTTCACTTGGCACATACCTTATTTTTGGGGAGAAGGACCAAGAATTCTTTTGTTCTTTGAGAGCTAGATATTTGTTTTACTTTTGCAAAAGCTGAAGCTTCTACTACAAGTATTGACATCTGTCTAATTCTACCCTATGTTATTTTGGTGGTAGCCAGTCATATACCTAGAGAATAGACTAAAATCCACAGGATATGAATATCATATAGGCTAAATTGTGAGTCTTCTAACAAAACTACAGTTACAATTTGATGCAGTTCATCACATAATTCTTAAAGATAAATATTTATGGTTAAAATGTAATGATTAGATATGGATATTGTGTCTCATTTACAAATTTTTTTAACTGAATATGAAAAACTGTTATTCATTATTCATTAGTTTTGAATAGCAACTGTGCAAACTGCTTTTCATAAACATATAGTAAAATTACTCTCAATATTTTGTGACAGGAATCACTGATGTTAAAGGTAGTTTGTTGACTAGCAGCTAGAAATCAAGATTAAGAATCTCGCTGAGGCAAATAAAGAAGGCCACTTTTGATAATTTGAGATGCCATATGATCTTCAATTGCTATAATAACACCAGAGTTCCTGGTTGGAACTATCAGTTAAACACTCAACTATTAACTGAAAGGTTGACAGAATTGTTAAAGATTAGAAAAACAACAAGAACTCCTATAAGAAGAGAAACTATAGAATATTTTTGAGGATTTATTACAGTAGAAGTGAGGTTAGCACTCGGTAAAATGCCAATGCTGTAAAATCTGAAAGGAGATAGATTTTACAGAAGGATAGAGAGTTACACTTGAGTAAGAACTCAACCTTTTACAAAATCAATTTTGGGGTTAAAGTGAGTAAGCAATTTCCTAAAAACAGTCTTCCATAAACATCTTTGGGGGGATACGCTTGTCATTCTTTTCCTGGAGGATTTTTTCAACCCAAACCAAACCCACTACCAGTGAGTTAATTCTGACTCATAGCAATACTATAGGACAGAGTCCAACTGTTCCTTAGGGTTTCTGAGTCGGTACGTCTGTACAGGAATAAACAACTTCATCTTTCTTCTTCAGAGTGGCTGGTGGGTTTGAACTACCAACCTTGCCGTTAGCAACCCAATGCTTAGCCCTCTGTGTCACCAAGACTCATTGGAATATATTTATCACTTGTTTATTTATAAACCAAAGCTTTGCCATAAACTAGTTACAAAGTCTGTCTAAGAACAAAGCATTTTCATCATAGTCTTAAGTCAGCATTCATTTAAGGTTGTTACTGATTGGTAAGTGCCATAGAGTTGGTTTATCACCCATAGCGACCCTGTATAGGGTTTCTGAGGAGCAGTTGGTGAGCTTGAATTGCTGAACTTGTGATTCAAACCAACATTACAGTCCAGCACATTAACCCACAGCACCACAAGGTGGGGGTGCACATATCCTGAAATCAAAAAGGGGGGATTCGGGACAAAGTTAGACCTGTGTTAGTCATTTAGTCATGCCAGGTGCCTCAGTTTTAAGGTGCTCTTTCACAAAATGAACCCAGAAGCAACGGAGAATAAAGATCTGGTGTCTGCTTCCAAAGGTCACAGCCTTGTGAAACCTATCTGCATGTGTTGAAATCATCTCTAAGGCAACTGATTTTTATTACAACATCAATTATAGTAGGGAAACACTTGTTTCCTTTGAACCAATAGTTCGGGATGTATTTTCAGTTTACAACTTCATTTTAGTTTAAGTAGTACTATTATTTTTCCCTTCTGCTCAATAAGTTCTGTTTACTGCGTCTTTTATTTTCATATTGTTTTGTTTTTGTATTATCAGAAAATTTCCAAGAAAACATATTAGCTGATATTTTTGCTTCAGACAGGAAAAAAAAACAGAGACAAAAAATGACATTTACTGAGTGCATGCAACACATAAGGCATTGTGCGAGGTACTTTATTTAAACACACTTTGCAGATAAGAAAATTAGGACTGAAAATGTAAGTCACATATACATGACCAGACACTGACTGGTATTAGATGGCGAAGTCATAATAGTCATAATTTGAATTCACGAGTTTGGGATTTGAAAGGTCAAGCTCTTAACATTGAACTGTTATTTCAATCAGGATAACTAGTAGGAGAAGGGGACAATTGCCA
>NW_006408583.1:2536645-2558141 GCF_000296735.1 Chrysochloris asiatica
CTAACGAGATGGATTGGCCAGGTGGCATCATTGATGGACTCAAGTGTGTCAGCGGTAGTGAGGTTTGCCCAGGATCGGACATTGTTTCGTTCTGCTGTGCATGGGGGACTCTATGAGTCAGTTCCGACTCGATGGCACCTGACAGCAACAACATTGTCTTAATGCAATACACCCCATTGTGTATTTCAGAGAATCACAGTAATTTGTCCACTTAATGTACAGAGCAAAGAAAGTTCTTGGAATATTTTCCTCACTAAGGAAAGATAATTTGCATATGTTGAGGTTCTTTTATGTAATGCTTATGGTGTTTACAAACCTATTTAAATTTTCATTTCAAATCTGTGACGTAAGCATGGAGAAATTGAGGCTTATTAGCTTGCCCAAAAGAGACAAGTGTTTTATCTCACTCCAGCACCTAAATGGGTGATATAAGGTGAACCAAAATAGGACCATGTCATCCCGTAGAGACAGGCATTATAAAATGGGATTAACTGTTATTGTGCTTGCCCCAAATCTTTTTTTTTTTAATATAAAAATTTTATGTAGAACTTTCACGTATTTTCTATTTTTGAAGACATTTTATCTTGAGTTCTCAAATGGGAGAAATGTGCCATTTCTTCTGGTACCTTAAGATTTTAGGAACTACAGAAGTGATGATCTTGTGACTCTGCCTTTTCCCACCAGAGTGGACCTACTTTTCAGAACCAAAATATTGTTATTTTACCAGTGGGAGATTTGGGGAAATGTTTTAGGTAACATAATAGGCCATTTTGACATATATCACCCTTATTTCATTTCAGTTATGCCTCAGGTCAAACACACTCTTGAAACAGTGTGCCTCAAATAAAAGCCTTTTGTAGAATACTCAGAAAGGAATTTTATGTCATGTTTTCCTAAATCAGTACCAAGGAGACCTTATATTGTGCTGAGAATATGTGTTCATAAGGTGAAATGGACAGAAACCAAACCAGTTTTCTAACAAGAATTTCAAGCAAAAGGGTTAAAAATACTCAAATGACTAGAGCTGAGCTTCATGAATTTAAGAGTGATATTTGGAGATTTTTTTTTTTTTTATGACCTTGTTTCCACATTAAAATAATGAAGTAAACAATCTAACTCTGACATAGCGGCCTCAGAGATGAGAATCATGTCATTTTATATAGTATTTCAGTATCTGTAATAAACACAGTTTTCTCTGAACAGTCTCTGTCTGCTTTCTTCAACAGGAATGAATTGCTTTGTATTAATTTGGCTATCGGGTAGTTGGATTTCTTTTGAAAGTGTGCTTAGCTTATATCATTTGTTTCACTTGGTCTCAGAGATGGAATAATGATTCAGAAGCATCCTCCTACCAGAAGATTTTCAAATTTTAAAGTCTCAATGTTCTCTTCTTAAAATAGACGGTATGCCAAAAACAAAAACAAAACAAAGTCATAGCCTCTGAGTCAAGTCTGACTCATGGTTGTCCTGTGTGTTACTTGATAAAGCTGCTCCATCAAGTTGTCATAGATGTTATCTCCTTGAAAGCAGATTACCAGGTTTTTCTTCTGTCATGTCATCCAAAAGTTGGTTTGGAACTGCCAACTTTTCAGTTAGTATCTGAGAGCAACTAAAGTGACAATAAGATGAGATATAATAGCTTAAAAGGATGTTGATTGAACATGCAGAGTCCTAGTTTGGTGCTGTGGATAAGCACTGGACTCCTAGCTACAAGGCCGTTGGCTCAAATCCACCAGTCACTTCTTGGAAACTATATACAGTGTGGCTATGAGTCGGAACCGACTTGACGGCACTTAATAACAACAGATACCTAAGAATTTTCTCAAGAAAAAAAGGGCTGTTTTTTGTATTAAATAGCTTTCTTCATCAAAGATAACCCAATTATAAAATTCCTAGTCTTCCATGCCTTAAAAAAGAAACAGGTAATTCAATAGCACTTAATGTGACTTACTTTATATCTTCTTAAAAAAATGGGTTTGCATGGGGAATTGTAAACCCTGTGTTATAAATGAGCAGCATGGGGGTCAAAGAAGTTCTGTAACTTGTTCAAATTTATAAATATAGTAAGCAACAGATTCCAATTCCAAAATATTGAATACTTGTTTGGTAAAATAAATGAATACGTAAAAATATTGGACGCTATTTATCCTATATCGTATCTAAATCTGGACAATGAATAAGGAAGACTGGAGAAGAATTGATGCATTTGAATTATGGTGTTGGTGAAGAATATTGAAACTATCATAGACTACCAGAAGAACAAACAAATCTGTCTTAGAAGTACAACCAGATGCCCCTTAAAGGCTAGGGTGATGAGATTTAGTCTCACGTACTTTGAGCATGTTATCAGGGGAAACAAGTCCCTGGAGAAAGACAGAATGCTTGGTAAAGTAGAGGGTCAACAAGAAAGAGGAAAAACCACCATGAATTGGGCTGTCACAGTGGCTACATCAGTGGGTTCAGACACAGTAACAACTGTGAGGCTAACTCAAGACCAGGCAGTGTTTTGTTCTATTGTGTATACAGTCCCTATGAATGAGACAACCTGATGGCACCTAACAACAACAATGTATATCTAAATCTAAGACATTTGTATTATGAGATGGTATAATTTGTATCTTTAAGACCATCAGAGAGTTTATATAATATACAAATTAACACTGAAAACGGTAAATCTTAATGACCCTAGATACTCAGTACCCCATCTCTTTATGTCAGTTTGAGGTAGACGTGACTCATCTGACTTGATTTGGTTTAGTAGAATGATGAGCTGTTACCAGAGGTTCATCTCTGCAAGTCCCCTTCATCTCCCTACTCCGTCTATCCTTAACTAAAGAGCTTCCATTGTTGCATACTTGTTTCACTTCTCCCACCCCTCAACCCCATCCCACTCCCACCTTCTTATCACTATACGAAGCTCTCAGAGGACTGAGTTCCCTGAAACTGGATAATATCGAGTTCAGCTCTGTTCTACTTTGTATGCCTTTCTGCAGGATAATGAAGGGGATCAGGTATACTCTGCTTAGAAGTTTCTACCAAATAAGCATTTCTTATTACATTCACCAGCGGGATGTATGTTCCCTTAAAACACCAGAATTTTCTCTGTATTGTAAAACAAAACTCATGGTGATTGTTGTCTGTGTGCTCTTGAGTTGGTTTCCAAGGAGTGGCTGGTGGATTTGAACCAGCCACCTTGCAGTTACTAGTCCAGTGCTTATCCTTCAGTGCCACAGTAGGATACCAAGTAACAGGATTAAAGTTTTATAGTTTTATCTATGATCAGTTTGAAAGGGAATTATTTGAACTTGAACTATTTAAAGCATGTTCTTGTACCATCCATTCTCAGCATTTTGTTTTCTGTTGATTTATACCTGATAGTCCCCAAGTCTTCCCAGTCTACTCGGGCACCAGCTTCGTCAGAATCAGCACAGAATTCAGAATGAAACATTAATACTTGCATTATTCAACATGAATTTTCTGTGTCAAAAAGAAATATCTTTCAGTAAGTAAAGGGAATCCCACAGGAAATGAAACTAGGTCCCTTTGCACCAGTCTCTTTCTCTTTACCTCTCTCTTCTTTCCTCTTGCTTTCCTTTTCCTCTTTCTTTGCGCTTCATGACTCTTCTCTCCCCTTGACCTTTCTTTCTCCAGTAAATATGCAGCCCGGAAAATGCACAAACGCATCATGGTAAAGATGATTTATTTGAACCAATATAAGACCTTCTTTTCAATAAAATGAATTCTATGGTGGGAAAAAATGCACTTCTTATTTGTGTACTCTGTTTACACATTAATTGTGTTACTTTTCCTTTCCTAGACAAGCATCATTCAATTTTCCAGAAAATTCAATACTTTGGGTCTTATGTAATTCCATGCTGATTTGTTAGGGACATGTAGAAAATACACAATTCATAATAAGAGGAGAACCTGTCTTATTTCATTTAGTATCAAGGGGATCTCAAGTGATTTGGTGTGTGTATTGCTATCACTTTATAAATTGATATTAGTAAAAAACACAATTGATTAGTAAAACATAAAAATAATGAATCAGTGAGAAATCCTGGCATACCAATTTGTTAGTAAGTTTTAAAAATTATGTCCAGTCTCAAAATGTTGCCATTTGCTACCACTATCATTACCCTATAATAATAAAGAGCTCTGAAGTGACACTGTAGGATAAGCACTGGACTGCTAATCACAAGATTGGCAGTTCAAAACCCAGCAGCCTGTCTCTGTAACCCTATAAAGGGTGACTATGACTCAGAATCGACTTGATGGCATACAACAACAAACAATAATGTTTTAGACAATTAAACAAAGGTTAATGAGATCAGTGCTAGAGAAGAAAGAAGAGCCCTCCTACAGGATGATGAAGCTGGAAGTCAATGAACCTAAATTTTAAATGAATTCTGGAAATATCTACTAAATTTGAGATACATAAAATACATCAAGATATATGGCACTAATATGACTATAGCTCCCTTTGTCAGAACAATTAATAAATCTCTGTGCATCACTGTAAAAAGCTTTTTAAGACCATATGGTGCAGCTGCAAGATGTCAAAACTATTGAAATGATGTAAATAAAGTGTATGTTAATTCAGGGGGCAAAAAGGCCCCAAATCTTTATATTATTAAGTGTGAGGGAGTACAGTGGGCAGTGAATAAATGCAATCATTTTATTGTGGTTTTGAATGGATAGATGGGGGTAAGTAGAATGTATTGCTGAAAAAAAATCAAGGAAATATTCATTAAGCAAAATGTATCAAAATGTGAAGTTATTGTTTCTCAACATGTCTTCCATCTAGGTCTATACATTTCTGAAGGTGATGCTTTCTGAGAAACTGGATTATATGAAGAAGAATTTGGCATCAGGATTGGAGGAAAACTCATTATCAGCCTGTGATATGCAGCTTATACAACCTTACTTGCTAAAAGTGAAGAGGAGTTAAAATACTTAGTGATGAAGATCAAAAACCATAGACTTCAGTATGGCTTGCTTCTCAATGTAAAGAAAACAAAAATCCTCACAAACGGACAATAAATAACATCATGATAAATAGATAAAACATTGAAGTTGTCAAATACTTCATTTTGCTTCAATCCACTATCGACACTCGTGGAAGCAGCAGTCAAGAAATCAAATTATGTATTGTGTTAGTTTCTGATTCATAGCGAGTTTATATAGGGCTTCCATGATGGGGCTGGTTAATTTAAACCTTGCAGTTCAAACCAACTTTGTGGCCCAGTGCTTTACCCCACAGTACCGCACCAGGACTCTAAGACAAGTATATCATGAAAAATTGTAGCTTCCAACAATTTCTGAGTCCCTTTATTCAAAGAGAACCACTGAGAAAATTTGTCTGCAGTCATTAGCTGGTTACAGGGACATATTTAGACATGTTTTGTTTGGAATAAACCCATATATATGTATATGTATATGTTGTGTTGTTGTTATGTGCCGAGGTGTTGATTCCAACTCATAGCGACCCTGTACAGGGTTTCCAAGGCTGTAAATCTTTATGGGAGCACATCTTTCTTCTGCGGAGCAGCTGGTAATTTTGAACTGCTGACCCTGAGGATAGCAGCCTGATTCATAACCACTATGCTACCAGAACTCCTTGTATATGTGTATATGTATGTATGTATGTATGTATGTATGTATGTATGTATATATATATATACACTAATAGCAATACTTTTTGTCTTACCCCGTAATTATATGCATGAGAAGTCTATTTGAACAAACAAAGAATTATTAGCAGTCAGTAGTTCTCATTGAAAAAAAAGAGACTCAGAGCTTATTGAAGGTTTTAATTTCTCATTATATACTCCTTTGAAGGGGTCCTGATGGCTCAGTGCATTAATCATTGGGCTGCTAACTGCAAGGTCAGTGGTTCAAATGCACCAGCAGCTCCATGGAAGAAAGATGAGGCTGTCTGCTCCTATAAAGATTTATAGTTTCAGAAACCCTACCAAGCAGTTCTATTCTGTCCTTACAGCATCTTTGAGTTGGAATCAACTATGGAGTGGGTTTGATTTTTTTTTTTTTTTTTTTTTTTAACATTTCTGGGCATTATGGTATCTAACCATGTGTATGCATAACTTTATTATCTTTTAAATACCATGAGATTAGTGAGCTGTGAAAAATTTTGACATAAAAATACACCAGTATAAGTAATTTGGAATACATGGCTTATAGCTGACACTGGTAAAATATTGCAATATAATCCTATAATTAACTATGCATACTCTATAAAAGGAATCCTGATTTTGAACTAGATGTTCACAACCTCAAGAGCAAGTTTTAGTTCACTGACTGGAATTGGATAGTCAGAGCCCAGAAAAATTGCTTGATATTGGGAAAGAATGAAGAATTAGTAATGAGTGGTTTCCCAGGCCATACGCATCAAGGAGATTCACTTGTGTAAGGGATACTGAAGTCGCTGGGTATCTTAAATGGGTACTCTGAGTTTTTGGAGGGAGGATTATTATTATTAATGTAATGTAGAATTTTATGAATACTTTACATATATTCTATCTACTTTTTCCCACTCTCAATTTTGTTGTTGGTGTTACTAAGTGCCTTTGAATTGATTCTGACTTGTAATGACTCTATATAAGATTCCCAAGGATCAGCTAGTGGTTTTGAACCACTGATGTGGTTAGATGTCCAGTGCTAGAGCACAACAGTGGCTGCTATTTTCAGTAAATACATTTTCTCTTTTTGTTCAAAGCTATATCGAGCATAACAAGTACTCAGTATCCTTAATTCCTGTTCTATGCAATATCCTAAAATCTTTTTTTTTTATACGTTACCAAATGGATCCATCTTTTATCTCAGATACTGGTGCACTGGTGCACTAAGCTATAATTGGAGTCCTTATGTGGCACTGTAGTATAAAGCACTGGACCACAAAGTCAGTTTGAACTGAGAGGTCAGCAGTTCAAATGCACCAGCTGCTCTTCAGAAACCCTATACAGGGTCATTATGAGTCAGAACAGAGTCAAAGGCACTTAACAACAATGACAACAAGTTATAATTGTTGCTGAATTTATTTCTGAAAATTGATCAGTTATATTTGTTATAGTTCCCGTAGTTAGAGTCTGCTTCTGGAATGTGCTGTTGTCTCTATAACTCCCCAAAGTACCACTAGACTATTCTTTCATCAGGACTGTTCATTCCGTTAATCAAGAGTGAACATTTAATTTCAAAGCGGTCTCCATTCTTAATTGACTAATGCCAAGGGAACTTAGCAGAGGGGAAGTGGAGTGTTTGCACGCTCTGGAATTTTGAACTAGAGAATGTGGGGAAGATGGAACAGTTTGGAGAAAGACAGTGACAGAAATCCAAGGACTTAGGAAAGTAAGACAAAGGAAGTTTGTGATCACTGAGTAGTCTTACTTTTTAGTTATTGTTCATTAAACAAATATTTGTAGGGACTCAATTATGTCTCAGATACAGTTCTAGGTGCTGAGAATGTGATATATTTCCATTTCAGTTCCATTTCCAATTCCATTCCAAATATATGCCTGTATTGACATCACCATAGTTTCTTGAGATTCTTTACTAAGAATCTAAAAGCAGATGTATTAGGGAAATTAAGATCTTCTAATAACATTACCCCCACTTATCTGTCTGCTTGTCCCAAATTGGTGACTTATGTATTACTCTGATGATAGAAGTTATGCCACCAGTCAGTTAAATACCAGCAGGGCCAACCCTTGGTGAACCAATTTCAGTGGAGCTTCCAGACTAAGATAGACTAGGAATAAGTAGAAGCAGGTCCCGTCTGAATGGCTAGTCACTGAAAACCTTATGAATAGCAGCAGAACATTGTTACATATAGTCTGGGAAGATCAGTCCCTCAGCTTGGAAGGCACTCAAAATACTGGGGAAGAGCTGCTTGTCAAGGTAAAGTTGACCATAAAGACATGGATAGAGACCATTTGCTTATGCAACACAACTCAAAAGGGGAAGAAACAGCTACAAACATCCACTAATAATTGGAATGTGGAATGTATGAAGTATGAATCTTGGGAAGTTGGAACTCATCAAAAATGAAATGAAATGTATAAATATTGATATCCTAGGCATTAGTGAGCAGAAATAGCAGGTATTGGCCATTTTGAATCAGATAATCATATGGCTTACTGTGCCAGGAATGACAAATTGAAGAAGAGTGTTACATTAATCATCAAAAAGATTTCAAAATATTTCTTGAAGTACAATATTGTCTGAGATAGGAAAAGATCCATATACTGGCAATTAAGACCAGTTATTACTACTATTATTCAAATGTATGCACTAACCACTAAAGCCAATGAAGCTAAATTGAAGAATTCTACCAACTTCTTCATTCTGAAATTGATCAAATGTGCAATCAAACTTCACTGATAATTACTGGTGACTAAAATGATAAAGTGGGAAGCAAAGAGGAAGGATCAATATTTGGAAATTATATCATTGGTGATAGAAATGATGTTAGAGATTGAAGAACAGAATTTTGCAAGACCAAAGTCACCTTCATTGTGAATAACTTATATTTCAACAACATAAACAGAAACTCTACACACAGACCCCACCAGATAAAATACACAAGATCTAAATTGACTATATATGTGGGAAGACATGATGGAAAAGCTTAATATCATTAGCTAAAATAAGGCCAGGGGCCAACTGTGTAACAGATTATCAATTACTCATATGCAAATTCAGACTGAAGCTGAAAACTTAAGACAAGTCTATGCAAGCCAATATATGGCGTTGAGTATGTCCCATCTGAATTTAGAGACCATCTCAAGAAAATATTCGAAACACTAATAACCAGAGACCAGAAGAATTGTGGAATAACATCAAGAACATTATGCAGGAAGAAAGGCAAAGGTCATTAAAAAGACTGGAATGAAAGGAAAGGCCAGAATGAATATCATAAGAGACTCTGACACTTGCTCTTGAGTGTAGAGAATTAAAAGAAACTGGAAGCAATGAAGTAAAAGACCCGAATAGAAAATTTAAAAAGGTAGCTCTGGAAGAAAAAACACAGTAATATAATGAAATGTGCAAAGACCTGGAATTAGAAAGCCAAAAGGGAAGAACATCCTCAGAATTTATCAAGCTAAATAGTCGATGTTAAACCATTTCAAGGGGTAGTATATAATCAACAGCTAATGATACTGAAGGAAGAAGCCCAAGGTGCACTGAAGACACTGGCAAAGAACAAGGGTCTTTGAATTGATGGAATACAAGTTGAAATCTTTCAACAAACTGATGCAGCATTGGAGGCATTCACTCATCTATGTCAAGAAATTTGAAGAGAGCTATCTGACCAACTAATTGTAAGAGAGAAATATTTGTACTAGTTACAAAGAAAGGTGACCCAACAGAATGTAGAAATAATTGAACAGTAAAATTAATATTACATGCAAGTAAAATTTTGCTAAAAAAAAAAAAAAAAATGCTTGCAGCAATACATTGACAGTTGAACATTCAAGATGGATTCAGAAGAGAATGTGGACAAGAGGTATCATTGCTGATACCAGATGCGTCTTGGCTGGCATGAGACTACCAGAAAGATATTTACTTGTGCTTTATTGACTATAGGAAAACATTTGACTATGTGGATGTCTTCACAACAAACTACAGATAACTCTGTGAAAAAAGGATATTTTGGAACACTTAATTGGGCTCATTTGTTGTTGTTGTTATGTGCCATTGAGCTGGCACCAACCCACAGCAACCATATGCACAACAGAACTAAACACTGCCTAGGCCAACCTCACTAATGTTGCCACACTTGAGTCCATCGATGCAGCCACTTGGCCAATCCATCTCTTTTTCTATGACCCTCCACCTTATCAAACATGATATCCTTCTCCAGTGACTGGTCCCTCCTGACAATATGTCCAAAGTATGTGAGATGAAGTTTGGCCATCTTGGCCTCCAAGATGGAGCACTTCTTCCAAAATGGATCTATTGGTTCTTTTGGAAGCCCATGGCACTTTCAATATTCTCCTCCAACACCATAACTCAAAATGAGCATCAATTCTTCTATGGTCTTCCTTATTATGTCCAGCTTTCGCATGCATATGAGGTTATTGAAAATACCATGGCTTGGATCAGGTGCACCTTAGTCCTCAAGCTGACATCTTTGCTCTTCTATACTTTAAAAAGGTTTTGTGCAGCAGATTTGCCTAAAGCAACATGTCGTTTGATCTCTTGACTGCTGCTTCCGTGAGTGTTGATAGTTGATACAAGAAGAATGAATTCCTTGACAACTTCAGTCTTTTCTCTGTTGACAAGAATGTTGTTTATTGGTCTAGTGGTGAAGATTTTTGTTTTCTTTACATTGAGATGTAATCCATACTGAAGGCTGTGCTCTTTGATCTCCATCAGTAAATGCTTTAAGTCCCCTTTACTTTCAGCAAGTGACGTTGTATCATCTGCACATCTCAGGTTGTTAATGAGTCTTCTTCCAATCCTGGTGCCAAGTTTTTCTTCATATAACCCAGCTCCTCAGATTATTTGCTCAGTGTACAGGTTGAATAAGTATGGTGAAAGAATACAACCTTGTTGCACACATTTCTTAATTTTAAACCATTCAGTGTTCTCATGTTCTGTTCAAACAACTGCCTCTTGGTCCACGTACAGACTCCTCATGAGCACAATTAAATGTTCTGGAATGCTAAATCGACCAAGAAGCAGTCATTTGAACAGAAAAAAGGGAAACTGAATGGTCTAATATCAGGAAAGATGCCTGCCAGGGTTGTGTCATTTCTACAAACTTATTCAACTTTTATACTGATCAAATAATCTGAGAAGATGGGTTGTATGAAGAAGAATGTAAGACCCATTAACAAGCTGCAATATGCAGGTGACACAACCTTGCTTTCTGGAAGTGAAGAGGACTTCAAATATTTACTAATGAAGATGAAAGTCTGCAGCCTACATCATGGACTTCACCTTAATATAAAGAAAAGAAAAATCCCCACAATTTGACTAATAAATAACATCCTGGTAAATGGAGAGAAACTGAGGTTGTCAATGACTTCATTTTTCTTGGACCAACAATTAACAGTCATAAGCAGCAGTCAATAAATCCAGCTAGAACTCAACCAGTGACAGAGCTGAAGCTGAGACCCAAGCAATGTCATTTTAGATTTCTTGCTTTCAGTCACTTTGCTATATTGGCTTTTGTTTATTTTCAAAATGCACAATATGAAATTTAGTTTCAATGACATACAATTATATGTATGATCAGGGAAGGGAATACAATGGTATTTATAATATTCCATCCCTCAAAGTAGCTTCCTTAAATTAATTAGCACCAATGAATGATGATGTATTGCTAGTGATAGTAACATTGGTTATAATGGCCCCAATTTTATGAAAATGACAAAAAGTCTAATAGAAGTAAACATGTTGTTAGGTGCCATTGAGTCAGTTCCAATTCAGAGTAACGCTATGTGTAGCAGACCTAAACATTGCCTGATCCTACACCATCTTCACCATGGTTGCTATGTTAGAGTACATTGTTGAAGCACTGTGTTAATCAATTTCATTGAGGGCCTTCCTCTTTTTCACTGACCTTCAACTTTACCAAACATTATGTCCATATCCAGGGACTGGTCCCTTCTGATAACATCTCCATGGTCTGAGAGCTAAATCTCACCATCCTCACTCCCAAGGAGCATTTTGTCTTTACTTCTTCCAATGCAGATGTGTTCATTCTTTTAGCAGGCTATGGCACATTCAATATTCTTAGTCAACACAATAGTTTAAAGGCATCAGTTATTTGGTCTTCCTTATCCATTGTCCAATTTTCACACAAATATATGGGGTTTCTGAGGAACAACTGGTGAGTTTGAACTACTGACCTTGTGGTCAGGATTCCCACATCATTGCATCTTCCTATTTTCTATTTATATGGGAACTTATTTCCAGTATTAATTTAATTTGAATTTAAGTTGGGTCATGTTTCTTAATAGCAGACAGAGTGGCATAAGCTCATGTCTAGTAACCATCTAAATGCTGCCTAAAAGAGTTCACATATATCTTATGTAAATGATAAGGTATATCACATATAAAATCATTACATCACAAGAGCAGTCAGTATTAGTCACAACCTTACATATATTGGCATAGCTATTAATTCAGTTCTTCCAATTGTCAAAATGTTGATAGTGTGTTCAGCTTTGCTGCATTTGTGCCTCTCTCTGGGCAGCGCAGAGCTGAGTGTGCTACTGATTGGGGCTGGTCCATCTCCATCAAAAAGCACTGATTCTCTCATTCCCTTTTGACTTTTCCTCTTATCCTTGTAATTAAGACTCCTTTGATTTTGTTTGGCAACTCACCATCTGCAAAAAGGAGGGCAAGCCCAGAAAACTGGCGCTCTAACAATTTCACAGGGTCCTTGATTAAACTCCGTTTAATTCTGAGAATCTTAATCAAGGTAATTATCTGACTGAGGGTGTCTGCGCCTGCACTTGCTCCTCTTGTGGTTTTCTCCAACAGCTGGAAGGTGTTTAGATGTGGCAGCTCTCCACAATGAGCCCAGTGTGGAAAAACAGTGTGCACATCAGCATCTCTGGTTAGCAATGTCCTGAGTGTACAGCTATATTGATTTGTTTTTAAAACCTTTCAAACATGTACAAAGCAAGCTGTTTACTTTGTGCCAACAGACAAGATTAGCTAATTTGCCATGATGCTGAATTCGACCTTTTAATATATTCCTCCATAATTCTCACAGCAAAGGACACCGGTTACTTATCTAGCATACTCACTACCTTTCCCCCAATACAAGAAGTCAAATCTAGAAGTCAAATCTAGGGAAAAGCCAGAGAGTGTACTCATTTTTTAATTAGTCATTTTAGTTGTGGTTGGTTATGTGCCTTGGAGTGGGTTCCAACTCACAGTGACCCTGTATAGGGTCCCTGTAAATCTTTATGGGAGCAGGGAGCCTCATCTTTCTCCTGCGGAGCAGCTGGTAGATTTGAACTGCTGACCTCGCAGTTAGCAGCCCATTGTGTAACCACTAAGCTACCAGAGCTCCTTATTTTAGGTGTTGTTGTTAAATGCCATAAAGTCAGTTCAGTTCTGACTCATTATAGGGTTTTCGAGGAGCACCTGGTGCTGAATACTAAATATTTTAGCTTTGTTAAATAGTGAACATTTGGTTCAAAATGCAAATAAAAATAATTTGCTGAATCAGAAACTGTTGCTCTCTAGGAAATGTAAAGTTCTGTTAAAACTAGTTAAAATACTTGTGAGGACAATGACATGCATAGTTACTGAACATAACATTATGTTGCATTTTATTGTTTTGTCCAAGAAGGTTCATCTGGGTTTGGGGATATATAGATTTTCTTAAAAATAATCCAGCCTTTTCCTTTTGATTTATGTTTCATGATTGACTCTATCCACCAGAGCTATTATATATCTTCCTTTTTCCATTTCTTTTTGTCAAGGTCTTCAGTTCGTAGGTGGAGGAAAGATGAGAATCCTCTGGTTATGACATTTCAGAAGAGGAGGCCTTGGAGAATGACCAATTTGTCACATCTCATCTTCTGCTTTTTTTGTTTTAAAGCATGTTAAGCTTTTTCATAATAATGCAAAATACAGAAATTTCTCAATAGTAAGAGACTTTTCAATAATTCCAAGATAAGGGGATTATAAATAAAATAATATTTGTGAATCATTTAAAGGAGCTCTGCTAGCGTAGTGGATAGAAGGCAAGTTGTAACCAGTTCAAAACTACCAGTCAAGCTGTGAGAGAAAGCTGAAACTTTCTGTCCTCGTAAAGATTGACAGCCTTGAAAACCCTATGTAGGGTTATATGAATTGGAACCAACACCACGGCATATAACCACCACCAACAATGGGATAATAAATAAAATATTTAATATTTTTGTATAATTAAATACTAGAAAGTCAATTTAATACAGTATTTTATCAGACTCAAAATATCTAGAATATTATGTTTCTCCTATTTGTAAATTTATATACTAATTATGTAAAAAAAAAAAAAGTATTGTTGATTGCAAATAAAGGTAAAAGAATATATCCTATAATTTTCTTTTGCTTTGAGACCAAACATGTTAAAAGATAAAACAAAACAAAAAAATTGATGAAAACTGTTTTCATGTTCTCATATTTTGAATTCTTCTGTTATATATGTAAAAATCAACACTTTAAAAAAAACATATTTTATGCATTATTTTAAATCATAAAATAATGAAGACCATGTCAGGCTGTATTTGCATATTTGCAAGCATTTCTCATTTAAAATCATAGACAATACATGAATCATTTTGAACTCGTTTCAGATTTTATTCCTAATAAAAAACACCAGTAGAATAGAAATGCTACTGCACATCTTTAAAGCATTAAATTTATTTTGATGAGTCTATGTGTATTTGCTTAGATGAATTCATTTTATTGGTCTGTTGTTGTTAGGTATCACTGAGTCGGTACAGACTCACAGTGATCCTATGTACAACAGAATGAAACACTGCCCAGTCCTGAGCCAACTTCTTAAGTGTTGGCTATGTTTGAGCCCATTGCTTCTGCCACTGTGCCAATCCATCTCGTTGGGGGCATTACTCTTCTTCCACACTCCACTTCACCAAACATGATGTTCTTCTCCAAGGACAGGTGTGTGCGAGCCCAGCTCACACCACCAGGGCGGAGGAGACGACGCAGTTTAGAAATAAAACACAGACACAAATTAGGGATTAAGGGCGACCGCAAGACTGAATATCCAGGACCAAGAGCCCCGAGACATGGCGGTACTCCATATTTATTAGCCTTCAGCCTTTACATCTCCCCAGGATGCCATACATCACTGACATTAAAGGGGTCGTTTGACGTTATACAGATTAAAGAAATGTTTTTAGGGGAGAGAAAAACAAGACTATAATTCAGGGATGCATGAGTAAATTTCAAGAGAGTACAATGCAGGGTGCAGATGATCACATCTGGCCATCCCGTCCCAATACGGCTTTCCATCATGGCACTAGCAATAAGGAACAGCTTTCTGGTTCCGTATGCCCTGGCCCAGAAGTGACTCCCTTCCTCCTGTCCTTGGTGGTCTCCAACACAGGTGCCTCCTGATAATATATCCAAAGTATAATAGATGAAGTTCTGCTATCTTGGCTTCCAAGGGGGCATTCTGGATGTGCTTCTTCCAACACAAATTTGTTTGTTCTTTTGGCAGTCCGTGGTACCTTTAATATTTTCTTCCAACACTATAATTCAAATGCATCAACTCTTCTACAGTCTTTCTTATTTACTGTCCAACTTTCACATGTATATGAGGTTATTGGAAATACCATGTCTTGGGTCAGGGTCACCTTACTTCTAAAACTAACATCTTGACATAGCTTCCAGAATCACAGCAACATGCAAGCCCCGTAGTAGGACAAAGTGACATACATGAGTGTTTTATAAGTCTGGCAAAGACTCTTGGCATGAGTTTCCAGAAGAGTATCTCTCCTACATTTTTTTTTTTTTTTTCACTAACTGCTTGCATTTCATATTGAAGTTCCTATCTTTTAAAATAGTTGTTGTGTTGTATACATTGCTTACTCAGTATTTGGTTTTGTCCTAGATTCCTGAGGGATAATGGTTAAAACCCTGACATTTCCCTAATGGCTTAAGTGTCTTCCATAAGGACTCAAGATCATACCTCACCTAAATGTAAGTTGATTCTTGGGTGGAGACTGGCCCACCCAGACAGACCCAGCTGATAATATCACCTCATACTGACCGGGATGACAAGGTAAAAATCTTCAATAAAAATACCTGAATACTAAACCTCCATGGGCTTCCTGGTTAGTGAAAAACATCAATATATGTACAAAAGTTGCACGATCCTTTTTGGGACATGTTGTTTTTGTGATTGTAAGTGGTTTCTAGTCAGGTTGTGGCTCATAGGGACCCTGTAAAGGGTTTCCTAGGAGCCGCTGGTGAGTTTGAGCCACAAACCTAGCTGTTCAAGCTGACATTGGGGTCCAGTGCTTTATGCTTTTATGCCACATCACGACATTGTTGTTGTTAAGTGTCATCGAGTTGGTATCAACTCATAGCAATCCTGTATAGGGTTTCTGAAGAGTGATGAATGAGTTTGAACCACCAACCTTGCAGTTAAAAGCAACCTTGTAGTCCAGCACATTAACCCACAGTGCCACATCAGGACATATGAGTTGCATACCAGCGGCTCTTCCAGACTTTGTCCTATGTGTTTCTTTATTTATATCTTTTATCTGAAAATGAATCTGCATTTGTAAGTAAGGAACTTTTTGTGAATTGTTCTAGTTAATTATTAAACCTGAAGAAGTAGGGGAAGCCAGCAGGACAGATGTAAGGGGACTACCTGCACCTGAGAGGTGAGAGGGAAACCCCACATTAGTAGCCAGTAATCCAGAGTGAAGGAAATTCCCAAAGTGGTGTCTGAGGTCTTGAGTCTCCTTGGCATTCTGGAGGTCTGTCCTTTAACTTGTGAGATCTGATCTAGCTCTGGGTGATTAAGGTCAGAAAAAGTATGCCATGAACAACTGAAGTGACAGAGCAGTGAAAATTGAGGAACTGATTTATATGCTTAGCTCCCCATTTTCAGTATAAAATATATGACTAAATTAAAAAAAAAAAAAAAAAAACCACATTCACAATGATGTAATAATGAGTTTTAAAATAAGTTGGAAAGAGTGAAAACATTCATGATATAGTGTTTGTTTATAAAATGAAGAAGATTTACAAGTAGCTAAGGGTAAAAGGAATTCTTTATAGTAATATTTAAAATTCAAAGAAATATGAAGCATATATTATAAAATATTAACCACTGCCAGTTCTGAGTAGTTTGGACATAATCTCCTAAAAACAAAAACAAAAACTTTCTGATTTGTTTGCTTTGAAATTCTACCAGATTGCCCTCTCATTAAAAATAGTTGTTCTAATTAATAACACTGTTTTTCAATGCACTGTTCTGCTTCATAAGATAGTTGTAAAGACTTGAGATATTTGGAAAGTGCCTAGCAGAGTGTCGGGTCTAGATAGCCAATGAAATTAGTTGTTCCCTATTTTCCTCCTATTCTTGTTTCCTTCTATCATTGCTTTGTTTACAAACTTTTCTAATGATTTTTAAGGGAAGTGGTTGTTTAATGATAGAATTCTTACTTTCCATGTGGGAAACTTAAGTTAAATTCTCTGTCAGTGCACATCAAAGTGCAGTTACCAGTTATGTGATAGTGAAGACTTGCATGTTACTTTGATATTAAACTGGTTTCTGTAGCACTATCAGTTTAAGACAGATTAGGAAGTAAATTCTGGTAATCTAAGAACCAGCCAATGGAAACCATATGGATCACACTGGTTTGATCATGTTATGCATGGGGTTGTTATTAGTTGAAGACGGGCATATAGCTGGCAGTAACTAACAACAGCGTAACAAGAATTCTCAGCATCTCTTAAACTGAAAGAATTGAAGAAAAAATTCATGCCTCAACTTGAAATATTGAAGGTTTCTATGGGCAAAATATTGAATGATGCAGAAAAGAATATGGGAAGAATACACAGAGTCTCTGTGTCAAAAAGAAATGATTGTCAACCATTTCAAGAGATAGCATCTGTGCTCTTGAGCCAATGGCACTGAAGGAAGAAGTCTAATGTGTACTGAAGATATTGGCAAAGAAAAGTCTTCAGGAATTGATGGAATACAAATTGAAATCTTTCAACAACCTGATGCAGAACTGAAGGCACTCACTCATCAATGCCAAGAAACGTGTAACACGGCTATTTGGTCAACTGATTAGAAGACATCCATATTTATGCCCATTCCAAAGAGAGGTGACCCAACAGAATGTGGAAATTATTGAACAATATCATTAATATCATATGAAAGTGAAATTTTACCAAATATAATTTTAAAATAACTGCAACAGTACATTGACAGGGAAGTGCCAGAGAGTCAAGCTGCATGCAGACCAGGATATGGAATGAGGGTATATGAATCTTGGTTGAAAGAAGAGAATACCAGAAAGATGGTTGCCTGTGCTTTAATGACTATGAAAAGGCTTTTGATTCTGTGGATCATGATAAGCTATGAGACCATTGGGGAGAAAGAATATTCTGCAGCACTTAACTGTGCTCATGAAGAACTTGTACATAGACAGAGAGGCAGTAATTTGAACAGAATAAGGGAAAACTTAATGGGTTAAAATCAGAAAAGGTGTAAGCGAGGACTGTAGTCTTTCACTATATTTATTCAATCTGTATACTCAACTAATAACCTGAGAAAACTGGATTATATGTGGCATCAGGATTGTGGCATCAGGACTGGAGGAAATATCATCAACAACTGCGATATTCATATGATACCACCTTGTTTGTATCATGATACAACCTTGTTTGCTGAAAGCAAGGAGGACTTAAAATACTGATGAAGACCAAAGACCCCAGCCTTAAATATGGGTTGCACCTCTATGTAAAGAAAACAAAAATTCTCACAAATGAACCAATGAATTATAGCATGGAGAAAAGATTGAAGTTGTCAAAGACTTCATTTTGCTTGGATCCATGGAAGCAGTAGTCAGGAAATTAAATGAAGTATTGCATTAGGTAAGTCTCTTGCACAAGAATTCTTTAAAGTGTTCGACAGCAAAGATGTCACTTTGAGGACTAAGGTGGGCCTGACCCGAGACATGGTATTTTTAGTAGCCACATATGTATGTGAAATTTAAACAGTGAATAAGGAAGACCATAGAAGAATAGATGCATTTGAGTCATGATGTTGGAGAAGAGTATTAAAAGTACCTAAAAGTACCTGAAGAACATACAAATCTGTGTTGGAAGAAGTACAACCAGAGTGCTCTTTAGAAGTCAAGATGACTAGACTTCATCTCTCATGTTTCAGACATATAAACAGGAGGGTCCAGTCTCTGAAGAAGGACATCATGCTTGGTAAAGTGGAGGGTCACAGAAAATGAGGAAGACCCCCAATGAGATGGATTGGCATAATGGCAGCAACGATGGCTTCGAATGTATTGAAGATTGTGAGGATGGGGCAGGCCGGGCAGTGTTTTGTTTTGTGGTGCATAAGGTCACTATGATCCAGAATGATCTCTAGGACACCTAACAACAATTTCTTGGTATACCTTTTGATCTTCCTATTACTATCCCACTGTCTACCCTAGGTGGTGCTAATTGTCTACTCCACAGCATTTGACAACTCTCCTCTAGTAGCTGTTTAACTCAGTTGCTTTGTACACAGTACAGGGAGTTAGGATATTTGGAACAGTAATGTGTTCTTTTGTCCAATAATAATAAATACAATTCAGAATTTGATTTTTTATGTGCTCCAAAGCAACCATTCCCCAAATGCCCAACTTTGTAAATTGACTATTTTTCCTTTTTTGTAACAGAAAGCATTGGGAATGCTTGGAGTAACAGAATTGGTAAATATAAGAGCGCTAGTGAGATTCGGGGAATTTTAATCAGAAAATCAATGTAACACCAATAAGTGATTGTGTTTTAAAAATTTTAAATGGCATGCATTAGATGATAACTGAAAAATAAATCTGGGCTCTCTATTGTATAAATACTTTTTAATACAATTATATTAACAACATAGAACACAAACCTGTTCACATTGCACTATTAGAAAGAAATATTATATTATGAAATAGTGGTGGTTTGTCTCAGAGAGCATATTTTCATTTCATATTTTTGAATTTTCCATTTTTTTTATAAGTTAGCATTCTTTACTTTTGTAACTGAGAAGTAGTATGACATATAGGAAAATGGATGACATCGTGGACGTCTTACATTTTAGCACACAGTGCAACACAGTAAGATGAACTGTCTCTAATTAAGACTAGTAGGTTGAATATAGATGAACCTGGGAGCCACCATGCAGTAGCTTTTGCTGGAGGCTCCCCACAAGACTATAAGGCATGCAATGATGTTTCTCAGCATTAGCAGTCAAGGTTATTTCAGTAAGCATCTATCTCACCAACACCACCAGGAGGCCTTTGAAGCTGAGGTATGTGGATCAAAGCAGTTTCTTATGAAGTTTTAGAGCCCTTTCAGCAAGACATTAAAACAAAACAAGAAAACAGACACCAATTTAACTCCCCACCTTGATGTGGTTTATCCTTTTGACATGAAACCACTGATATTATCCATGCACTAAGATCTATATGATAATGCACTGATGTTGCCATAGCAAACACAACATAATATCTATTATTGAATTACCACCAATGCTTAGAAAGGAACACATCACATTTACTGGGGTTCACTTCACAATCTTCTGCATGGCTGCATTTGAAAGTTTATCTTTCTCTAAGGATAGGCTAAGGGAAGTGAATTGTTGTCAAGTCAGCTGCAGCTCATGGCAACCTTATTAGATTAAAAATGTGTGTTGGTCCTACATCATCTTCATAACCATTTGTATGTTTCAGGCCACTGCAGTAACTATTTTGGCAATCCATATCATTTATGATTTCCTTCATTGGTAGGTATGGTACAATTTCCCTCAACTGCACTATATTGAACAATACTCAGTTGTGATCCATTGAGTTTTCATTGACTAAAGTTTGAAAAAGATAACCAGGACCTTCTTCTTATTCTCTTAGTCTGAAAGCTCTGTTAAAACCTGCCATGGTTGACTCTGCTGACATTTGAAATGCCAGTGTCATAGCTTCCAATATCATGTAGTTGTTCTTAAGTGTCATCGAGTCTGTTCTTACTTACAGCAACCCTGTATAGAGTTTCTAATGAGTGGTTGGTGGATTTGAACTTCTGACTGTGTAGTTTAAGCCAACCTGAGGTTCCATACTTTATCCTACAGAGCCACACCAGGATGCATAGTAACACAAATCTGCACAGTATGACAAACTGACAGGTGATGGGTCATACAGTATCACTGAAAAATTAATTCTGTGTTGTATCAGTTTGGGACACAGAGACAACAGGAAAACTCAAATTGACCATCTCTTCTTAAGGCACCTACCACTGAGAAAAAAACTAAACAAAACACCCAGTCTGTATTAACCAATAAGACTCAGCAAGGCAGAAAAGCATTGATTTTTTAAGGACAAAATCTTAAAGCTCTCTAATGAAGAGCTTTGCAAGTGTAAAAACATTTTCCTGTGCACACTCCATTGGAAGCATTGCAAGTATTAAGAAATTCTATAAACAGAGTTTGATAGAGATGTTCTATCGGAGTCATAGCCTTCTCAAACAGCCCAAAATATAGAATGTATTAGAAGAAAAAGCAACTAAAGATTTGAATGTATTGTTTCAAGACCCACCCAAGTGTCTAGTTAGAAAATTTCTAATTTCTTTCACCTTTTGCCCCATGATGTAATTGTTTCCCTATATATATAAAAAAATAATATTAACTCAAGGCCTTCATTAAATTACTGGTTATTCTTTTATGTACATACTAAGTTTGCTTACATGATACAGGGAAACACATCATCTCCATTTTCTTTTTTTT
>NW_006408583.1:2558257-2607844 GCF_000296735.1 Chrysochloris asiatica
ATATATACATATATGTGTGTGTGTGTGTCTGAGAGAGCCTGCTAATCTCTCCAGTCCTCCCTCCTATTACCGTTCAACACATGAAAACATAATTAAAAGACTGAGAGAGTTCAGTTTCCTAAGTAATCATCAAAGAACATTGAATATATTCTCAACCACCAAAAAGGTAACCTAAACTTTGAGCTTTTTCCTGAGGAAAGTGGGAGAATGTAGTCGTGTCTTAACACTGTTGGTTAAGTGATTAAGCACCTTCAAGTCAGTTCTGACTCATAGCGACCCTGTATATGGTGTCCAAGGAGCAGCAGGTGGATTTGAACAGCCAACTTTATAGTTAGCAGTTCAGTGTTTATCCTACAGTGCCATATCAGAATTCAGGTTTATTCTTGGTGACCTAGAATTATGTGGATTAGCCATATTTAGTGAAACACAGTTTATGTTAATTGGATAGAGGAAACAGTTGTGAAAAATAGAAGAATATCACAAAATTTGTATAGTCTATTGATTGACAGCATGTACAATAATCTAAAAAACTTCCATTAAGATTGAGTTTTCATTAGTGTTCATGTCTGGTAACTACTATGCATTGATATTTTCTTATTGCTGCTGTAATATCCAAGGCATTTCTTGCTTTGACCTCAAATTATATTTCCAAACATCACATTTAACCTTGTATAACTTTCCTAGAGTGAAGAACAGAGATAGACATCTGTCATTGTGTCCACTCTGACTCATTGCTATGTTATGTGCAACAGAACAAAATGTTGCCCCGTCCTGTGTCATCTTCATGATGATAAGCATGATTGTTTGGAACCATCATTCTAGCTATTGTGCCAAATGATCTCACCAAGGGTCTTCTTTGTCCTCACTGCCTTCTATTTCACCAGACATGATGTCTTCTAGTGATTGATCCCTCCTGATGTGTCCAAAGCAAGCCAATTGGAGAATATTCTATTGTGATCCATATAATTCTCATTGCCTCATTTTCAGAAATAGATTGCTAGATCATTTCTTAATCAATCTTAGTATGGGAACTCTGCTGAATCCTATCCACCATGAATAAACCCGCTAGCACTTGAAATACAGGTGACCTAACTTCCAATTCACAGCAACACATAAGCTACCACAGTATGACAAGCTGCTAGACTGCTTTTCCTAGAGGGAACTCTGTGGTTGTTCTTGTTGTGTGCCATCCAGTTGATGGTTTATGATAGAGAAAAATAGTCTACTCCAGATTTGCTTTTGCAATTTCTTGTTTTTGACCCTTTGTGTATTTCTCAGTGTTCACTTTCCCTGGAAAGAGAAGACTGTTTTATCTTTAACTGATCTGTGCCAGTCTTCAGTCTCCCCAGTCAAAAGTACAAAATGTGAAATCATTTTTGTCTGTTTTGCTAGGGGACCTCAAGGAGGTCATTATTATAGTACTTAATGCATTCTTTTCTCTATACTGCATTCTACATTACTAGGGTCAAACCATTTATTTCTAGTACAAGTGTTATGAGAATAGACTCTAGATGTACCCCCAAGATAGTACCTAGTTTTTGAAGTTTAGAGGCTCTATGGACTTGAACAAGAGTCTTAGCCATTTTTGTACTTCAGGGACCTATTGCATATGACTGTGGTTAAGTCTAAACAACTTAGAGGATTTAAAGCACTTATATAGTGGCTGGCATGTAGCAAACAATAAATACCAACTTTTGTTACTATTTGGAGTCCTGTTGTGGCACTTCAGGATAATGCACTGGAACACAAGGTCAGTGTGAGCCGCAAGGCTGGTGGTTCAAACCCACCAGCTGCTCCTCGGAAACCCTATACAGGGTCACTATGAGTCAGAACCAACTCGAAGGCATTTAACAACAACAACCAAATTATTATTTATTTTTCCCCAAAGTGCCTAGCAAATGATTAGATTTATCCATGGAATCCTCAATAAATGTTTGTTGATAAGTTAATGAAGGAATGAGTGAAAATTTCCTCTTTTTAAAAGTCATTTAAGTTTCTTACGCCCTCCCTCTCTGTTTTTTTAATTTGTGAGAACTAAGGGAGTATAAACCAAAAAGGCTAGTTCTGTGTGCAATACCTCTGCTCATGCATTTACAAACCAGTTGGGGAGCAGTGTAATTGGTGGCCTGGGTAGATTTTCTCCTAGAGTCAGTTCCTTGGAAGAACAAGAATATGTAAAGATATGCAAGGAGTGCCATCCAGCTGAGACCAGCTTATTAGTGTTCTCATTGAGTCTACCAGGAGGTCCACCTGCTAAAGCTTGGCCTGGGAGCCCTCAGGGGCCCCATGGCCTCTGATGCACAGTAACTGACAGTACACACAGGAAACCAGGTCATCAGCCTGGGAATAACCCTCATTCTACCAACTTGTCCTGCTTTGGGCTGTGATACCACATATAGGAGAAAGAAAGGACAATTTTGGCTTGATCTGCAAAGGAAAATGGTTTATTTCTGCCCATGGAAATATATCTTTAGAATAATTCAAGAACACTTTGAAAATTGAAAGGAGACTGAGCAATACTTGTCCACCCAATGCACACCTACTTGATCATGGATAAAGGAAAATCTTCTAATTTTTTTTTTTTTTTTTTAATTCTTAACCTTCATTTGCTTCTGAAAAATGACAGCCTTAAAAACCCTCTGGAACAGGTCTGCTCTGCACACACGACGGTCTCTATGAGTCAAAAATCAAACAACAGACATTAATTTGAAAGATATCCATGCAATTTTCTATTTCAAATTAAAAATTAAATCAAAAGATATCTCTTAAACTGGATTAGCATAATCAAATGTTACAATATTGCACACAAGCGTGCTTCTAAAAGTTCATAAAAGATAGAATTGAAATATAATGGATTTTTTCCACAAAGTTTTTGAAGGACCCCTATATATACTTTTTTTCTTAACTTATAGTTGGGGTAATTTAAAGTCGTTTTATTAATTTGAAATGTGGTGGAGATATGAGCTGGCAATCCCCTCCTGTTAAGAGCTAGAAAAGATGGATTTGGACCACAATTCCACAGGCTGGAAGTCCAAAGCCTGACCCAAGATTTCTAAAACATCTGGGTTTATGTTCTACCGATCACTTCTCTCTGGACTCTTGGTTTTTTGTCTTTGTGTTTTCCTCTGTGAAATCTGTCATTTACAATATTAAACAACATATGAATTCCTGCTCTCTCTCTGGTTTCTACAACACTTTGAATTTAGAAGAATTACTGCTAAATCAGGGGATTGTGTCATAATATGCACTGTTCTTGTTATTGTTGTGGGAAGATATCACTGAGTCAGTTCCAACTCATAGAGACCCTGTACAGGGTTTCATAGGAACAATTAGTAAGTTTGACCTGCTGACCTTGTGGTTCACAGTCCAGTGATTATCCTACAGTAACACACCAGGACTCCACAATATGTACTGCTCTGTTAAAAATAAATTAACCTTTATATTAAGCATTCCACTTAAAAACATTCTTTCAATAATCCTGCCACTAAAAGCAGAACCCTTGGCTTATCATCCTTCAGCTTTTTACCTTTTACAGATTCATCATCTATGAAATGGAGGAGAAAAGTATTCAAGGCTCATAAAGTAGGTATGATGATTAATTAAGTTAATATGTCTAAGCCAGTAGTTGGCACAAAGTAAGAAGTACCAATGTTTATTTTAAAAAGTATCTCTTTTGTTGTTACTATTAGAACACCTTAGGTACCTTACTTTAAATCTACAATGATTTATTAACACAGTTTCCAGCAAAACAAATGTTCTTCCTTAGCAGGAATTATGGATCCAGATGTTCATGGAATACTGATTTCATTTTACTAGAAATGTGGATTTTCCCTTGAATTTATTTGTAAAATATTGATACGTGTTATTATTTTCTGCTATCAAGTGCTAGAACTCTGCAATGTATAAGGAACAGATATTTATAAATAATCTGGGAGCCAGTCTAAATATCTTAATTTGACAGCTTGTTTGGTGGGCTTGTGTATGTACTGTTAGTTGTTGTTTATGTTACATTCATAAAATAGAGTGTCTCTGAAATAAACATTTTCCTGAAATTACATATATTACTATTTCTTTGTGATCTGTAAAAGTGCCTCAGGATGTCTGGTACTTTTGCCATGTAAGTAAACTTGAAAGTAAATGTTTTAATCTTTTAGAGGTTAAAACATTTAATGTAGAAAAGTATATTTTTACTTCCATTTCCAAGTTTGCCTTTAAAACTTGGAACCCATAATAAAAATTTAAATTAGCATATCCAACCAAATTGTACTCTCGTAGCTCATTATCACCAAAGGTTAGTATATGTTGAGCGTGGCTCCAAGCATTGGGCATATAAATATGTCAGCTCTTTTCTTGTTGGAACTCTCACCTGTTGAAAAATGTCTTATATATAAAACAGTAACATGCTTGCTGAGATGATGCCTGAGGCATTGTCTAAGGCATTGCCTAAGGTAAATATCTTGCAAGACATTGCTGAATGCTCTCAGAAACACCACCACCAATGATTGCTTCTAGACCAATAACTAGACTTAACTCCCACAAAAGAAGGAAAAATTGTGACCCAGGAAAAATTAAACTAACCTCCAAAAGAACAGCTATATTTTCCCAAAATGTATAAACCAATCTTTCCAATATCGAGAATATGTTTGGGAATGGCTTTAAGGCTGTGGGATAATGGTGCAAGAATCATAAGATTGAATCAGTTTAAGTTTAATGATAGGGATCCACTAAACACAGATTCTTTATTCAATGTTCCAGCTCAAAAGGTTAGGAGAGGATCTTGTAGTTTATTTGGTTGGTTCACTGATGAAGCATGGATTGCACAGTGGCCTACAATACATCAAATTGAAGCACCAGACCAGCCTTGATATTCTGTAGAGGAAGGAATCCAAAGGCTTCCGGAAATTGGCATATTACAGTGGATTTATCAGAATAGACCCATAAACCCACACATGGAGTGCCCAGAGAACATCTTTTATCACAAGAGTGAGGAACAAATTTAAGAAGGGAGCCCAAGACTCTTTTTGAAGATTGCTGTAATTGTTATTTTATGTAAAACAGATTGTTGTTGCTGTTGTTGTTAAGTGCTGTTGAGTAGGTTCGAACTCATAGTGACCCTATATATATAGGGTTTCCAAGGAATGGCTGGTGCGCTTGAACTGCCATCCTTGAGGTTCAAACCAACCTTGCAGTCCAGCACATTAACCCATAGTGCCACATCAGGACTCCAGATTAGAAAGTGGGAATAGCCCTAATTGAACTAAGACACCAGTCTATAATGGAGCCTCCATCCCTTGGTGGTGGGGGCCAACTGGCAGTAATCAATCCACAAAGCCAAGGTGGTTGTGGTTCCCATAATGAACAGCAGGATCAAAGTAGTAATCAGATTGTCCACCTTGAGCGGATTTACAGCATTGGCTACTTAAACAGTGTGTTCCTGGGAGTAGAATAGATGGCAAGCCTACTAAATATTTACTTGATCTATACAAGACAAAGAATCAAGTTCAAGTGAATGCCGATCTAATATGAATAACCAGAATAGTCATAGCAGTTCAATCAATTCCCAGACTTCAGTCAGTTTACAGAACCACAGCCCTCTGAATTAAGGGGAAGCCAGGTCCCCTTGAGGAGGGACCACACTATACCACAGGAAATTTATACCAGTGCTTTTTTCCCTCAGACTTCAACAAAGGGGTCTCTGCCCTTTTACAAGAATGACTGTTCATTGGGGAAAAGAAATCATTAGCTTTTCAGGGATCACTGGACACTGGCTTTGAATTCATACTTATTCTAGGTGACCAAAAATGTCACTGTGGCCCACCAGATAGAGTGGCGGCATATAGGGGCCAAGTTATTAATGGAGTCTTAGCTAAGGTCCATCTGAATTAGGGTCCAGTCGGTCCCCAAACACATCCCAAGTGATTTTCCCAGTTCCAGAATGCATAATCTACTCAGCAAATGGTAGAACCCCCACACTGGATCCATGATATGTGGAACTAGAGCTAGTAGAAAGAGCCAAGTGGAAGCCTTTAAAACTACCTTTATCTAGGAAAATAGAGTCCTGGTGTGGTGCTGTGGGTTAATGTGCAAGACTGCAAAGTCATTTGAACTGCAAGGTTGGTGGTTCAAGCTCACCAGCCGCTCTTTGGAAACGCTATACAATGTTGCTATGGGTCAGAACTGACTCTATGGCACTTAACAACAACAACAACCCAGGAAAATAGTAAACCAAAACCAATACAACTTCCCCATTTAACTAGCTTAACCTGCCTGTCAACCATTCTCTGTCAGTTTGTTGTATTGTGATGACTTGCATGTTGCTATGATGCTGGAAATTATGTCACGTGTATTGTCAATGGCAGCAGGGTGGAGAGATTTCAGACGAGCCTCCAGACTAAGACAGACATTGTTGTTGTTGTTGTTGTTGTTAAGTGCTGTCAAGTCAGTTCCAACTGATAGTGAACCTATATAGTTTCCAAGGATTGGCTGGTTAATTTGAACTACTAACTTTGCAGTTCAAACTGACCTTGTGATCCAAATGCTTATCCTACAGCACCACACCAGGACTCCTAGAAAGGCAGATGAGGAAGAAGGAAAGGCAGACTACTTCCTAATATTTAACCACTAAAAACCTTTTGAATAACAGTGAAACACTGCCAGAGAGCACTAGAACATTGAATATTGATAGCACTATATTGTCAGATACAGAGTCAGAAGATGAGTCCATCTGGTTGGATTCATCCTGGAATTCTCCAATGTGCTTATGAAAAAATAGCCATGGTGGCAGGGATGGAGGCTATGCATGTGTTTAGGAGCATGGGCTTCTGCTCACCAAGGCCAACTTGGCTACAACCACTGCTGAGTGCCCAATTTACCAGCAGCTGAGTCTGAGATGTGGGACCAAACCTCTGGGAGAACCTGGTGGCAGGTTGATTATATCATACCACTTCTGTCACTGAAAAGGCAACGTTGTGTTCTTATTGGAATAGACACTCTGGCTATGGATGAACTTGCCTTCTCTGGACACAGTTCTACCAAAATTGACATCCATGAACTTATAGAATGCCTTATCCACCATCATGTTATCTATACAGTACTGTCTTAGATTAAGGGATTTACTTCACAGCAAATGAAGTGTTATAATGGGTCTATGCTCATAGAATTCACTGGTCTTACCATGTTCCTAATCATCCCAAAGAAGCCTTCTAATGACACAATTATGGTACCAGCAAGGTGTCAGTACTTTTCAGAAGGCTGTATATGCTTTAAATCAGCATCCAATGCATACAGTTGTTTCTCCAATAGCTGCAGGTCCAGGTACCAAGAGGAGGAAATGGGAATGGCACCTCTCACAATTACTTCTACTGACCCACTTGGAAAACTGTTTCTTCCTGTCCCTGAGTCTCTCTATTCTTGAGGTCTGGACATTTTAGTTCTAAAGGGAGGAATACTCCCATCTGTATGCACCACATGGATTCCACTTAACTGGAAGTTACAAATGCCCCTGGCCACTTTGGGCTTCTCGTGCCTCTGGATAAACAGTCAATGAAGGGAGCTGTGTGATTGATCATGATTACCAAGGAGAAATCAGATTGACATTACATAATGAAGGTAAAGAAGAATATGTGTGGAATCCAGAAGATTCCTGAGATTGTCTTTTAGTATTACCATGTCTTATGATTAAAGTCAATGGGAAACTGTATCAACCCAATTCCACATGTCTACTAATGGCCCAGACCACTCAGGAGTAGAGGTTTGAATCACCCCACTAGGCAAAGTGCAACAAGAAACTGAGGTGCTTGCTGAAGGCAACAGGAATACGGAATGGGTAGTGGAAGAAGATAGTTCTAAATACCAGTTATGACCACGTTACCAGTTGCAGAAATGAGGACTGTAATTGCTATGAGTATTTTTTTTTCTTGTCTGTGTGCAGCAAATATTTTTGCTTTGTTCATTTGTGAAATAGAAGATGTAAATGGGGGTCAGTACATTTACAATTGTACCCATTAATTGTATCATGTTAGGTGCAAATACGACTTTATAATTGTCTATATTTAGGGATTATGTATATGGTTTAAGGAGATATGTAACAGGTGCCTAGTTAGCAAGTAGTAGACTGATATTTAAGGTTTGGGGTCAACTTGACTGAGCCAGGATTTTCAGTGGTTTGGTATAGTTGTAGTTATCCCCATGATAAGATCTAATATAATGTAATCAGATCTCTATGATGTGGTTAGCTCTGAGCAACCAATCAACTGAAAGAAAGTTTCCTCAGGGATGTAGCCTGCTTCCAATACATTAGACGCTCAGACAAACCTTACGTGCTCTCTTATGGGTCTGGATCTTGCATCTGGCTTGTCATCTGAACTACACTTCTTTGGACTTGAACTAGCGGTCTGTGCTATTACCTAACCAATCCTGGTTCTTGTCAACAGCTTGCTTTCTTACCTGCTGGACCTGCCTGCCTGCTGTCTGACCTGCTGATCTTGGTTCATCAGCCCTATAGCTACATGGATCAGAAGCCTCCAGTCTGATGTCTGATACATGGACTTGGGGCTGGCCACCTCTACAATTGTGTGAGTCATTTCCTTGATATAAACCTCTCTACAAGGTCAGCAATTTGAAACTACCAGCTGTTCCGCAGGATAAAGATGAGGCTTTTTGCTGCCGTAAAGATTTACAGCCTCGGAAACCCTGTACAGGGTCACTATGAGTCGGAACCAACTCCACAACATATAAACACAACCAACTACCATATATTTATTTGTCCTGATGTGATGCTGTAGGGTAAACAGATGCTGTGGGATAAACACAAGGTCGATTTGAATTGCAAGGTGGCAATTCAAACCCACCAACTGCTCCTCCAAAACCCTGTACAGGGTCTCTATGAGTTGTAACCAACTCGACAGCACTTTAACAACAATATCTATCTATCTCTCTATCTCTATCTATCTATCTATCTATCTATCTATTTATCTATCTATCTATCGTCTATTTAGATATATATGCAAGCTTCATTAGTTGTGCTTCACTAGGAGCTCTGGTAGCATAGTGGTTAAGAATCGGGCTGCAAACCTCAAGGTCAGTAGTTCGACACTACCAGCTGTCACGTGGGACAAAGATGAGGCTTTCTGCTCCTGGAACGGAAACACTATACAGGGTCGCTATGAGTCAGAACCAAGTCCACAGCATATCACCACAACCACCACCAGAGAAACCAGCCTAAGACAGAAAACAGTCACTGATAGCTAGGAAGACTATGGAATGTTCTGAGATAGGAACAAAAACAGAGTTGCTTTATCTATTAATTAATATACTAGGCAGGGAATCTAGAGCCTGTAAACAAGACACCTGATATAATAATTTATTCTAAAATACAAAAAGAAAAATGCAAACTTAAGCTTAATATTTTAAAAGTAAAATTATACTAATTCCATGACAGTATTTTATTAAAAAATTAAATTATGTTTTATTTGATATGTCTTATTGTTGTTGTTGTTATGTGCCTTGGAGTCGGTTCCGACTCATAGCGACCCTGTACAGGGTTTCCGAGGTTATAAATCTTTACGGGAGCAGAAAGCCTCATCTCTTTCCCACGGAACAGCTGGTAGTTTCGAACTGCTGACCTTGTGGACTCCATTTAATGTTGATTATGAACCTAAGAGGGTCTAAGAAGGTCCCGAATGGAGGAATAGCCTGGCCAATATAGACAGTGGAGATCACTGGCCATAGTTGACTGCATTCAAACCCAGTTAAATGTGTGAATTTAGGAAAAACAGTGACATTTTCTGATTATTAGCCACAAGATGTGATAATATTACCAATCTATGGGGCATTTTTGGGAATTTAAAAAAGCATGAAGCTCTTGGTACATGAAGTAGCACAAAAACAGGGACTAGGATATACTGTTGACTTATGAATCTTTTTCAAGTAGCTCGGTAGGTACCCCACATTACTCTAGGTATTATGTCCCTCAGTTTCTAGGCCATTGAAACTCATAACTCTGAATGGTGTATTGAAACTGTGTTCTGCATAATACTGGTGCCCATTTAGATGTCATTAGGAGTTACTTGAGATGAAAAAGGAAAGTTGCCAAATGATATAATTTGGTGGAATACTTATAATATTGACTAATTAGTTCATTATTATGAGTATTAACATATTAAAGATTCTGTATGGTAAAGAAACCTGTGTAAATTGGCTTAATACAGGATTTCTCAGATTTGTTTGATTATGGAATTTTTGAAGATTAAAGTAGTACCTTTTAATATCTAATAAGAAACTACATTCTAAATAATACCTCATTCATGCAAGATGATGGGTATCTAATGACACGATTCCACCACTCATCTGTCAGTTTGTCATACTGTGGTGGCTTGCATGTTGCTGTTATTCTGGGAGCTATCCCACTAGTATTTTAAATACTAGCAGGGTCAACCATGGTGGACAGGTTTCAAAATAAAACAGATTAGGAAGAAGGAGAAGAGATGTAATACTTCTGAATATTTAGTCACTGAATTCCTTATGATTAATGAAGGAACACTGTCAGCACCAGAATACTGAATATTGAAACATGATGAAGATCATCAGAATACTGTCAGATATAGTGCTGAAAGGTGAGCACTTCCTCAGGTTGGAAGGCACTCAAAATGCATCAAATCTGTACCTCAGACGGTCCCTAAATTCAGGTGGATTATGTTCAAAGTCTTATTTTGATTCTCGTGGACTAGTTTTAATTTTATTTAGCTCCAGCCTGAATTTGCATATGAACAATTGATGGTCTGCTCCACAGTCAGTACCTGACCTGGTTTTGGTTGATGATATGGAACTTTTCCACCATCTCTTTCCACAGATGTAGTTAATTTGATATCTGTGTATTCCCTCTTGTGAAGTCCATGTGTACAGTCATCTTTTATATTGTTTAAAAAAGGCATTTACATTGAAGAAGTCTTTGGTCTTGCAAAATTCTATCATGTGATCTCTACTGTCATTTCTATTACCAAGGCCATATTTTCCAACTACTGATCCTTCCTCTTTATTTCCAACCTTTGCATTCCAACCACTAATAAATATCAATATATCTTGATTGCATGCTTGATCAATTTCAGACTGAAGAAGTTGATAGAATTCTTCAATTACATCATCACTGATTATAGTGGTTGGTGTGTAAATTTGAAATGTAGTATTACCTGGTCTTCCTTGTAGATGTATGGGTATTATCCTATTGCAGACAGTATTGTACTTTAAGACAGATTTTGATATGTCCTTTTTGATGATGAATACAATGCCATCCCTCTTCAATTTGTCAATTGCGGGATAGTAATGCATATGATTGTCAGATTCAAAATGGCCAGTTCCAGTCCATTTCAGTTCACTAATGTCTAGCATACCAATGTTTATGTGTTCCATTTCATTTTTGACAATTTAAGATTTTCATGAAGTTAGTTAGAAATATTTCTAAGGAAGAATGCCATAATCAAGAACTTTATCAATAATTTTTTTCATGGTTAGCATCAACAGCATATTTGTTCCTTCTTGTTGTTGTTGTTTTTTAAGTGCTGTCGAGTCATTTCTGACCCATAGAGACCCTGTATAGATTTTCTGAGCAGCAGCTGGTGAGCTTGAACTGCCGATCTTGCAGTTCAAAACGATTTTGCAGTCCAGTGCATTTTCCCACAGTGCCACACCAGGACTCCATATTTGTTCCTAAACATTATATAGATATAAGATTTGATATCTATAGAACTTTGGAAGATTAGAAAATGGGCGTTATAATTTTCTCTATCATAAAAATCTACATATCATCAGCCAAAACTAGGCCAGGGCTCAACTGTGGAGCAGACAGTCAATTGCTCATAGGAAAGCTCAGGCTGAAGCTGAAAAAATTAAAACAAGTCCATGAAAGCCAAAATATGACCTTGAACATATCTCACCTGAATTTGGAGATCATCTCAAGAACAGATTTGATGCATTAGATAATAACGTCCAAAACCCAAAAAAGTTGTGTGGCTACATATATGTACACCTATTTACATATATGTACCCAGAGAGAGAAGTTTATAATCAAGGAAAAACTTAACATTGCAGAGTTCCAGGTGCCCAGTGGAAGAGAAAGAGATAATTCCTTCCACATGTCCTTTATATTGGGAGCAGGCCACACCTCCAAGGAAGCTTCCCTTCAATTGATTGGCTGCTCCTCATAGAGCTAACTATACCTGCATTAGGTTATATCACCAGGAGAATAAGCACATTCCATTTCTAAACCTCTGGGAAATCCTGTCCTAGTGAAGTTGACACAATTTCCTAACCATTACAGGGATGAACATGCTCAGCATTTCTCAAGTTGAAAGAACTGAAGAAAAAAAATCACACCTTGACTTAAATATTGAAGAATTCTAAGGGCAAAATACCAAATGATGCAGAAAGCATTAAAAGAAGATGGAAGGAATACACATAGTCACTGTACCAAAAAGAAATCATCAATGAAGTTCAAACATTTCAAGTAGTAGCATATGATTAATGGTAAATGATACTTACTACAGAAAGAATTCCAAGGATCATTGAAGGCATTGGCAAATAACTAGGTTCTGGTAATTAATGGAATACAAATGGAAATATTTCAACAAACTGAAGCAATACTAGAGGCACTCATTCGTCTATGCCAAGAAACTTGGAAGACAGCTACTTGGCCAACTGTTTGGAAGACATCTGTATTTATTCCTATTCCAAAGAGAGGTGGCACAACAGAATGTGGTAATCATCAGACAATACCATTAATATCACATGTAAGTAAAATGATACGACCTTGTTAGCTGAAAGTGAAGAAGACTGAAAACACTTACTGATCAAGATCAAAGACCACAACCTTCAGTATGGGTTGCACTTCAATGTAAAGAAAACAAAAACCCTCACCACTGGACCATTGTTGTTGTTGTTGTTGTTAAGTGCTGTCGAGTCGGTTCCGACCCATAGCGACCCTGTACAGGGTTTCCGAGGGTGTAACTCTTTACGGGAGTAGAAAGCCTCATCTTTCTCCCGCGGAGCTGCTGGTAGTTTCGAACCGCTGACCTTACGGTTCGCAGCCCAATTCGTAACCACTACGCTACCAGAGTGGACCATTAGGTAACATAAAAATAAATGGCTAAAAGATTGACGTTTTCAAAGGTGATCAAATCAAGCATTAACGCTCATGAAAGCAGTAGGCAAGAAATCAAACGATGTATTGCATTAGCCAAATATGCTACACAAGAGCCCTTTAAAGTGTTCAAGAGCAAATATATCAGTTTGAGGACTAAGGTGCACTTGATACAAGCCATGATATTTTCAATAACCTCATATGTATATGAAACTGGACAATGAATAAAGATGGATGTACAAGAATTAATGCATTGAGTTGTTGAAAGAGAATATTAATTAGTACCATGGACTGCCAAAAGAACAAACTAATCTGTGTTGGAAGAAGTACAATCAGAATGCTCCTTAGAAGCCAGGATGACCAGACTTCATCTCTCATACTTCAGACATATTATCAGGAGGGATCAGTGCCTGGCAAAGAACATCATGCTTGGTAAAGTAGAGGGTCAGCAAATAAATCAAAGACACCCCAATTAGATGGATTGAAACAGTGACAGCAGCAATGGGATTAAGCATAGCAATGATTGTAAAGATGGCACATGACTAGGTAGTGTTCATTCTGTTGTGCATACAGTCACTATGAGTCTGTACTGATTCGGCAGCTTAAAAGAAGAAAGAAGCATACTGTGGTTTTTATTCTTATGAATTCTAAATTGTCACAACTTTTTATCAGTGTAGCTTTTGTGTCTGTTTACACCATTTTAGTAGTTGCTGATAAACTTGCTTCTTTTCTGGTGTTACAGCATTTCTTGCCTTGGCTAGGAATTAGCCTTTTGTTTCGTTTTCCCAGAGATCCCTGTTTTGTTTGTTTGTTTGTTTGTTTTTTTCAATGAGAAGTAGTATTTAGAGACTATAACTGTGCTAAGGGATGCTGTGAATAATTTTTCTTTTGTAAATATTTTGTCAAATCCTCAACAGGAATTGTTGGATTAAATTTTAGTCCTTTAGCATTGGTAGCAATTAGGATTTCTTTGCTTATATTCAAATGGGTTAATACCACTTAAAAAAATACCTGGTTTATAAGGGGAAATTAAAGTTTTAGCATTGTTGTGAATGAATATTTTTCATTATTAACTAGATTAAAGTTTCCTTTGTTGGTGGTGGTGTTCTCTTTAGGTGCTGTTGGGTCAGAGTGACCCTGTGTAAAAGAGAATGAAAGATTGCCCAATCCTGTACTAGATGTACAATTGTATCTATTCTTGAGTCTTTTGTTTCAGTATCTCATTGAGGGACTTACTCTTTTTCTCTGGCCTTCTACTTGACTGGTGTGTTGTTATAGGGTAAGCACTGGACTGCTAACCCTAATGTCAGCGATTCACCCCTACCAACTGCTCCTTTGAAAACCTACACAGAATCGCCATGAGTCAGAGTGACTCTACAGCACTCAAAATCAACAGCAACCACTTTACCAAGCATGATGGCCTCTCCAAAGACTGGTAAGTGAATTACCTATTCTTATTTTTTGTGTACTTTCTGTATTCTTTCTCCATATACTAAGAATTACACCCCTCTCCATAAATCTTTTAACAGTGCTGTGTTGTCTATGTTAGATTCGTTTGCCAGCTTTCTAAGATCCATGCTTCTATTCATTAAAGTTATTTATACAATAATTACATCCAATACACTTGCCTCTGAATCAGAAAATATTCTTTCTCCCATTACTATACAATTCTAACAAATATAGTAAAAGCTTTATTCTCCCAAAACTTTTTAAAAAGAAGATAATGATTATATATTTTGAAAATAAATAAGCAATAAAAGCATCATCTCTGATTAATGTTTGTCATTAATCTTCATTTTAAAAATAGTTTGTTACTTAATCAAAGCATGATGTGACTTGGATTATAAAATGTTTCTCGATATTTGCAACTTTTTCTTGAAATTAAAGTATCAGAGATCAATTCCTTTGAGTGAAATATCACTCTCTGTTTTGAAATAATTCATTAAATATGTTTGGCTGTTATTAGATAACTATTATTACATACTTTTACAAGTGAAATAATATTAATATTACAATATTGGCATCTATTTCCATACGCATGTTGTTGTTGTTAATTGACCTTGAGTCGGTTCCCACACATAGTTACCCTGTATGAGGTTTCCAAGGAGCTTCTGGTGAGCTTGAACCACTGATCTTGTAATTCAAACTGACCTTGCAGTCTAGCAAATTAACCTGCAATACCACACTAGGACTCCAAGTGAAATAATATTGGTAATATTAAAATATTAGCATCTATTTCTATATGCATATGTAATACTCTTCTGTTAGTAGATAGTATTTAATATCTATTATGAATGGTATGACTGAAGCTATTATTTTAATTAACAGTGGAAGAAACAAGATAAATTTAATTTTTATTGTGAAAACAGTTTTGCTTATCTAATCTAAAATTTTAAGAAGCAAAATTACAAATGCATTTTTAGAATTATAACATCTTAGAAGATTTTCTTAGGTAGTCATGATCCTATTTCATTGTTTTCAAATCAGCTGAATATACTTTAGTTGTAAATGAATTAATAGTAGAAATATTTATTTTTAAACACAGGCATATTTTTTTGTTGCTTTAGAGACAGATATCTCTGCTGGAAAGGAAAACACTAAAAAATAAGCAAAAATCATGAATCCTTCCCCTCTCCCATCAGCTGACCACTAAATATTACATTCAGATTCTATACACATTTGAATTTCAGGCAATATAAAATATCAGGGAACATGTGTCTGTAAATGATAAACACCATGACACACTAAAAGCATATGAAATATTGCCTTACATATAGGTATTAGCAGATCATCTCTTTGATTTTTCCATTTGATTCAATAATATATAAGTTGAATTTCTGCTTGAGCCAAAAGTTTCTTCAAATCTCAGAAGTGATGGAAAAACATTACATATGACCTATTGTAATGTGAAAATATGTATCATTACCAACTAAAGTGCCATAATGGGATTAATTTAAATATTGATCTTTTACTGTTTTCTGTTTAGTCATCAATCAGAATCTATTCCCATATGAGAGACTGAACAATTTCATTATTTATGACAAAAGATAAGTGATGCTTTCTTTTTTAAATCTCAGGCATAAGAAAAGTGTGTTTTTAAAGTTATTTTCTTAATGCTATGCAACTGACTCAAAAGTTTTGGCTGCTTACAATTCTATCCCTCACACAACAAAATAAAAGAAGTTCACAGGGTTTCAAAACTTCATGGAAAATGGTATTAAAATATAATGGAATTCCCCATGAACTTTTTGATGCCCCCTTGTGTGTATGTGTGTGGGAGTGCATATAAAATGATGCCACCTGTTTTTGACAGTTCTCAAATATTGTAAAGAGCAGTTCTATCTAATACCTTAAAGAGACAATAGACCATTAAAAGGAGAAACAAATACAAATAAAGCAAGTAGTATTTATTTTAGTAGTACCTTAGTAAAGGTGGTATTATCCAAAACATGGTGGTGGTGATGGTGGTGGTATGCTGTTGAGTTGGTTCCGATTCATAGTGATCCTTTGTAGGGTTTCTGAGGCTGTAAGTCTTTATGGGAGCAGAAAGCCTCATCATTCTCCTGTGGAGAGGTTGGTAGATTCAAACCTTTCAGTTAGCAGCACAATCTGTAACACTAAGGTAAGTGAAAACTTTCTAACAACTTGTTGTTAAATCCTGTCGAGCCAGTTCTGACTCATAACAACCCTGTGTAGGGCTTCCAAGAAGTTTCTGGTAGGTTTGAACTACCGCCCTTGCAGTTAGTCCAGTGCTTATTTTACAGTGCACACCAGGACTTCAGTGAAAACCTTGTTGTTATTAGGTACTGTCACAACTCACAGCGATCCTATGCTCAACAAACAAAATACCCAGTCTAGTGCCATCCTAACAATTGTTTCTACACGTTAGCCCATTGCTGCTGTCACTGTGCCAATCCATTTCATTGGGGGTCTTGCTGTTTTTCGAAGCTCTCCACTTTACCAAGCCTGATGTCTTTCTCCAAGAACTGGTCCCCGGAGACTTTAGCAGGCAGTTATTTTACATACATTTTAACAAATGTTAAAAACATTGATGTGCTTGAGATAGTCATATATATCTATATATCTTTCTATGTTGTTGTTAAGTTGGTCCTGAACCATCCTGACCCTGTATAGGGTTTCTGAGAAGCAGCTGGTGAGCTTGAACTTCTGACCTTATGGTTCAAACCAACTTTGCAATCCAGCCCATTAACCCACAGTGCCACACCAGAACTTCCATCTATGACATAGCTTAAATAAATGAGGTAAAGCCCAATAGAATAAAGAACGATATTTATGTTGAAAAAAGTATAATCATTGACACCGTCTTAACAAAGATGATATTTTTCAAGTTAATATTTACTGAAATGAAATTCACAGGTGTTTGAGATATATTCATGTGAAAAGGATGATACTCAAGCTATTCACGATCATGTATACAGATCACATGGAATTTTAACAACTTACATGTAAAATAAGGAGATCTGGTAGTGTAGTCATTACTAGTTGGGCTGCTAACCTACAGGTCAGCAGTTTGATACGACCAGCTTTTCCATGAAAGAAAGATGAGGATTTCTGCTCCTGTAAATATTTGCAGCCTTGGAAACGGTATTTCGGGTCATCATGAGTCAGAACCTACTCCTGACACATAACCAACCAACGTGTAAAATGAGTCAATCTAAACAGTTTACACATTTCCCCAAAGTTAGTGTTACTACAGCATGCCATGGAGTTAGTTGGTGCGGAGTTCATGGTGTAATCCACTGTGCAACCAGGGATCCCATTTGGTGATAAATGTAAATGAAGTTATCAAAGCCAAGAACAAGGATAATTTTGGGAATTTAAAGCTCTGTTGATATCACATGGACAGTAGTGAATGCATTTATTTATTTATTTATTTTCCTTTCTGGTATTGTAGTTGGTACCAGGAACCTCAATCATAAACTACTATCATGAATTCACTGGTAACATATACACCAGAAGACAGATCTAAAAATACTTATGTGAGTAGAACCCACAGAGTTCATTTCAGTGTGTGAGATTATAGCTATATCTCCAGCCAAAGAAGTGCAATATCTATACATAAATATACATCAGAGAAGATGTATGAGAAACTGCTAGCCAGAAAAATTAGGGAAGGGAAAAAGAAAAGTACCTAAATCAGAAAGGAAGAAGTAAAACTATCTGGATTCCCTAATGACATTTTCCTAAATATAGAAAATCTCAGAGCCCACAAGAAAGCTACAGTTGTTGTTGTGGTTAGGTGCTGTTGAGTCCGTTTTGACTCATAGTGACCCTATACACAACAGAACGAAATACTGAAGGAACCCTGGTAGTGTAGTGGATTACAAGTTGAACTGCTCATCATAAGGTGAGCAGTTCAATTCTACTAGTCACTCCCTGGGAGCAAGAGGAGGTTTTCTACTATCATAAAGATTTTCAGCCTCAGAAACCCTAGACAGGTTTGTTATGAGTTGGAACAGAATCAGTGGCACACAACTATCACAACCACCACCACCATGGTCAAAGTATTGAATGATGCAGAAAGTATCCAAAGGAGATCAAAGGAATACGCAGACTCACTACATCAAAAAGAAATGCTTGATGTTCAACCATTTCAAGGAGTAGCATATGGTCAAGAGTCAATGGTGCTGAAGGAAGCTGTCCAAGGTGTATTGAAAGTGTTGGAAAAGAACAAGGATCTGGGAATTGATGGACTATAAATTGAAATCTCACAGCAAACTGAATTGGTACTGGAGGCACTCACTCAACTGTGCCAAGAAATTTGGAAGATGGCTACTTGGTCAACTGATTGGAAGAGATCCATATCTGTGCTCATTCCAAAGAGAAGTGGCCCGTTGGAATGCAGGAATCATTGGACAATATCATTAATATCATATGCAAGTAAAATTTTGCTAAAGATATTTTTTAAATGGCTGCAACAGTACATTGACAGAGAAATGCCAGAGGTTCAAGCCAGATTCAAACTAGGATGTGGAACAAAGGATATTATTGCTGATGTCAGGTGGATCTTGGATGAAAGTGGAGAACAACAGAAAGATGTTTGTTGTTGTTGATAAGTGCCGTTAAGTTGATTCCGACCCATAGAGACCCTGTATAGGGTTTTCAAGGAGCAGTGGTGAACCTGAACCACCGACATTGCAGTTCAAACAACTTTGCAGTCTAACATATTAGCTCAAAGCGTCACATCAGGACTCCAAAAAGATGTTTGTTGTTGTTGTTATGTGTCGTGGAGTCGGTTCCAACTCATAGCAAACCTGTGCAGAGTTTCCAAGGCTGTAAATCTTTACGGGGGCAGAAACCCCATCTTTCTCCCAGGGAACAGCTGGTAGTTTTGAACTGCTGACCTTGAGGTTAGCAGCCCGATTAGTAACCACTACACTACCAGAACTCCCTACGCAATGGATTTAGACCCCATGAATCATGAAGAAAGCTACTAGAGCCAATAAATCAATTCAACAAAGTAACAGTGTAGAAGATTTGCAAATAAATATCTACTGTGTTCTTGAATTGTTATTGTTAAGTGCTGTAGAGTTGGTTCCGATTCATAGTGACCCTGTATAGGGTTTCTAAGGCGTGACTAATGAGTTTGAATCATCGACCTTGTGGTTCAAATCAACCTTCCAGTCCAGTGCATATTCCTACAGTACCACACCAGGATAAACAATCTAAAAAGGAAATTTAAAAACAATTCTATTTACAGTAGCAATAAAATAATAAAGTACCTTCCCACACCTGTTTAGCTTTAGTATCTATCTGTATTTCTATTCATAGAGTCTTCCTCCAATCTGGTGGCAAACTGGTGGCAAAACTCCATTATTGCATACATATATTTGTATGTATAATATATATACATGTATATATATTCTTCTTGACATTATTACTGCATTATTGCATACATATATTTGTATTTATTATTATATATATATATATATATAAAATACATACTCTGTTGCTCCACCACTCGTCTGTCAGTTTGTACTGTCTAGTTACTGTGGTAACTAGAGTGTTGTTGCAATGCTGAAAGTTATGCAACTGGCGCTTTAAATACCAGTAGGGTTACCCATGGTGAACAGGTTTCAGTAGAATTTTCAGACTATGAAAGACTAGGAAGAAGAAAAAGGGGATCACGTCTGCATGTGATTTTAGCCACTGAAAACCTTATGAATAGCAATGTAAACTTGTTAGATATGTTTTTGTTGTTGTTATGTGCCGCGGAGTCGGTTCCGACCCATAGCGACCCTGTACAGGGTTTCCGAGGCTGTAAATCTTTATGGGAGCAGAACGCCTCATCTTTCTCCCGCGGAACAGCTGGTAGGTTCGAACTGCTGACCTTGAGGTTCGCAGCCTGATTCGTAACCACTACGCTACCAGAGATATAGTACTAGAAAATAAAACATTATGAATATGAGCAGAACATTGTCAGATACTGTGATGAAATATGAGCCCTTTCAGTTGGAAGGTGCTCAAAATACCACTGGAAAAAAGCTGCCTCCTCAAAGTACAGTTGACCATAATGATGGGAATGGAGATTTTGGGAGCTTCATGTGCTAATGTGGAACAACACAAAATGAGGAGAAACAGCTGCAAATATGCCTTGATAATTAGAACATGGACTGTAAGAAGAATGAATCTAAGATGGTTGTAAGTTATCAAAAATGATGGGTGTCCTAGGCATTAGTGAACAGAAATGGACTGGTATTGACCATTTTAAATCTGATAGTCATATAGTTTACTATGTTGGGAAGCTCGAATTGAAGAGGATTGGCTTCACATTCATCAATAAAAGAACATTTCAAGATATATCTTGAAGTACAATGCTATCTGTGATAGGATAATATTCATATGACTACAAGGAACACCCTACCATTGGTCTGTCAGTTTATAATACTGTGATGACTTGTTTGTTGCTGCAATGCTGGAAGCTATGCCACCAGTTTTAAATATCAGCAGGGTCACCCATGGGTGACCCTGTATTCTGAGCAAATAATCTGAGAAGCTGGGTTCTATGAAGAAAAACATGGCATCAGGATTGGAGGAAGACTTATTAACAACCTGCGATATACAGATGATACAACCTTGCTTGCGGAAAGTGAATAGGACTTAAAAATATATTTACTGATGAAGATCAAACATCACAGTCTTTAGTATGGATTGCATCTCAATTTAAAGAAAACAAAAATCCTCACCACTGGACCAATAAACAATATTCTTATCAACAGAATAAAGATTGAAGTTGTTAAGGACTTCATGCTTCTTGGATCAACTATCTACACTCATGGAAGCAGCAGTCAAGAAATCAAATGATGTATTGCATTAGGCAAATCTGCTGCACAAGACCTTTTTAAAATGTTGAAGAGCAAAGATGTCAGCTTGAGGACTAAGGTGCGCCTGACCCAAGCCATGGTATTTTCAATAACCTCATATGCATGTGAAAGCTGCACAGTGAATAACGAAGACCATAGAAGAATTAATGCTTTTGAGTTATGGTGTTGGAGGAGAATATTGAAAGTGCCATGGGCTACACATACAACCAACAGATCTGTGTTGGAAGAAGTGAAGCCAGAGTGCTTCTTGGAGGCCAAGATGGCCAAATTTCGTCTCTTATACTTTGGACATGTTGTCAGGAGGGACAAGTCGCTGGAGAAGAATATCATGTTTGGTAAGGTGGAGGGTCAGAGAAAAAGAGGAAGACCCCCAGTGAGATGGGGTGTGGCAACAACTGTGCGGTTGGCCCAGGACCAGGCAGTGTTTCGTTTTGTTGTGCATAGGGTCACTATGAGTCGGTACCGGCTCGATGACACCTAACAACAACAAAAACCCATGGTGAACAGGTTTCAGGGGAGATTCCAGATGAGGGCAGACTAGAAAGAAGAATATAACCAATTCTGAAGACCAGTAGAACATTATCTGATATAGTGATGAGCCCCTGAGGTTGAAAGACACTAAAAAAACCCCCACAAAAACAAACAAACAACAGGGATAGAGCTGCCTCTTCAAAGTAGGGTAGACTTCAATGTATTGGAAGGAACAAAACTCTCTGGACATTTAGTTGCTAAAAGGGTACAACAAAAAATGAGAAGAAACAACTGCTAACATCCAATAGTAATCAGAACATGAAACTACGAAGTATGAATATAGGAAAATTGGAAGTCATCAAAAACGAAGACAAATGCAAAAAGATCGATATCCTAGGCATTAGAAAGAGGAAATGAATTAGTTTTGACCATATTGAATTAGACAATCCTATACTACAAGTCCTGGTGTGGTGTTGTGGGTTAATGCACCAGACTGCAAATCCATTTGAACTGCAAGGTCGGCAGTTCAAGCTCACCAGCTGCTCCTTGGAAACCATATACAGGGTCGCTATGGGTCAGAACTGACTCAACGGCACTTCTAACAACAACAACAACAAGGCTAGGAGTTACAAACTGAAGATGAATGGTGTCACATTCATCATCAAAAAGAACATTTCAAAACATATCTTGAAGGGCAATGCTGTCTGTGAAAAAAAATGTCATTAATATCACATTCAAAAAAATTTTTGTTGAAGATAATTTAAAAACTATTACAGCAGTATATAAACAGCCAGAAATTCAAGTTCAATCCGATTCAGAAGAGAGTGTGCAACTGGGGCTATCATTGCTGACCTCAGATGGAACTTTGCTGAAAGAAGAGGAAATTAGAAATACTGTGTTTTACTGACTATGAAAGGTCTTGCGGATCATAGAAAACTATGGATATGGGTATTCCAGAAAAGTTAATTTTGCTCATGAGGAACCTGTACATAGACTAAAAGGCAGTCATTTGACCAGAACAAGGGATATTTCATGGTTTAAAATCAGAAAAGGTGTACCCAAGTGTTGTATTTTTTTCACCATATTCATTCAGTCAGTATGCTGAGCAAATAATCTGAGAAACTAGATTATATGCAGAATAATATGGCTTCAGATGGCAGGAAGATTCAATAATAGCCTGTGATGTTTAAATGATACAACCTGTCTTTGTAAAGGTCATAAATATGGATCTTTTCCAGTCAATTGTCCAGGTAACTTTCATCCACATTTTTTGACATAGACCAGTGACCAGAATTTGCCTTCAGTATTGTATCAGTGTGGTAAAGCATTTAATAGTGGATTCTATCAATCCTGGAATCTTATGTTTCACCAGGTCTTCTGTGTACCAGGTCTATAGTGCTATTGGTTCTTGATCATGTACTACCTCTTGAAATGGTTGAACATTGACCATTTCTTTTCGATAAAGTGATCCTGTATCTTCCTTCCAACTTCTTGCATTATTCAATAATTTGCCCATGGAGTCCTTCACTATTTCAAGTAAGGACTTGAATTTTTTCTTCAGTTCCTTCAGTTTGAGAATTGCTGACTGTGTTCTTCCTTTTTAGTTTTCTGACTCTGGGCTTTGCACATTTCATTACAAGACTATACTTTGTCTTCTCAAGCTCCTCTTTGAAATGTTCTGTTCAGCTCTATACTTCATCATTTCCTCCATTTGCTTTAGCTTTTCTATGCTGAAGAGCAATTTCAGAGTCTCTTCTGACATTAATTTTGTTCTTTTCTTTCTTTCCTGTCTTTTTAGTGACCTTTAGCTTTCTTCCTGTATGATATTCTTGATGGCATACCGTAATCCTCTGGTCTTCAATTATTAGTTCCTAATGAATCAAATCTCTTCTTGAGATGGTTTCCAAATTCACATCTAATATATTCAAGGTCATATTTTGACTCTCATGGACTTGTTTTAATTTTCTTCAATTTTAGCCTAAACTTGCTTGTAAATAATTTATGGTCTGTTCCACAATCTGCCTTTGGCCTTGTTTTGGCTGATAATATGATAAAATGGTATGGTGTTATAGGATAAGCACTGGACTTCTAACCAAAAGATTGATGGTTTGAACCCACCAGTCACTTCTCTGAAATCCTAGATGGGTTCACAATGAGTCAGAACCAACTTCATGGCACTTAACAGCAAGAACAAAATGGGTAAGTGATTGAATGATTCAAAAAACATCAAAAGAAGGTGGAATCCCCACAAGAAAAATGAGCCACAATACGAGAAGATATATGCACACCAATGTTCATAGCAGCACTATTTACAATAGAAAAAAGATGGAGACAGCCAAAGTGCCCATCAACTGAAGAACGGATAAACAAACTGTGGTACATACACACAATGGAATATTTTGCTACCTTGAAGAATAACAAGGAAGCTGCATACCACCAGTTAACATGGATGAACCTTGAGGGCATTATGTTGAGTGAAATTAGTCAGTCACAAAAAGAGAAATACTGCATAGGACCACTACTATAAAAGACTAAGAAAAAGAACCCATACTAAAGGGGGGTTGGAAGATTCTTTTCTGATTGCTGGGATGTTGGGGGTGGGATGAGGGGAGGGAGGGGAAGATGGAGCACAGGGCAGGGAATAGACACAGGATAGTTTGGGTGCTGGGGAAGGGGGCTATATATAAGAATAGAGAGGGAAACGGAAGAACAAAGCAGATGGGAGAACAATTAGGCAGGTTTGAATGGGCTAAGTGGGACAGAGGTAAATAATGATGTATGCACAACCTTGGAACAACAGGGTTCTGGGATACAGAGATTGAGCCATGGTTGGAATAGGGAAAAGGGGGGAATAATGTTAAGATACTTGGCTGTCTTTTGAATCTTGGTTTTCCTTGCATTATATTATAAAATAGACACTGGAGGGGGAGAGAAAGGAATAGCCAGAAACATCAACATAGGAAGCTTGTAAGTCCGTCTTCTGCCTATAACTGATTGGAATACCTAAAATGAGGCTACAACGTACCCAGTGAAGGAGACTTCCTGCGGAGCCTCTGCAATACATAAGACTATAGGTGGAAGCCTGAACCACATCCAGATCTTCAGAGATGGGAAATTTCCACTTGAAAGGATTAGTGGACCAGCCTGGAGCAGCTAGAAGAACAGAAGATACGTCTTGAAAGAAAGACCTACAGGAAAAATACAAAATAGAGGCAGACTGACTGTTACTACAAGAACAAGCAAGTTGCTTGCCCAGGAAACATCAAGGCAAGTGGTTAGGTCCCCTTGGTGCAGGCTCCCTTCCAGGACTAAGACTCAATGGAAATACATGCTCTGATTGGTCACTATGCTCATTGCCAAAAGAGGAAGTGAGGGAGAAGCAGTAATGAGGTGGCGAGCTAAGCCCTACAATGTTCAGTAGAGTTCTGTGAACCCAGGTGAAGACCTGGTTGGCCAGCAGTGTGGCAAGACCTGGGGATTCTTGGGCCCAGAGTTAGTGACATAGCCACAGAGGACTAGAATGGAGGATGGAGCATCCAGCGGATAAGAAGAGAGGGCATCTGCACAAGAACACCCACACTTGCAGATAATACACACTTGACCTGGCTTCAATGACTAGATGATCAGAGCTCAACCAGAAGAAGAAAGAAGAGGGGAAAAAAGCAAAATCTGATACCATTTGATGAACTTGACCTACACCTATGGATGCATTATCTCAAAAGAGGGCACAAATCCTTATAGCAAGGATCATTCCCACCCCCTCCACACACAGAGTAGACAGGAATGGGCAACTTGGACATTGGCTACCCAAAATGGAGGGGCTACAAAGGCAAGAAATGACTGGCTTATAAGCTTTCAAGAGGGAATCTAGATTCAGAGGGCATGGAGGAAGGTAGAATCTCCACTGAATAGTATACAATCTGTCTAGGCTGGGCTGATGAAAAGAAATCCAGATGAATCTTTTGTGATACAATAGTGAGTAATTGTTATCTGGACTGCTTGTGAGGGTTGGAATTGTAAAGGTAGACGTTTTTTAGCAAGGAAGTGAGTGATTAACTTTTCAGTATAGGAACGGAGATCCCTGGGACCATCAAGGGGGAAGAGCGGACAGTGGGACCCTACCCAGAGGAGCAGTGATGCCTAAGATGGAGGCAGAGACGATGACGTGGAGAGATGGAGCTGTTGGGGACTTTAGACACAGAGAGGAAGAGGGGCTGTGTGCTGATGACCGGGGGGCAGGCTTGTAGTGTATACCCTTTGGGTGGTTGATGATTCATGGATGGGATTGTAACAGTAGCAATGAAATGATATACTATAGGATGAATATAAAACTAATGTTCCCCCATGTAAACTATCATATAATTCACAATCAAATATAAAAAAAGAAGGTGGAAGAAATACAGACTCACTGTACCAAAGAGAAATGAGTTATGTTCAACCATTTCAAGAGGTAGCAAATGGTCAAGAATTGATGGTATTGAAAGAAGTCCAAGCTACACTGTAGATGGGCAAAAGCAAGAAATAACAGAATCTAAATTGTGACCATTCCAAAGAAAGGTGACCCAAGAGAATTATTCAACAATATTACTACTATCACATGCAAATAAATTTTGCTGAAGATAATTAAAAAATGGTTGCAGCAATACATCAACAGGGAATTGCCAGAAATTCAAACTGTATTCAGAAAAGAACATGAAATGAAGGCTATCATTGCTGATGACAAAGTGATCTTGACTGAAAGCAGAGAATACCAGAAAGGTGTTTCCTCCTGCTTTATTGACCATAAACTCTTGACTGTGTGAATAATGGCAAACTATGAATAACATAGTGAAAAATGGGTGTTCTGGAACACTTAATTTTTCTCATCAGGAACCTGTACACAGACCAAGAGTTAGATGTTAGAACCGAAGAAGGGAACATTGAATGTTTTAAAATCAGTTGCATCCTTTATCATACTTAGTCTGTATGGTGAGCAAATAATCTGAGAAACTGGATATTATGAGGACGAATGTAACATAAGGTTGGCAGGAAGACTCAATAATAACTTAAAATATGCAGATGATACAACCTCTTCATTTGCTAGAAGTGAAGAGGACTTAAAATGTTTATTGATAAAGATTAAAGACCACAGTCTTCAGTATGGCTTGCATCTCAATGTAAAGAAAACAAAAATCCTGACAACCCTACTATAAAATAAATTAATGATCAATGGAGAATATATTGAAGTTGTCAAAGACTTTATTTTGCTTGGATCCGCAATCAACACTCATGGAAACAGTAGTCAAGAAATAAAAAGATGTTCCTTAACCCAGGCCAGAAAAGCTGATACAACAGAGGAGCACCAGCAGTAGAATCAAGAATCAGAGCACAAGACAGAGCAGTAGACTTCCCAGACCTGGGGCAAGCTGAGGAACTTTGGTCAGGAAGCTTGCTGCTTAAGTGAGGTGCCTCTAGGCACTTAAGTGGGGGAGCTAGGTTTGCTGATCCTCAGAGCTATAGCTGAGTGTCTTTAGACTAAGGCTTGTGCTGGAGTAGTGTGTTCTGTATGCATTTATCAGCAGTTGACTGGAACAACATTTGGAGCTGTCCTTGACCAAGGTTAGACAATTTAAACAATAAGAATATTTTGAATCGTAATACTTATAATCAGTGTTACAAGTATTTCAAGGTCTGCTTCCTCCCTAGAAATAACCTGCACGCCTTCCAGCCTGGAGATCATGTCCTGCTCAAAATGTGGAAGGACACACCCGACTTTCCCAGTTCGAAGAGAAGTGGACCAGACTTTGGGAGATCCTGATGACTACCTCCACTGCTCCCAAACTCACTGGCCTCAAGACCTAGACTCATCTTATGAGCCAAGTAATGTCCTGGAGAACAATAGACCACAAATTCTTCCTCTGATCTCAAGCTGTGATTAAGGCAGTGTTAATCTCTCTTTCCTGCTATGGGTTGTACACTCAGATGAAAACGTTTGAGTATATTTAGCAAACCATGTGATAAATGCATTTGATTTCTGTTTGAAGGGAGATTGTATGTTGAATAAACCTTTACCTGCTGCCTAATTGGGGTTAATACTTCCCTAACACACCTCCATCAGGGTGTGTCCTTCATATATAAGGATAATGAAGTAGACTTCACCTATAACGATCTCTGGAAGCGAGTCCAGGAAGTGCCAAGAAATGTTCTCCACTACCCTAAGAGCAGTTACACCCAACACCCATGGTTGGACCTATTTGATGGTGGCTTGAAGGATGGAGTTCTGGCTTCCCACATAACAAGCTGAGATATCCACTCCTCCTTCAAGTGCAGGTTCCCTCAATGTGTGAATGTAGGCAATTCAGCTCTGAACTACAGTGAGAATCAGGTCCTGCTGATCCAGCACACCCATAGCAAAATTACCAGCATGGTGGTCCCTCCTCTGTGAAACTAAAGCCTTCTACTACATCCCCACTAACCCTACTAAGGGAAGGAGGGCACTGTACTTTTGGAAGACTTACCACCTTCCTACCCCAGAGACAGGACCTAAATGACAGATCTGATCGCTGAGTCACCTGGGACCTAGTGCTCCCCCAACTTGACTTCCAGAAGCATCTACATCTGTTCAGTACAGCTGAACATGTGACTCTATCCCTTTGTTGTAAAGCCTGCTATGGTCTTGAGCCTAAGTGTGGGAATCAACAGACTTGCTTGTACAATAAAAAGACTCTTAATGCCACCTCCCAGACAATCACTACCTTAACTGTAGAACTGAAACAGACCAGGGAAGCAGTATTGCAAAACAGGGCTACTATAGATTATTTGCTCCTACAACATAATCCTGGATGTAAATGTATTGTTTTGATCTCTCAGACAATTTAGATTTTGAAATTAGTTGTTTTGGCTAATCTGAAGAGGCTACGCATGTTAGTAGTGGGGGGTCGAAGTTTGTATTGTAAGAGAATTTTTATATGTTATTGTATTTGATGCTTACCTTACTATATTGCCCTTGGTAAAACGTGTTTTTCATGACCTAATCTTACTTCTTTTAATCCAAGAAATAACTCCTGGGATTGAAGTAACTGTTTTCATTTGAAGCAGATTTCATAGAACTGAAATGTAAAAATAAGAGGGGAATGACAGTCTGAATCTACTGATCTAATCAAAATGGAATCAGTTTAGTCATTAGGTCTTGATAAATGAGGATCCTGCAAATGGGAAAGTTAGTTTAAAAATTAGCTGAGATGACCTCATGATTCTAGCAGGAGAACAGGATGTGCTTAAACCCATCCCGTTATTTATCTCAGGAACTAAGCAGCTGCAACCCTGAAAGGTGGACTGTCTGAAAAGGATTATTGCCTTATTGTTTCTTTTTCCCTAGAGGTACAATGTTTGAGGAAGTTTATTGCCTTGTTGCTTCTTGTCCCAAAGGTGCTATCCTAATATTAAAATAGATTGAGTATACATCCAAATATGTTGTTGTTTAGGTGCCATCGAGTCGGTACCAACTCATAATGACCCTATGCACAACAGAATGAAACACTGCCGGACCCTGCGCCAACCTCACAATTGTTGCAATGTTTGAACCCAATGATTCTGTCACTTTGCCAATCCATCTCGCTGTGCATCTTCCTCATTTTCTCTGACCCTCCATCTTATCAAACATGATATCCTTCTCCAATGACTGGTCCCTCCTGACAATATGTCCAAAGTATGAGAAATGAAGTCTGGCCTTCCTGGCTTCCAAGGAGCATTCTGGCTGTACTTCATCCAACACAGATTGGTTTGTTCTTTTGGTTATCCATGGTACTTTCAGTATTCTCCTCCAACACCATAACTCAAATGCATCAATTCTTCTATGGTCTTCCTTATTCACTGTCCAACTTTCGCATGCACATGAGGCTATTGAAAATATCATGGCTTGAGTCAAGTGCACCTTAGTCCTCAAACCAACATTTTTACTCTTCAACACTTTAAAAAGGTCATATGCTGCATATTTTCCTAATGCAATATGTCATTTGTAATTTACCATATATAATGTGCCTGCTTGTTGCAATGGACAGGACAGTCTTGAGAGAATATTCTCCCTGTCCTCCAGACTGCTGGCTCTCTGTTAATAAAACTTGGAATGGGAAAAGAAAAAAGAAAAAAAGAGAGAGAAATCAAAAGATGTGTGTGTTAAGGTCATCTGATGCAAAACACCTGTTTAAATTGTTAAAGAAGAAAGACATCAAGTTGAGGACAAAGGTGTGCCTAATCCAAACCATGGTATTTTTAATTGCCTCATATGGACGTGAAAGTTGGACAATGAATAAGGAAGACTGTAGAAGAATAAATACAGTTATGGTGTCAGAAAAGAATATTAAAATTACAGTGGATTGCCAGAAGAACAAACAAATAAGTGTTGGAGGAAGTATAGCATAATGCTCCTTTTAAGGCAGGATGGCCAAACTCTGTCTCTTATTCTTCAGGCTTGTTACCATGAGGGACCAATCTTTGGGGAAAGACATAATCCTTGGAAAAATAGAGGTTCAGTGAAAAAGAGGAAAACCCCAACAAGATGGGTTGATACAGTGGCAGCGGCAATAGTCTCAACATAATAACAGTTGTGAGTATGGTGCCACACCAGATAGTGTTTTGTTCTGAAATGCATGTGGTGCTATGGTGGTGGTGGTGATGTGCCGTGGAGTCGGTTCTGACTCATAGCTACCCTGCACAGGGTTTCCAAGGTCGTAAATCTTTACGGGAGCAGTAAGCCTCATCTTTCTCCTATGGAGCAGCTGGTAGTTTCGAACTGCTGACCTTGTAGTTCACAGCCCGATTCGTAGCCAGCACGCTACCACAGCTATAGCCAGAGTCAACTCCATGGCACCTATCAAAAACATCAATAGTAACAACACATTATAGTTTTTTTGTACTTCTTGGGATCATTTTGAGGAGGATTATTTTCAAATAATCTTTTTGTGTGTGCCAACATGAGTAGTTTCTTTTTTCTCTATTTTTAATTAAAAGGGCTGGCAATTGTATTATTTTAAATGTGCTTAGATGGTGATGGTGGTGGTGTTCCGTGGACTCAGTTCTGACTCATAGTGACCCCGTGTAGGGTTTCTGAGGTTGTAAACCTTATGGAAGCAGAAAGCTTCATCTTTCTCCCACGGAATAGCTGGTACTTTAGAACTGTTGACCTTGAGGTTAGCAGCCTGACTTGTAACCACTATACTGCGTAGACATAAATATTTTACTGGAATAAATTGTGAAATATTCAATTTCTTTTTGAAAATGGGAATAATAGGACAATTCAAATAACTAAGTATAAACTTGGTTATTTAGAAGTTGCAGCAAAATAATCCATCTTTAATTATATTTATTTTTGTGAGGAGCCATGCAATTCTTCTGTCAGGTAAATGGCAACTTTTATCATTTGAGTGACATTTAAAAGCACCTCATGGATCATCTGTATGGTTTGGGTAGTGTTCTATTTACAAACTCAGATTTTGAAGTGGTTGAGCTGAATTTTAAAACTGCTTTCAATAAGGAAATGCTAACACAACTGTCTGGGCATTGATTTTGCTTTTTTGTTGTTTTTGTTATCTGTTGATGATTTGTTTGTCCGTTTTTTTGTTTTTTTTTTGTTTTGTTTTGTTTTCACCAATATACTACCCTCTGTTATTCTCCTTTCTGTTATCTATTTGTTTCTTTGGTGATAATGGAACATTACCTGCCAATCTATTTCTAATTTCTAATTACATTTTACACAAAAGACATCTGTATCAAACCACAGATTAATGCAATGGAATTATATGTTATGAGTTTGCTTTAAAATTGCTTTGACCTCTGTGTCATTCTGAAAGCTACTTTCCGATTGTGCCTCTTCCTGAGTTACTTGAAGAGCAGCCTTCTTTCTCACTGATGTTCAGGAAAGCAATTTCCCCTCTAATGCGCTACTGCAAAGTAGCTGGAGCTCGTTGCTGTGGGATGTTTGTGTGTTTGCATGGTGCATATTTTCCCCTGACGACTGCTGTCATATCGGCTCACTTTGATAGTCAAAATAAGTCTTTTAAAATGTTTCTCTATGCACTCCAGACTAATCCAAACCTAAAACAATCAGGCTGACTTTGTTTGCCTCTTTCAGCACCAGCAACATCAAGATAGCAGACAACACTTCCAGCTTCAAGAATGATTACCATTACAGGAGATGTGAGAGCCTGATAGAAGGAAGCTTGACTTTCATAAAAGCAATTGTCTCTGGAGGGCTTAGAGTGGCTCAGAAAGAGCTTGCCTGGGGAATCAGGGAGACACTCTCAATGGCATAGTTTCGAGGTGCCATTTCAGAAAGAGATTCTTTTTCTTTTTTCACTCTCTCCACCCCCGCCCATGTTGGCAGAAATTCTTGCAAAGTTATAGAATGAAGGTGAACAGGACAAAATTAGTAGATTCCTGTGAGTCATGACAGTTTTCGCACAACCTCCTACCTGTTCTTCATGTTAAATTATAGTGTGGGGTATTTTACCATGTATCAGGGTGATTAACCATGGGGCAGGCTCACCTGCAAAGGTGGTACTTTATGTCATTGTGTAACATAAATTGAGAGAGAAGTAGAGACAGAGTAGGGGGGCAAATGGCTTGGATTTACACCATTTTCATCTCATTATTTTAATGTACGGTCTTGCTAGCTTCAAACTTCTCCATTAACAAAAGGAATCTGTAGTGAGACCAGAACTTCACAAATGCTACAAGTGGCCCAAGAGACCTTTTCTCTTAAGATCTGATAATAACAATGGGGGGAGGGGGACATTAACATGGTAATTAAAAGAATAAAAAAAGAGTGTCTTTCAGAAGAAAGCATCAACATGATCTCTTATAATCACTAATGTGTAAGAAGGCTATATAGACTGAACTCATATAATCTCTACTTGAGATAGAGTGGCTTTCAGACAGGAGGGAGAATTTTTTGTTTCAGTGATCTTGGAACAGAATGGAGTGACTTTGCAATAGCAGTAGCTAACAATTGTTAAGCACTTAGTCTGTGCTTGGAAGGAGCCCTGGTGGCGTAATGGGTTAAGCATTGGGGGTTGCTAACCATAAGGTCAGCAGCTCAAAAGTAACCAAACACTTCCTCAGGAGAAAGACAAGGTTGTTTACTCCAGTAAAGATTTACAGCCTGGGGCACCCTAAAGAGCAGTTTGACTTTGCCTTATTGACTCAGTAGGAGTCAGAAGTGAATTGACTGAAGTGAGCTTGGATGGATGATTTGTATGTGCCTGACACTGAGCTAATTGTTTGTACTAATACATATTCAACTTGCATATACTCTGTGAGTTAAGTATGGATACATTATATCCATTTTGTAGTTGCTGAGATGAGGTTTACAAAGATTAAATTCTTTGCCTAAGGTCACATTGCTAGTTGAATGTGTATGTATTTTGCTTTTCTTATTGGGGTGGGTGGGTAGCAAGAGCTACTCTCACCTTGCAAATATGAAAGCATTGATATATATAGCTGAGAGGCAGAACTCGATGGTTCATCTTACTGCCTTTAGCGACCTAACCAACATGAGGCCCCAGATTTCTGAGACAGGCTCAGCCAGCATCAAGTATCATTTTTGCTTGACTGCAGATTAGAAAAACGAATGCGTTTGTTTCTGTTTGCACTCTTTTCCAGCTGAAAACCTCTCTTGTTAGCTGTCGACAATGTCACTTTCACATTTTCATGTGATGGGTTTCTAGTGCTGCTTATTTTGAAACAGAGGTGATAATTAATCTTCCCACATTCAAGCATCACAAACATATTTCAATTTCAAATGAGATAAGACCCAAGCTGAAACACCCACACTGATATTTTAGATAGCTTTTTACCATGCATTGTAGCTGGCCTGGATTTTCTTTGTAGCAGTCACATTATTGATGATGAATGTAGAGGTATTATTTCTAATGGACAGTCTCAGCAGAATACGGTACTGGAGTATCAGCAGGTTTTCTGAGAAAGCAAAAATTGGAAGAAAGAAAGGAAATGAGAGTCAGTCTAATGTGAGTCTTTTTGCTGAACCTACGCTGAACCCCTTGTACCACCCAAAGGCCCTTCAAGAGCAGAGTAATTCTTAACCTTATCTGCTTCACCAGGTAAACACATTGTTTCTACTGACACTCATTTTGAAAGTTCAGTCTGGTCACCTTATAACAGAAAGAACTATAAAAGTCTCTTGGTACTACAGGCTCTATTTGCATGCATGTGTTTGGGTACTGCACTAAGAAATCTTTAGGAAATTAGGGTTCTTGCTGGTGTTGCGCTGTAGGATCAGCACTATAGGATCATATACTTCGAACCACAAGCTTGGCAATTCAAACCCACCAGTTGCTCCTTGGAAACCCTGTACATGGTCGTTATGAGATAGAACTGACTCAATGGCACTCAACAACAACAACATATATTGTATATGAGAATAAGTAAAAAAAATATTACTACTAGAGTTTCAGTTCATACTTGCATGTGTTTATTCCAAACAAGACTTGTTTCAACATGTCTGTATATTAAGTGGATGGCTGCATACAAGTTCTCTGTATAATACACTTACATTTTTCTCCCTATTTTTTTCTTTTTCTCTGTACTTTCAAAAAAAATAAATTGCTTTTTGTGCCATGGGAAAAGAAAAATATTCTGAGGTCAGGGCTAGCATCAAATTTTAACGCAACTCAAATGGACATCTTACCAAATCACGGAAGTTTTACACCTAATTTACAACATAAAACAGCAGTTTTTAGATGGATTAAACAATTTTAGGAAGGCCAGGAAAACCTCAAAGTTAAGTCAAAAGAGAAAAGACCATGAATCCTCAGTGAAGTCCAGAAATGGTGGAATAAGACTGTAGAATCACCATTGATATGATAGCTACTGATGTTGGGATCTCACATGGTTTGGCATTTTCAATTTTCAGCAAACATCTTGATCTCAACAAACTTTTAGCTAGATGGGTGTTAAAAGCATTGTGCAAAGACCAGCTAACTCAAAGAATGGTTCTTTCCATCAGTCTTTTAAGCAAGATTGAAGCTAATGAAGACGTTCTATGGAAAATATCATAACTGGAGATGAGACTTATATTTACCAATATGATCTGAAGAGTAAGGTCTAATCAAAAGAGTGACTTCCAAAGGTCAGTTCTATTTCTATTCAAGGCAAAGAGGTCTGCTCAGAAGATTATTGCAACTGTGTTTGGGAACCCCAAACCTGTCATTTTGATAGATATTTTTGATGAACATGATGATTACAGGGGCTTATTATGAAGAGGTTTTAAGAAAATTTAAAAACACTTTGATGAGAAAAAGGTTAGAGAAATTGCACAAAGGAATTTTTTTTCCCATCACAAAAATGCATGTGCTTATTTTTCTTGAGTAGCAACGTCTGCCCTAGGAGAATTTCATTTGGGAACTTTATTACCCCATCTGCCTTATAGCCTTGACTTTGCCTCTTCAGACTTTTTTTGTTTCCCAAATTCAAAGCATATGATTTGAGTACCACAAGGATGCAAAAACTACCGTTTTGATACAATATAAAATGAAGAGCTCAGAATTTTTCAGGGAAGGGTTAGGAAAATGGAAATACCACCTTCAGAAGTATATAGACCTAGATGGAGAATGGAATATTGGTAAGAAGCCATAGCTTTATATTTTGATACTTTTGATTAATAAAGCTTCCTATGGTTTTGTAAAGGAGCTCTGGTAGCATAGTGGTCACAAATCGGACTGCTAACCTCTGGGTCAGCAGTTTGAAACTACCAACTGTTCTGCGGGAGAAATATGAGGCTTTCAGCTCCTGTAAAGATTTACAGCCTCGGACACCCTGTACAGGGTCACTATGAGTCGGAACCAACTCAACGGCACATGACAACCACAATGGTTTTGTAGCACTATTTTTTTTTTTTTTTAACTCATCTTCATATGTATGCTTCATATGGCTTAGTTTGTTTCAGGGAGTTACTTTGGAAGGAATCACAAACTTCACTTACCATAATAAAGAATAGTGTTAATGTTATTACATTAGACAGGAAAGTAGACTCTGATCTATGACAGCCGTATGTGCAATAGAACAAAATATTGCCCAGTCCTGCAACATCCTCCCAATCGCTGGCATGTTCTTGTCCATTGATGTGGCTTCTGTGCCAGTTCATCTCACTGAGGAACTCTCTCACCCTCACCGCCCCTCACTCTCACGTTCTTCACCAAACATGATGACCTCATCTAGAGGTTAGTGCTTCCTGATGACATGGCCTAAGCAAGTGAGCTGAACAATGCTCTGTTGGGATCAAGTGAGCTGAACAATGCTCTGTTTATTGACTAATTTTTGGAAGTAGTTCATCAGGCATTTTTCTTGTCCATCTTAGACTTGAAGCAATGAGGACATTTTTCCACCTTAAATAATCCTGCTGGTATTTGAAATACCAGTGGCATATGTCCAGCATCACATCAACATGCAACCACAGACTGACAAACTGACAGATAACTGACAGATTGTTACTATAGATTTTCTTAAAGAGGCCAGCCCAGGTGCATATTATAGATAGTCATATTTGACAAGAAAGCCACAAAAAACCTGTTTCACTGTTTTGCTGTTCTTTCTATTCTTTTTGGTTTGTTTCTTCTAATTTATATCTACCTCCTGGAGACTACTTAGTAATGGTTGGGGAACCAGCAACTTCACTTTTACCATTTCCTCATCTGAATGGTGTTGTTGCTAGAAATTTTTGAGGAGCTTTTCTGGTAAATAATGTTTTCTTCATTTTAAGGATTTCTACACACACATATATATAGATTTATGAATATTTATTTATAAAAACAAAGATGTTCATTTACTTTAGCAACCACAACCAAGTAAAACAAAACAGAAATATTGAGAAAAGGAAAGGGGAAGAAAAGATACTCAACGAAAATAGTGTACTTCTTTTGCATACTTGTCTTATGACACAATGTTTCATCTGTCATATTCTACTTATAGATCAAGTTAAAAATATTCAATTAAAATAAAATATAATTATGATTACATTTTTCACACGAACAGTTTTTAATTTTCTTAGAAAAAAGTTGAGGCAATCTTAAGGGGAATAAACCTCATTTGGAAGAGAATTCTGACAAAGTTTTCTATATATTGTTGTTGCTAAGTGCTATGCAGTTGGTTCTGACTTATAGAGACCCTTTTATAGGGTTTCTATACATAGAGCCTTGTTAAATGCCATTGAGTCAGTTCTGACTCATAACTACTGTATGTGCAACAAGATGAAATGCTGTCTGGCTTTGCACCATCCTCACAATCATTGTTATATTTGAGTCTACTGGCAGCCACTATTCCTCCCATGGAGAGTTTTCCCTTTTTTTGATGACCCTCCACTTTACTAAGCATGATGTCCTTCTTTAGAGACTAACGTCCCTCCTGGTAACATTTCCAAAGTATGAGTGATGAAGTCTCACCATCTTGTCTTCCAAGGAGGAATCTGGCTGTAAATTTCCCAAACAGATTTGTTTGTTCTTCTGGCAGTCCATGGTATATTTAATTTTCTCTGCCAACAACATAATTCAAATGCATCAATTCTTTTTCACTCTTCCTTTCACTGTCCAGCTTTCACATGTACATGAAATGATTGAAAATACACACTTTATTTCTCAAAGGTACATCTTTGCTTGTTCACACCTGAAAGAATTCTTTTACAGCATATTTTTTTCCCAATACCATATGTCTTTGAATTTCTTGACTGCTGTTTCCATGATCATTGATTGTGGATCCAAGTAAATTGAAATATTTGACAAGTTCAATATTTTCTCCACTTATCTTGATGTTGTTAATTGGTCCAGTTGTGAGTATTATTGTTTTCTTAACAATGAAGTATAAGCAGCACAGATGACTTGGGGCTAGTATGACACAAAGGAAAGGTGAGCTGGTACAGCAAAGAAGAAAAGGGTGACATGGGAGAGGATGAATTATGTGATACGTTTATTTATCTTGCTATTGATCTAGGAACACTTTTGTAATTGATGTAACTGAATTGCACATGTAACAATACGTGGATAGGGCAAATGTATTGTCGTATATGTACTTACCACAATAACATTTTTTTCTGAAAAATTAGGAAATTTGAACATAGAAGGACATTCAGACATTGAGTTTCTGGCTTGAAATTCTATAATTTACAAGAGATCAAATATAAAATGTAGTAAGAGAATGTTTGAATGATCCAGACAGTGTAAAAAGAAGATGGAAGCAATACATGGAGTTATGATATCAAAAATAAATGATTGATATTCAACCACTCTAAGAGGTAGCATATGATCAAGAACCAATTAGACTGAAAATCAAAGAGCACAGTCTTCAGTATGGATTACATCTCAGTGTCAAGAAAACAAAAATCCTCACCACTGGACTAACAAACAACATTGTTATCAATGGAGAAAAGATTGAAGTTGTCAAGGACTTCATTCCTCTTGGATCAACTATCAACACTCACGAAAGCAGCAGTCAAGAGATCAAACGACGTGCTACATTAGGTAAATCTTCTGCACAAGACCTTAAGAAAGTGTTGAAGAGCAAAAATGGTCAGCTTGAGGACTAAGGTGCGTCTGACCCAAGCCATGGTATTTTCAATAACCTCATATGCATGTGAAAGCTGGACAGTGAATAAAGAAGACTGTAGTAGAATTGATGCCTTTGAATTATGGTGTTGGAGGAGAATACTAAAAGTGCCATGGGCTGCCAAACCAATAGATCTGTTTTGGGAGAAGTGCAGCTAGAGTGCTCCTTAGAGGCCAAGATGACCAAACTTTGTCTCTTATACTTTGGACATATTGTCAGGAAGGAATAATTGCTGGAGAAGGACATCATGTTTGGTAAGATGGAGGATCAGAGAAAAAGAGGAAGACCTCCAACGAGATGGATTGGCAAAGTGGCAGCATCGATAGACTCAAGTGTGGCAACTGTAGTAAGATTGGCCCAGAATTGGACATTGTTTCGTTCTGCTGTGCATAAGGTTGCTATAAATTGGTGCCAACTCAATGGTACCTAGCAACAACAACAAAATTACACTAAAGGAAGAAGGACATGCTGTACTGAAGGCCTTGGCAAAGAACAAGTTTCTGGGAATTTATGGAATAAAAATTGAAATATTTCAACAAACTGATGCAACACTGGAGGTGCTCATGTATCTATGCCAGGATATTTGGAAGACGGCTACCTGGACAACCAAATGGAATAGATCCATATTTGTGCCTATTCCAAAGAAAGGTGACCCAATGGAATGCAGAAGTCATCGAACAATATCACATTAGTCACGCATGAGAGAAAGATGAGGCTTTTTGCACCCTCAAAGATTACCAGTCTTGGAAACACTGAATAGGGTCACTGAATCAGAACCTACTTGACTTAATAACACTTAATAATAACAACAATAAATTAGACTCAGGTTCATTCACTCACTTCTTGTGCATTTATGTATTCATTCATTCAACAGATACATTCTAAGTGTCTGCTCTATGCCAAATATTAGTCTAGGTTCTGGAGATAGAGTGGCAACCAAAACTTCTTTACCCCATTGAGCTTACATTTGAGTAGGGACAGAGGGGACAAAAAAATGCACAAGTAAATACATAGCACAAACGAGAACAATTAGTACATTGAAGGTCAAGGAAGTTTGACAGAGGTGTAAAAGGAGGACAGAAGGTAGGGGAAAGCTGCTATTTTATAGTGTGCTCAGGAGGACCTCACAGATACCTGAGTAGAAAAATCAAAGAAATCAAGTCGTTCATATACATAGCTCCTCACACTTTTTCAGCACTTTTCCAACAAACCAGGCTATCATTTTGAAATTGTGACCATTGAAAAGACCATCTTTATTCAGCCCATGATGTTCCAGAAATATCTCTCCTACAGACCATGATTTCTATTTACTTGAATTAAATTTCCTTACTATGACTTGGGAATCTTGGTGTGGCACTGCAGGTTAATGCGCTGGACTGCAAAGTCGGTTTGAATTACAAGATCGGCATTTCAAGATTACCAGCAGCTCCTTGGGAATCCTATACAGAGTTGCTATGGGTTGGAACCTACTCAACAGCACTTAACAATAATGACTACAACTGTGATTTTATATTTATTAAACCCCCATAACCTTTGATCATATGTGTTAGGTGCTTTGCTACTTTGGATGTTGTGAAACTACTCAAATCAGATAAGCCTAGTGTTCTCTATGCCATATTCTCTATCACTTTCTTCTTCACAAGTTCCCTAACATCATTTGAGTTGGCACTGTTGATGATCTCATAATGTTCTGCAAATACATCCTTCTTTTTCTCTATTGTATGGCCCTGCAATGACTGCAATTTATTCTCTGTGGATAGATTACCTGGATTTGATATCCTAACTAGAATATTTCTTAGCTAAGGGATTTTTAGAAACTACTTAACATTTTGTACCTCTGATCACTTACCTGAGTCATGGACACAATAATAATATATACCTGGAAGGTCTATTAAATAAATGATTCATACAAGTCATTTAGAATAATGCCTGGATCACAGGGCATGCTCCGTGAGTGTTAGCTATTATTTAATAACAAACCAACAACTTCTGTCACACTGGCTCAGACTATGGTATTTCAAAGTAGAATTGTGCTTCTTAGGATTCCCAATGTCTGTCACCAGTCCGAAGTAGACAGCCAGGTCTTTTTTCTGTGGGTAGTTTAGAAAAATTTCCTCAAGGTGTTTGATAATGTACAAGAAGTTTTCAAAAATTTGCCCACTGTATACTACACCACATACATGTGTTTGCAGCAAAGGTTAATGCCGGTTACAAATCTCCTCTTTAAACCCATATATATTTGTGGGTCTACTCCTCCTTTTCCTCCTATACCTGTTCAGCCAGTGTATCTGTCCATGTATCTACTCAAGAGAACACAGTTCCTCCAATGTTGTGTATAGAACGCTATTTACCTCTATGCATTTTACCCCTTACATACCTCCCTGTGTGTTAACCTGTCTTCATCACTCTTTGACCAAGCTCTTTCTTCTTGTATGTCCTCCCTGTCACTCAAGTTAACATGTGTCTACCTTCTAGCTAGTGAATTACTGTCCCTTCCCTCCCATACCTGGTAATCATCAATGAAGGTTTCTTTTAGCATGCAAACCTTTCTCTTGTTTTTTTTTTTATGGTAGTGGTCTCATGCAATATTTTTCCTTCTGTGACTGACTAATTTCACTCAGTGATATGTCCTCCAAATTCATCCTTATTCTTCAACATTGCATAGTAATTCCATTGTGTGTATATACCAAAGTTTGTTTATCAAATCTTTCCTTGATGGATACCCCGGCTGTCTCCATGTTTTTTAATATTGTGACTAGAGCTGCAATGAACAAAGTTGTGTATGTATCTACTCCTGTCCTGGCTCTTTTCTCTTGTGGATGTATACCAAGTACAAGAATTCCTGCATCATACAGTATTTCTAATTCCAAGCATCTGAGGAAGTACCATGTCAATTTAGATAGTGACTGGACCATTTTACAGTCCTACCAGCAATCTAGGAGGCTTCAAGTCTTTTTACAAACTTGCCAGCATTTGTTGTTTTTTTGTTTGTTTGATCTTCATTATTAATGCTGGGATGAGATGATCTTTCATTATTGTTTTGATTTGTCTCTCTAATGACTAACGGTTTATTGTAAGTGTGTTTCACAGTGTTCTTTGTATAGGTTTTAGTTCTCTAGTTAGGTTTATTCCTAATTATTTCCTATTTGAGTGACTGTAGTAAATGGTGCAGTCTTGGTGTGGCACTGCGGTTTAATGCTCAGGACTGCAAGGTTGGATTGAACTACAACAAGGTCAGCAGTTCAAGCTCATTGACAGCTCCTCAGAAACTCTATGAGTCAGAATTGACTCAACTGCACTAAACAACAACAACAATTGTAAAAGGTATCGTTTTCCTAATTTCCTTTTCAGAGTTGTCTTTAATAGTGTTGTTACTGTTTTTGTTGATGTTGAGTCGGTTCTGACCCATAGCAACCCTGTATAAGGTTTCCAAGGAGTGGCTGGTGAGCTTGAACTGCCAGCTTTGCGGTTCAAACCGACTTTGCAGTCCAGTGCATTAACCCACAGAGCCACACCAGTGTAGAGGAATCTAATTCGTTTTTCTATATTGATCTTGTACCATGACACTTTGTGGAATGTTACAGTGAGTTCCAATAATTTTCTTGCTGAGTCTTTGGGATTTTTCTATGTATAGGATCATATCATCTTCATACAGAGAGAGTTGTACTTCTTTGCCAATTTGGATGCCTTTAATTTCCCCTTTTTTCCTTATGTCTCTGGCTAAGACTTCTGACACAATACTGAGTAGAAAATAGGAGTGGTGATAAAGAACAGCCTTCTCTGGTTCCTGTTTGCAAAGGGAGTACTTTTAGTTTATCTCCATTGAGAGTAAGGTTGGCTGTTGAGTTTGTCTATATGCTCTTAGTTCTGTTGAGAAATTTCCCTTGTCTTCCTCTCTTGTTAAGTGTTTTTATTAGGAATGGACTTAGGATTTTGCCTTTTCTGCATCAATTGATATGATCATGTGGTTATTTTCCTTTGTTTTATTTTTGTGGTGGATTACATTGATTGTTCTACTATTGAACCATCCTTGCATCCATAGTATGAATCCCACTTGGTCATGATGCATGATGTAGTATTTTTTTTTTTATATATATATGATGACTTTTATGTTCCTGTGAAGAACACAAGGTCTTCTGGGTTTGGACAAAGATTATTTCTCTTCCTCAGTTTGTTGATATAGTCATCATGACTTCTGCATGGTACTAAAAATACATGTTAAATACGGACAAAATATTTTTAAAATATGGACTGGGGAATAAGGCAATAGAAGCTATACTGGTAGTGAAAAAAATTCATCAAAAGAATGTGTTTGAATAAATGAAGTCATTAATTCAAAGGCAGTGTGAGAAAGATGAGGCTTTTTGCTTCTGCAAAGATGTTAAAGCTCAGAAACTCTATACCAAATTGCTATGAGGTAAAAATGACTATGGTACTTTATAACAGTAGCTTATAAACAAAAAAAAAGAAGGAAGGAAAAAAGAAATAAAGTCTGTTATTTTCATAAACATACTGAATTTCATACTGAAGAAGGCTTCTAGTATTGACTTTCTTAAACCAATTCTGCTCAGATATATTTTTGTAATTGAAATTATTAATAAAACCCAAACCTGTTGCCATTGAATTGATTCTAACCCATGGTGCCCGCCTGTATGTTCGAATTGCATTCCACAGGGTATCCAATGGCTGTCATTTTATGGAAGTGGATCACCAGTGCTGTTGGGTAGGTTCAAACTGCCAACATTTAGGTTAGGAGCTTAGTATAAACTATTCATACCAGTTAAGTAAGAAAGCTTAAACTCTATTCAAAATACAAAATCAATATTTAGTATTATGATCTCTTCCAGTAGGTAGATATTTAATAGCAAGCAGAACTGTTTCTTTTTTACATTAAAATTCCTGGTTGCTACTACAAAGCCTGATAAATATTTATTTAGAGAAGTTATGAAATATTTTTTTTTTTACTAAGTCACCCCAGTGGATAGTCTGCAAAGATTGTGGAGCTAGGTCTATGATAGCTCATTGATAGCTGTATGAACAGCCGATTTTAAGAGAGGTGTCAAGTTATCACCATACTCTTAGGGCATCTTCATAGTCAGTGCCCCATCATAGGCCCTCAGCAATTTTTGGAATGTGCCTAGTTATTAATTCTTGTGTAAAACTAAAGGGAATGTAGCAAAGAAGAGGGAGAAAGATAAAGAATAGATAATTCAATTTCTAACTCCAATTCTTATGAGAATATTGGGCAAAGTGACTATGTCTATTTGTTAAAGTCAGAAAAACTAAGATTCACTAGCTTAACCTTTTTCCCTAAAACAGAATGCTTTCTCTCTGTATTTGTGCTCATCTCCAGCCACAGAAAATTAATCAGAATGTCAAAATATAGTGAAACATTTTACGTTAAAAGAGCATTGCTTATCGATAACATATCTTCAAAGCATAACTCTAAAAAGTAGTTTATTTCCATGACATAGTTCTTAAAGCACATTTTTCTGGTGATCAAACATCTCATTTGGACCTTTTTTCTTTCTGTAAACAAAATTGGAAAATGAAAAATAGGATGATTATTTTGAAGGAAGATTATTTTGAAAACAAGGGGGAAGGACATTAAAGTAGAAGGGAAAGTTTTAAATCAATTAGTGTAAGGAACTTGATGATTTATACTTTCAGAATAAACCTCCTAATTTTCTGAGAATAAGGTTTGAATTCTTACTACTACAAGTGATATTTTCTTATTTTTGAGACTTCTAATAGATGGCAGAGGAGCAGGTGAGAACTCAGAAAATGTTCCTCCACACACTGTTATTCCTATGATAGCACTTGCTCCAATAAAGTCCTCAGGGTAGCACCAATAAACTTCCAAAAAATCACAGTTCTTCCCTTAAACTGAACTGGCAAAGAATATAAATTGAATTTATCGAGTGTTAAATGGTAAGAAGTGAATAATTCAATTCCTTTCTAGATGCCTGTGGACTTGTGCCACATAATGTTTTCTGGATAGATATAAGTAATATTGCTATGAATATGAGGGAAGATGATAATATGTTTGGTATGGTTAATTATAAAATTTCCATGACTTACAAAATGTAAGCCTGGGAAAACCAAAAACAAAATCTGAGGCTAGGAAGTTTGCTTCTTAGGGCTCTTTTTAACAACTAATGTTGGATCAATTCTGAAAACTTTCTCAGACATTTAGCAAGAAGGCAGGAAAGAAGTCCCCTGGTAAGATGGAAATGGATGTGACAGTTTCTTTAATTTGATGTCAGTTCATACATTAATTTGTTACTAGATTTCCTAAAGATCATGCTGAAATCCTTAATTTACAGTATTTGTTTACAAATACATAAGAAAACAATACATGTCGCAAACACCATCTGTCTGTATTTTCCCTAAAGGGCTTTACATATTTTTAGCAAGAAACAAGTCTAAATAGCTTGCACTGTTCACTAAAATGTTTCATAAATTCCCAGCAGCCTTGCTAATGAAGTACAGTATGAGCCCTTATAATAAGCCAAAATGATTCCAAATTGCAGGCAGTGTCTTCTAATATTGTGAAAACATAGTGAGAACTACTGGGGAGCCAGGAAAGTTGTTTCCTGCTTTGGGCGGAGTAGAAGATTGAAAGGAAATTTCATTTTGAAAGAAGAATGAGAAAGACTGATATTTGTATCTACCTTAGATGAAGTTCCAGGAACTCAGAAACTTGGAGAAATGAGTCTGGGAGGACTCTTAATATTAGCTGTGAACACTGAGATCTAGCAACAGTTTGGAAAAAGATACCAGATCATTTCCTCATATACGGTGTATGAACATCGATGTAGAAAATCAACATTGAGATACCTGAAGAAAGAAATATTGGAGAATAGCAAAATTGGACCTGAAATTAATTTCCTGGTTTAGCACAGTCATAAATCCAAGCTTTCAACACAGGGCAGAGATAGGAGGATGTATGAAGACTTATTAAAGATTGATTCAAGGCATCAATATTAACTGTAAGTTCCTCCAACAAAGTGGCAGAAGAAACAGAAGAACCTGCTAATAGTTTTAGCAGGTAGTTGTTAAATGCCATTAAGTTGGTTCCAACTCCTAGTGACCTTGTATAGGATTTCAGAGGAGCAGCTGATAAGTTGGAATCACCAACCTCGCAGTTAGCAGTCCAGTGCTAGAACTACAGTGCCACAGTAGGTCTGATTTATTTAGTGCCTGGTATTTGACTCCAGGTGTGGCACTGTGGGTTAATGCACCAGACTGCAAAGCCATTTTGACCTGCAAGATCAGCAGTTCAAGCTCAACAGCTGCTCCTCAGAAACCTTATGCAGGGTTGCTATGGGTTAGAACTGACTCGACAGCACTTCACAACAACAAGTATATGAGTCCTGGTGAGATATTATAGGATCAGTACTAGATGCAAAATACAAAGTTGGCCGTTCAAATTCCCAGCTGCTTCTTGGAAACCCTATACAGGGTCACTATTAGTTAGAAATGACTCAACAGCACTTAACAACAACAGAATTTGCCTAACACCAAGATCATTCCCTACTGGTAACCAGTTGCCATTGACTCACAGTGACTATGTGTACAGAGTAAAACTACACTCCATGGAGTGTTCAAAGATGTGACATTTGGAAGCAAACTGCCAGATCTTTCCTCTCAGGTGATCCTATTGTTGTTAAGTGCTGTAAAGTCAGTTCTGGCAAATAGAAACCCTATATAGGACTTCCAAGGAGTGGCTGGTGGGTTTGAACCTCTAGCCTTATGGTTAGCAGTCCAGTACTTATCCTAAAGTGCCACAACAGGACTCCATAGGTGACTCTGAGGGGTTCAAACCACCAACCTTGCTGTTGGTAGCAGAATGCTTAACCAGATGCTCTACCCAGGGACTGGTAGTTCCCTGTTGTTGTGTGCTGTGGGGTTGGTTCAGACTTATAGCTCCCCTGTATAGGGTTTTCAATAGCAACTGGTGAGGTGGGTTAGAACTGGCAGTCTTTCATTTCCCAGTTCAGTGTTTATTCTACAGTCCCACACCAGGGTCTCATTGTATCAAATCCTCATGACTCTTTTAGATTAACTATTACCACCTACACTTTAAGCACTGTCTAAGGCTCAGGGAATATTATTTGCTCAGTGATCTAGAGCTAGTAGTGACTAAGTTAGCCACGTGACTGTCTCACGTTCAGTGTGCTCAGTCCTCTACTACTCGATCATCACAACAAATAGACATTTAGAACGAGTGATTCAGGATGTGAACCATGTGCACTGCAGGTGAGGGTATTTTAAGTGGTTGTTGCCAGTGAGCAGTGTGACAGAATAGAATTGTCCTATATGGTGCCCCAAACAGATTTGTTTGTCCTTCTGGCAGTCTATGTTGTTGTTGTTGTTAAGTGCCGTCGTGTCTACCTAATGTAGAACTTTCCCACTGTCTCTTCACACAGATGTCAATTAGATTTCTGTATATTTCGTCTGGTGAGGTCCATGTGGATAGTCAAATTCTATGTTGTTTTTAAAAGGTATCTCCAATGGATAAGTCATTGTTCTTGTTGTTAGGTTCCATGGAGTCCGCACTGACTCATAGCGATCCTATGTGCAACAGAACAAAACACAGCCCGGTTCTGGGCCAACATCACAATCGTTCCTACATCTGAGCCCACCACTGCTGCCACTGTGCAAATACATCTCATTGGAAATCTTTTTTTTTTTTTCTCTGACCCTCCTCTTTACCAAACATGATATTCTTCTACAGTGACCTGTGCCTCCTGATAACACGTCTAAAGTATGAGAGATGAAGTTTGACCATCCTGGCTTCCAAGGAGCCCTCTTACGGTACTTCTTCCAACATGGATCTGTTTGTTCTTTTGGCAGCCCATGGTACTTTTATTATTCCCCTCCAACACCATAACTCAAATGCATCAATTATTCTAAGGTCTTCCTTGGCCACTGTCCAACTTCCGCATGCATATGAGCTTATTGAAAATACCATGGCTTGGGCCAGGCACACCTTAGTCTTCAAACTGACATCTTTTGCTCTTCACTTGAAAGAGGTCTTGTGCAGCAGATTTGCCTAATGCAATAAATCGTTTAATTTCTTGACAGCTGCTTCCGTGAATGTTGATAGTTGATCCTAGCAAAATGCAGTCTTTGACAACTTCAATCTTTTCTCCATTTATATGGATGTTGTTTATTGGTCCAGTTGTGAGAATTTTGGGTTTGTTTACATTAAGGTGCAACCCATACTGGAGGCTGTGATCTTTGATCCCTATCAGTAAGTCTTTTAAGTCTTCTTCACTTTCAGCAAGCAAGGTTATATCATTTGCATATCACTATGAGGTCATTAATGAGTCTTCCTCCAATCCTGATGTCACCGTTTCCTTCATATAACCCAGTTTCTCGGATTATTTGCCCAGCGTACAGATTGAGTAAGTATGGTGAGATAATACAACCCTGTAGCACGCTGTTCCTAATTTTAAACCATTCAGTGTTCCCTTATTCTTTTTGAACAATTGCCTCTTGGTCTATGCACAGGATTCCCATGAGCAAAATTAAGTGTTCCAGAATACTCATACTTAGCAATGGTCTCCATAGCTGTCATGATCACCACAATTGAAAGCCTTTGCATTGTCAATAAAACACAGGTAAATATATGTAAGTTATCTGTCAATGTATGGTTGCAGCCATTTCTGAATTACCTTTAGTAAAACTTTACTTGCATGAGATATCAATGATATTGTCTGATGATTTAGGCATTCAATTGGGCCATCTCTCTTTGGAATGAGCAGAAACACGGATCTCTTCCAGCCAGTTGGCCAGGTAGTTGACCTCCAAATTTCTTGGCATACATAAACGAGTGGCTCCAGTGCATGTAATTGGGTGGGACCATGTAAATAAGCCATATAAGACTCTAAATCCTTCTTAGTTTTGTTCTCAAGCTAGGTTTAAAAGGAGCCATCGCAAAGGCAGAGACAGAAGATCCCAGGACCATCAAGAAGGAAGATTCCTACCTAGAGAAATAGTGACTACAGAAGTGACAGCAAGAAACTATGGCAAGAGGCAATGGCAGAGGCAATATCAGAGGCAGTGGCCTGGAGAGAGCAACTTCAGGCTCTAGACCTATGGACTGAGTAAAGCTAAGTGTCTACAGCTATAAGACTGGCTTGAAGAATGTGTCCTCTGGGCATTCACAGACTAGCTAAAAGAGCTTTGTAACATGTGCTTGAGTAGCACAGAGGCCAAGGGACCACATGACTGAGAGGATGAAAACAAAAATGTGGCAAGTCTGTAAAATGGTGGACAGGAAGCATCCCTGACTGGAGAACTGCTGCATCCTGAGTTGTTTTGATCCTGAACTGTACCCTGCTCACTTCCCTAATAAACCCCATAATCCTGAGTATTGTGAGTTCTGTGTGACTATTGCTATGGGCTACCAGAAGTGAGATGTGAAGCAGAGAATGCTGTGGGAGGAACGGTTTATGTCAGAACAGCGTAAAGAAGGTTCTAGATTAGAAGCTTATCTGACCACCATTTCATAGGAATCAGTCTTGGGCTGATTTTAAGTTTGATTCCCTTTTCCTCTTGTGAAGCCAGTGGAAGTCAGACTTGGCTCCTACAAGGTTTTAGCAGTCGATAAGCTAGTTAATTCCTATCCACTATACTAGGATCTGGATTTCTGGAGTGGCACCATTCTGGATTGCAAAGTCAGTTTGAACTACAAGGTTAGCAGTTTAAACTCACCAGCCACTCCAAGGAAACCCTATACAGTGTGGCTATAGGTCAGAATTGACTTGACAACACTTAACAACAACAACAATAATGTACTAAGATTTAAAATACTGGAGGCATAACTTCCAACATCACAGCAACACATAAACCACCATATACGACTAAGTGATGCATGAGTTGTAGATTTTAAGTGCTAGTGACTGCAAGTTATTTATATTTTTTAAGTTAAGTTTTGATATTAACACATATTAAACAAATTCCATTAACATATTGTAATATTGTTCAGAGTTGTATCTTTTTTAAAAAAATAAGATACAGTATTGTTGTTTTAAGTGCTGC
>NW_006408583.1:2609969-2611399 GCF_000296735.1 Chrysochloris asiatica
ACAGCACTTAACAACAACAACAACATCTAAAGTGGCAAAACATGTGAATTCTATATTGATTGGATTATTAACTTAATAGCAAATCAGACAATCAGGAAATAATGTCATCCTCATCTTCAAAGAATTGTTAATCATTGTTTCTATCTATGGAATCATGTGTGTATCCAGAATTAGGAAAATTCAATAGCAGATCCAAACATATGTAACATAAGCACTCATTGATGGTCTACAAATATTGCTCCTAAATCAGACTCTTTAAAAATCAAAAGTGATTTTTTAGCAGATGCAATATTTTCCTTCATTGAGAACATTCAAAACTAAAGGATTTTCTTTTTTCTTGGGAAAATTATTATGAGATGTGCTGCCTGAATATGTGGTGGAAATACCTTCCATGCCATTTTCCAGGATTCTTGCAATTCTCATTATTGCAGACTGAAGTGATGAAAGAGTCAGCACCCAAATCAAAGGGAAAATTGTTTGGTTTAAATGCATATACAAAAGCATCCCTGCTACATATAAAAAGGCAGTAGGGAGCAAGAGGCAGAGTTCAAGTGTAATTATGTTAAGGGAAATTAAATCTCTTCCAATCTTTTACAAATATAGAATTTACTTCACACATTCTTGAACCAAGTGTGTTAGTAGTGATGGTGATGAAAATAATGGTATTGTGTATGAGAAATGAAATTCAGTGAACAACATCTAAAGAAATAAATCTAGTCTACTGCTAATGAAATGAGAATAAAAGCACAAACTAAATACGTATTTTCCAAAATATGACAGAAGCTCTTGGATTTAAAATTGTACTCTCCTCCCTATGCGCACACATCCTGTATATATATTCTTGTTAATAGTATTTATACAATCAATCATTTTAAGTGCCATTGAGTCAGTTTGGACCATAGCAACTCTATATAGGGGTTCAGAGGAGTATCCTGTGGGTTTGAACTTCTGACTTTGTGTTTCGAAGTCTAGTGCCGATCCTACAGTCCCACACCAGGAGTCTGTACAATCAGTAATATGGGTTAATGTGTCCATACGCCACAATTACTCCATGACTCCTTAAAGATTAGAGATCTGTCTCAGTCACCTTTGTATCTAAAACACACCACATAGAGACCAATAGTCAGCTTACAGGAGAGTAATAAATGAATCAGTGTTGAAAAAATATGAAAAAAAAAGCCCACCTTTTCTTGCTGCCAAATCATTAACATACATTTATCCGATACTTAAAATATTGTTGTTGTTAAGTTCCACCGAGTCAATTCCGACCCATAGCGACCCTGTATAGGGTTTCCAAGGAGCAGCTGGTGAGCTTGAACCACCAATCTTGCAATTCAAACTGCTTTGCAGTCTGGCTCTTTAACCCACAGTACCACACCAGGACTCTAATACTTTAAATGTTTGTTGTTGTTGTTGTTGTTATGTGCTCT
>NW_006408583.1:2617409-2618736 GCF_000296735.1 Chrysochloris asiatica
ATTAACCCACAGCGCCACACCAGGATAGACAAGTGGTGACCCATAAATCTTGAAACCTAGAAAACCCTATAGGATATTTGTAGTCTGTCATATGGGCTCACTATTATTTGAAATTGATTTGATATCAGAAACCTAACATGGCAGTACCAATCATTCTACTGACAATATGTGATATGAAAGTATAATCTAGTTGTCTACTGGTAATAAACAGAAATTGTGCTGTTGTTGTTGTTGTTAGGTGCCATCGAGTCGGTTCCAACCCATAGCGACCCTGTATAGGGTTTCCAAAGAGCAGCTGGTGAGCTCGAACCGCCTACCTTGTAGTTCATTGCAGTCTGGCACATTAGCTCACAGTGTTTTAAAATGTAATCTATAACTTATAAAAATATATGGAAGAATTGATAAGTTGATACTGTAAAGGGTGTTATACTACAAATCTTCGCAAAGAGTTTACATTGTATAGAATAGGCATATCCACAACACAAATCTCATTAAGAAATGCTTAATACAACTACAAAAAATGTGTAAAGTTAAATGATCAGTTTTTTAAAAAATTACTAGTGATAGTAATTTAAATTTAAATTTCCTTTTAGGAAAAATTTGTTGAAATAAAAAATTAAAATAAAGCTTCCATTGAATTGATTCTGAGTCATAGAAACCATATATGACAGAACTATCCCCAAAGGTTTCCAACACTGTAAATCTTTACAGAAGTCAGTTGTCACAATTTTATCCCACAGAGTACGTGGTGGATTTCTACTGTCTACCTTTAATGAGCAGCAAAGTGCTTTAACTATTATATCACCAAACCTCTTATAAAATACTACTGTTGTTAAGTGCCATTGAGTCAATTCCTACTCAAAATGACTGCCTAGTGCTTCAAAAGAGCCACTGGGGTTTTGAACCACCTGCCTTGTGGTTATCAGTCTAGTGCTTATTCTACAGTACCATGCCAGGACACTTCTATAAAAAATATTCATCTATAATTTTATTACACATAATTAAAGCTATTTATATGTATGGTGTTCTTTACTTCAGAAATAAATGAATAACCAGACATATTACTTATCATTTTAAAACTCTGTTTCATATTTCAGAACTAGCATTTTTTTTCCATAGGAGCGATATGTTATATTATCTTCTTACTTCATCATGCTTTATGTCCTTATTTTGTACTGTGGGAATTTACAATTTTTTACAAAACTTTTACAATTATAACAGTACTGAAATAAACTTCCTGACATACAAACCTATCTCAAATCTCTGATTATTGTCTTGAGTTACATTTCAACGAGGAATGTTGTTGTTGTTAGTGCCATAGAGTCGG
>NW_006408583.1:2619681-2644664 GCF_000296735.1 Chrysochloris asiatica
ATACTTTGTTAATGTGAAAAATAGTTGGAGAATAGGTTTCTGACTATTGTCATGAATGTGAAATGGTAGATAACGAGACCATCAATAAGTGAGGAGTAGCTGTATTGTTCAGTTGCTTCTCAGGTTACCATTATTATTTTTCTTCATTTGTTTATTATGAAAAATTTCAAATACAGAGACAGGTGAAAGAATGGATCCACTTAGCTTAAGCATTTTATCTTTTGCCATATTTGTTTTAATGTATGCATGTACGTGTGTGCATATATACAAGGTAGACTTGATACTGTTTGTGAAAAATTGAAAAATAGAGATTTTGTAGCCCCTTGTGTTTAGATAGCAATAGGTTGGTAATTACTGTCTGTTGTTGTTAAGTGCCATCGAGTCAGTTCCGACCCATAGCGACCCTGTACAGGGTTACCGAGGGTGTCTAGTTGGTTCTAACTCATAGCTACCCTGTATGGAGTTTCTGAAAAGCAGTTGGTGGGTTTGAACTATGACCTGTGGTGAACAGTCTAGTGCTGATCCTACAGTACCACACGAGGAGATGTAGATACAAGGATATATATTTTTCTGAACCAGTTGAAAGCTAGTTACAGACATCATGTCACTTTACCATAACATTTCAACATGTGTTTCCTAATAATATGTACATTTTGTTATATAGCCTCAATTGAATTAATTGCAGTTCCTAATATAATCTTTATATTTAAGATGTTTCTGTTGTTGTCTGACTGAGTTTCATGCACTGCGTTTGTTTATTACCAACTTTTCCTAGTCTTTGTTAGCTATTTCTTTAGTCTGGATTAATCTTAACCATTTTTATTTTATAACATTGACTGTATTCCTGTTTTATTGTTGTATAACTGATTACCTTCAAATTTGATGATTTAACAAGTATTTATCATCTCAGACAATATATTTGATATCCCATGCGAGTAAGGTTTTAATAAAGTTAATACAGGAATGGCTGCAATCATACATTGACAGAAAACTTCCAGTAAAAAAAGATTTACAATTTTGGAAAGTCAAAAGAGCACTTCCCTTCTGTCCTAGAGGGATGACTATGAGTCAGAGTGGACTCAGTGGCTGTGGGTTTAGTTTGGTTTGCTTTTTGGTATATGTTTCCTGTAGTCCCTGAGTAATATAAATGATGAAGGCACTCAGTTGTTAACTGAAAAGTTGAAGATTTAAATCTGCTCAAAGATGCCTTAGAAGGAAGACATGGCAATCTTGAAAAAATGAGCAATGAAAACCCAATGGAGTACAGTTCTCCTCTGCCATACAGAGCTACCTTGAAAGCATTTGGATATACTTAACTGCTTTTTGAGCATCTTTATAGTACATGTACCAAATCTTTTTTTTTTTTTTTTTTCCTGTCAGCAAGATTCTGTAAGCGACACATCCATTTTCAAAGTTATTGCCATCTTTTATAATGTTACTGCCTTTCTAAGACAGTTTTCAATCTCCTTTCTATTAACTCCTCATTGACCTGTATTCTAATCCATCTGCCAAGTCTGAGAGGTCTTCTTAATATTTTCTTTCTCAAGGAGGTATTCATTTCTTCCAGGGGCGAAGCCTGTGATCTCTGAGGGACCACTACCAAAATCCCAGTGAATATTCTTCCTCAGTGGCAATCCAACCCATGTGCAGTGGCATCTTGTAGATTTGGCTAGGCAAGGACTTTGGGTAACTTTTTATTCTCCTTGTACTTCTGGCAGATTATGAGTTAGAACCAACTCAGTGCAAACACACTGCCATTGAGTTGACTCTGAATCACAGTGACTCTATGTAGGGTTTCTGAAGCTGGGGATTTTTACGGGAGCAGAAAGCCTCATGTTGTGGAATCACCAACTTTTCATTTTACTTCAGTTATAATAAAAATCTTTCATGGTTAAGATCAGGATTCAGTAAAGATAGTTACTCTTTATGACTTCAGTAGACTATGAAATATAATTTGTCTGAAATATATTGGTCAATTGAGCCATAAAAATATTTGAAATAGAACATAAATGCATGTGTCTTTTTCACATTATATTTCCTCAATGGTATACTATCAGACTAAGGAGCTGTGGTAACATAGTAGGTTATGAGTTAATTTGTTAACTGCAAGGTCAGTAGTTGAATCTACCAGCTGCTACCTGGGAGAAAGATGAGGCTTTCTGCTCTACTTAAAGGTTTATAGCCTAAAAAAAAAAATGCTCTATAGGGTTGCTATGAGTCAACCAAGTCCACGGCCTATTACCATTACCACCCTACTAACAGATTGCACCTAACAACAACAACACCACCATACTAACAGATTATAAATTTTTGGAGTGTTTTGAAGTCATCTGTGGTTCTTCAAAGTTTATACAAAGAATGAACCTGCTAATTACATATTAATGAAGAATATGGTAATAATTCCTTCAAAAAACAAAAATCCTATTAAGTAACAGTTTGTGAGGCACAGTAATACAAATATCTTTGCAAAACTATTTAGAAGAAATGTTCAGTACGCTAGTGATTTAAACTTCATTGTGCATTATAGTTCCTGTTTTCCATGTTCCATCTCCTAATGTTTTTAGATTAAAGACCGAGTTAAGGTTATTAGAATATCGATGCAACATATGTAGTAATTTAATTGTTCTTACCAGTTCTGGTTGCATTCCACCTTTTCACATCGTTTGTTGTGTGCTATAGAGTCTGTCTGTTTCAACTAATTGTGACCTTATATAGGTTATCTGGGTGTCCTGGTGTGGCACTGTGGGCTAAACTTCAAATGCGCTAGACTGCAAAGCCATTTGAACTGCAAAATTGTCAGTTCAAGCTCACTAGCTACTATAAGGAAACCCTATACAAGGTTGCTATGGGTTGGAAACGACTGACAGCATTTAACAACAACAACATAGGTTATCTGAGGAGCAGCTGGAGAGTTTGAACCACCGACCTTATGATAGGTAAGCAGCTCAGTGCATATCCTGTAGCACTGCACAAGATATTTTAATTTCATCCTGTTTTCTCACTTGGGCTGATAAGAATGTTGAAGAGGTTTGTTTGACTTTCCAAGAATTATATTTTTATTATTATCATTTTACATGACAGTGATAGTTTATTAGAAATGAAAACAAGGTCGTTGGTTCAAACTCACCAGCTACTCCTCGGAAACCCTATACAGGGTTGTTATGAGTCGCAACCAACTTGATGGCACTTAGCAACAACAACTCACATTGTAGGAGTTGTCCAACTCAGCAACTGACAAAACAGATTTGCTTCTTAAATCCACACAATGCAAAATTATGTACAGAAGGAATATCCCCACATGGGAATATTGAAGCAAGTAGAGAGTATCCTATTCTACCAAAATAAAACAAAGTGTGTTTTATTTTTCCATCTACTTTATTATACCCAGGGAAGTAAAATGCTGTTATACTAAACAGTGCATGTTTTATGTATTACATCTAAAAGCAAATTAGGGTAGCAGGATTTTATAAAGTAAACTTTGCATTCCAACTGTATTCTGTAATGCTTTCAATGCTGAGTTTTTGGCAGCAAATTGCCAGGATTTTTTGAGGTGCCTCTGAGTGGGCTTTAATCACCAACTTTTCAGTTACCAGTGGAGATGTTTACAATTAGCACCACCCATTGATTTGATGGATCTCGTTAACCAAAACCAAACCAAACACAGTTATCTAGTCAATTCTGACTCAAATCATCCTATGAGAGAAGAGAAATCTTTATGGGTACAGACAGTCTCATCTTTCCCCTATGGAATGGCTGGTGAGTTTGAACTGCCAACCATGTGGTGAGCAGCCCAGTGCCTAACTCACAGAACAAACACAGCTCCTAAGTGTCTTATCAAAAAATGAAACCAAATCCACTGCCCTTGAGTCAATTCGGACAAAGTAACTCTGTATAGTGTTTCCCAGGCTGGAAATCTTTATAGGAGCAGAAAACCTCATATTTCCTATGGAGCAGCTGGTGGATTTGAACTGCTGACCTTTTGGCTAGAAGTACAATACTTATCCTACAGCACCACCATGATTCTGTACGTATCTTGTTAGGTAGGACAAATGTCCAGACACAACTGGAATGAAACTAGAGCTGAGCATCTAACTTGACTGCCAAGTTGATTTAAGCCACAAGGGTGGTGGTTGAAGCTCACTATGGGTTGGAGCCACTTGAGGGTACTTAACAACAGCAACAACAACACAATAACTTCAATATTATGGTCCTGACAGCATGCCACTGCTACTCATAACATTTTCAGTGTCTAAGCATTTGGAAATAGTCCATCTCTTCTTCCTAGAATGTTTTCATCTGGAAGCTCAGTTGAAACTTGTCCACTGGGGGTAATCCTTCTGGCATTTAAAATACCATCAACACTCATGGAAGCAGCAATAAAGAAATCATATGATGTATTGCATTAGGCAAATCTGCTGCACAGAACAAAAATATCAGTTTGAGGACTGAGGTGTGCCTGACCCAAGCCATGGTATTTTCAATAACCTCATTTGCATGTGAAAGTTGGACAGTGAATAAGGAAGATAGCAGAAGAATTGATGCACTTGAGTTATGGTGTTGGAGGAAAATAGTAAACATACCACAGACTTCCAAAAGAACAAACTAATCGATGTTGGAGTCTGAACAGCTTTCATACTTTGGACATATTATCAGTAAATACCAGTTCCTGGAGCAGGATACCATGTTTAGTAAAGTGGAAGGTCAGAGAAAAGGTAAAGGACCCCAACTAGATGGATTGGCACAGTGACAACAGCAATGGGCTCAAACATAGCAATGGTTGTGAGGTTGGCACAGGTCTGGATAGTGTTTTGTTCTCTGGTACATAGGATCACTGTGAGTTGGTACAAATTCAAAGTCACACAACAACAATAACCCAATCACCATGTGGGGATTTCAAAGACTTTGGATAGGAAAGTCATATCAAGTAAATTCAAGACACTAAAACATGGATACCACCAAATGGAATATGGTTGTGGTGGTTATGTGCCATGGAATCAGTTCTTATTCACAGCCAACCTGTATAGGGTTCTAAGACTGTTAATCTTTATGGGAACAGAAAGCCTCATATTTCTCCCATGAAACAGCTGTAGTTTCTAACTGCTGACGTTTACATGAAACAGCTGGTAGTTTCTAACTGCTGACATTTAGGTTATCAGCCCAACTCGTAACCACTATGTTACCAGATCTCCTTAAATGGAATATACAGAAATCAAATTGACTATATCTATGGAAAGACATGACAGAGACACTCAAAATCATCAATCTAAAGAAGACCAGGGAAGACTGAGAATCAGATCATTCATTGCTCATATGCAAATCCGAATTGAAAATAAAAATGAAAATATGTTCAATATTTTGTGAATTTAAAGTCAGTTGTGACCCATAGCAGCCTGTATAGGGTATCCAAGGAGCAGCTGGTGAGCTTGAACCATCGACCTAGCAGTTCAAACTGACTTTGCAGTCCAGCGCATTAACCCAGAGTGCCACAGCAGGACTCTGACCTTGAACATATTCCATCTGAATTTAGAGACAATCTCAAGAACAGATTTGATGCATTAGACACTAATAACCAGACGAGTGGTGGGGTGACATCAAAAACATCATTCAATGGCACTTAACAACAACAATTTATCCTTAACTTATGAATATTGACTTATAAACAATTAGTATTTATTCATGAATATTATTTAAACTTGGCTTCACCTTGAGTAAATGAGATGGGACCAAGCCCTATCTTTATCACAATCACCTGCACTTGCTCCACTAGGAGGTTTACATTTGAAATGACATCTAGCCTTCACGTGGACTAAAGCAAAGGTAAGAAAGAACCGTATGCAACTGTTCCAACTTATCTATAAATTCTACTTAATGATTTACTTAGATTTGAAGACATACTTAAGGAGCTGGGTAATGGTGTTATGAGTTGCTCCGCTATCCTCAAGTCAGCAGTTTGAAATTACCAACTGTTCCACAGAAGAAAGATGAGACTTCTGCTCCTATAAAGATTTATAGCCATGGAAACCCTATGCAGGGTTGCTATGAGTTGGAACTGACTCCATGGCACACCGCCCTCCCCTCCCTCCCAAAGGCATATTTGGAAGTGGATTTTGTTTGTAACGCAGGAATTACCTGTAATAGAGTTCAACTAGAAGGTTATACCATTGACTGAAAGGAGGAAAATAGGACGGAAAAAGGAGTGGTACTAGGCCAAATGGAAAGTTGTGTTTGCAATGCCGGCATGAATTCTGAAGGCTAAAATCCAAAGTATACAGGTTTTACTGCTCTTAAGTATGTTGCTATTGTTAAGTGCCATCAAGTCAGTTCTGACTCATAGTGACCATGTATAGGGTTTCTGAAATACTGCTGGTGAGTTTGAACCACTGACCTTGGGGCCAAGTGCTTATCCTATAGCACCACAGGATACAAGGAAGAACAGAGACAAAGAATGGTAGTTCAAGATGTAAAATAACGGATTGACTTTGAAGGGCATCATCATAATTACTTGGAATTGCTGTTACTCTGACATCTTTACCAGAAAATACATCTTCTCTTTTTGTGGGGTTAGGATCATCTACAGAAAGAAAATGTTGAGGTCAGTTTACAGATCCCACTTCATTTAACAATGTAGTAGTTCATGCCTAAACAGTGACAGTTGTACTATCATTTGCTACTATTAGCAGGTAATTACCATTTTTTTTCCATCTGGTAAGGAGCTAACGTCCTTAATAGATAAGCCATCCCTTTCACTGCTCTTGTTTTGTTACAACACTGACATCTATATTAAATAACAGTTCTATTATCGATACTACCCTGTCCTTAAAGAATAATAATATTAAGAAACAACAATTTTATTATCAATTGTTGTTGTTGTTGGGTGCCATCAAATCGATACCGACTTATAGTGACCCTATGTACAACAGAATGAACAATGCCCGGTCCTGGGCCAACCTCACAATTGTTGCCATGCTTGAGTCCATTGATGCTACCACTTTGCCAATCCATATCACTACATGCTTGAGTCCATTGATGCTACCACTTTGCCAATCCATATCACTAGGGGTCTTCCTCTTTTTCTCTGACCCTCAACCTTACCAAACATGATATCATTCTCCAGCGACTGGTCCCTCCTGACAAATTGTCTGAAGTATGAAGTTTGGTCATCCTGGCCTCCAAATAGCCCTCTGGCTGAACTTCTCTCAACACAGATCTACTGGTTCTTTTGGCAGCCCATGGCACTTTCAATATTCTCCTCCAACACCATAACTCAAAAGCATCAATTTTTTTATGCTCTTCCTTATTCACAGTCCAACTTTCACATGCATATGAGGTTATTGAAAATACCATAGCTTACATCAGATGCAACTTAGTCCTCAAGCTGACATCTTTGCTTTTCAACACTTTAAAAAGGTCTTGTGTAGCAAATGTGCCTAATGCAATATGTCATCTGATTTCTTGACTGCTGCTTCCATAAGTATTGATAGTTAATTCAAGAAGAATGAAGTCCTTGACAACTTTTCTCCACTGATAAGAATGTTGTTTATTGGTCTGGTGGTGAGGATTTTTGTTTTCTTTACATTGAGATGCAATCCATACTGAAGGCTGTTCTCTTGGATCTTCATTAGTAAATATTTTATGTACTTTCACTTTCAGCAAGTAAGATTGTATCATCTGCATATTGGAGGTTGTTAATGAGTCTTCCTCCAATCCTGATGCCATGTTTTTCTTCATAGAACTCAGCTTCGTGGATTATTTGCTCAGCATACAGGTTGAATAAGTATGGTGAAAGAATACAACCCTATCACACAACTTTCTTAATTTTAAACCATTCAGTGTTCCCATATTCTTTTAAAAAAAACTGCCTCTTGGTCCATGTACAGATTCCTCATGAACACAATTAAGTGTTTTGGAATACTCATACTTTGCAATGTTGTCAATAGCTTGTCATGATCCACACAATTGAAAGCCTTTGTGTAGTCAATAGAGCACAGGTAAACATCTTTCTGATATTCTCTGCTTTCAACCAAGATCCATCAGACATCAGCAATGATATCTCTCATTCCATGGCCTCTTCTAAATCTGGCTTGAACGTCTGGAAGTTCTTTGTCAATATATGCTTGCAGCCATTTCTGTATTACCTTTATTAAAACTTTACTTGCATGTGATATCAAAAGTATTGGCTGATAATTTCTGCAATCCACTGGGTCACCTCTCTTTGGAATGGGCACAAATACAGATCTCTTCCAATCAGTCAGCCAGATAGTTGTCTTCCAAATTTCTTGGCAGAGATGAGTGAGTGCCTCCAGTGCTGCCTCACTTTTTGGAAATAATTCAATTTTGATTCCATCAATTCCTGGATCCTTGTTCTTTGCCAGTTCCTTCAATGCACCTTGGACTTCTTCCTTCAGTATCATTGACTGCTGATCATATGCTATCTCATAACGGTGGAACATCAACCCTTTCCTTTTAGTACAGTGACTCTGTATTCCTTCCATTTTCTTTTGATGCTTTCTGCATCATTCAATATTTGCTCAGAGAATCCTTCGATAATTAAAGTTGAGGCTTGAATTTTTTCTTCATTTCCCCCAGCTTGAGAAATGCTTAGCGTGTTCTTCCTTTTTGGTTTTCTGACTCCTGATCTTTGCATATTTCGTTGTAATATTTGACTTTGTCGTCTTGAGCTGACCTTTGAAATTTTCTGTTCAGCTCTTGTACGTCTTCTACTCTATCTTAAAACCACAAATATAACACAAATTTTGGTGTCAAATCTATGTCTCTATATTAAAAAATAGATATTAAAGGTGGAAGAATATTTAGTTAAAATGAATCCAGTCCTCTAATTTTATTCAGAAAGTATGTTTGTCACAAGTTATATAGCTAACTCATAGTAGGACAGAAGCTAAAACTAAATCCCTTTGGTATTTATTCAGTCCAATGATTTACTACTATGCTACTTTAGCAAAGAACTTACAGACACATCATCATCATCATCTTAATTACTGTAGCATCGCTATTGAAAGTATTGAATGTTTGCCATTCAATAGTGACACCCTTCAAACTTAACTCCTCAATTAGTTCCAGACTGCTTTTTGCATTCAGTTCCTATACATTAATTCATTTTGTTCTCATAAAAATAGTATGAGGTACAGGGGAAGGATTGCATGGAGGGGATTGTAACCATGGCAATGAGACAATATACAATAGAATGAATGTAAAACTAATGTTCTCCCATGTAAACCATCACATAATTCACAATAAAACATTTAAGAAAAAAAAAAAAGTATGAGGTAACTTTTTTCATGCTAATTATTTTAGTGATGAGGAAACTGAGATACAGAGAGTTGTTACAGTTGTTGGTAAGTGCTGTTGAGTTTGTTCCAAATCAAAGCTACCTTATGCACAATAGTATGAAACATTGCCTGGTCCTGTGCCAACTTCACAATTGTTAAGCTTGAGCCCATTGCTGTTCCTGTTGTGCATATCTATCTCATGGCAGCTCTTCCTCACTTTTGGTGACCCTTCACTTTAACAAGAATGATGTCCTTTTACAGGCACCCCCTGGTGATATGTCTGAAGTAGGAGAGCTGAAGTCTCCCCATCCTTGCTTCTAAGGAACAATCTGGCTGTTTTTCTTCTAATATAGATTTATTTGTTCTTTAAGCAATCCATGGTGGTGGTTATGTGCCGTGGAGTCAGTTCTGACTCATAGTGATCCTATACAGGGTTTCTGAGGCTGTAAATTTTTACAGGAGCAGAAAGCCTCATATCTTTCTCCTGCGGAACAGCTGGTAGTTTCAAACTGCTCACCTTGTGGTTCACAGCCCGATTCGTAACCACTATGCTACCAGAGTTCCTAGAAATCTATAGTACTTTTAACATTCTTTTCCAACACCAAAGCTCAAATGCACCATTTGTTCTATTATCATCCTTATTCACTGCCCAACGTTCACATACAGATGAAGCTATTAAAAATACCATGACTTGAGTCAACTGACATCTTTGCTCTTGAGCACTTTAAATAGGTCTGTACACAGCAGATTTGCCTAAGCAATATGTCATTTTATTTCTTATTTGCTGCTTCCATGAGTGTTGATTTTGGACCCAAGCAAAACGATGTCTTTGACAACGTCCATCTTTTCTCCTCTAGGATGTCATTACTTGGTCCAATGGTTTGGATTTGTTCACTTTATGTTATGTAACCCATAATAAAGGTTGTGGCCTTTGATTTTCATCAGTAAATATTTTTAGTCCTCATTGCTTTTAGAAAGCAATGTTGCATCATTTATATATCACAGGTTGTTAACGAGTCTTCCTCAAATCTTGATACAATGGTCTTCTTCATATAATTCAGTTTGTTGGATTATTTATTCGGCATACAGAATGAATAGCTATGGTAAAAGGATACAATTCTGGCACAAGCCTTTCCTGATTTGTTTAAAAATGCCCCCTTGTTCTGTTTGAATCACTGCCTCCTGCTCTATGTACAAGTTCCTCGTGAGCACAATTAAGGGTTCCAGAATACTCATTCTCTATAATGTTGTCCATAGCTTGTCATGGTCCACACAGTCAAAAACCTTTGTATGGTCAATAAAGCACAAGTAAATATCTTTCTGGTATTCGCTGCATTAAGCCAAGATCAATATGACGTTGGCAACCACATCCCTCTTTCCTCATCCTTGTCTGAATCCAACTTGAATCTCTAGCAGTTCCCTGTCAATGTATTGTTGTAGTTATATTTGAATTATTGTTAGCAAAATATAACTTGCCTGTAATATTAGTGATATACACTGATGATTTCTGCATTCTGTTAGGTCACCTCTCTTTGAAATAGCCACAAATATGGATCTCGTCTAGTCAATTGGCCAGAGAGCTGTCTTTCGAATCTCTTGGCATAGATGAGTGTCTGCAGAGCTGCATCAATTTGTTGAAATATTTCTATTTTTATTCCATCAATTTCCACAGCCTTGTTCTTTTCTAATGCCTTCAGTGCACCTAGGACTTATTCCATTAGTACCATAGGCTGCTGATCATGTGCTAGCTCTTAAAATGGTTGAACTTCATACATTTCTTTTTAGTACAGTGACTCTACCACCTTTTTTTTATGCTTTCTATACCATTCAATATTTTGCTCATAGAATATGAATATTTCAGTATTACAAGTCAAGGCTTGAATTTTTTCTTCGGTATTTTCAGTTAAGAAATGCTGAGAGTGTTCTTCCTTTTGTTTTTCTATCTCCAGATGTTTTGCACATTTCATTATTCTATCATAGACACCAACACTCATCTGTCAGTTTGTCATAATGTGGTGGCTTGTGTGTTGCTGTGATTCAGGTGGCTACACCATGGTATTTTAAATAACAGCAGGTCACCCATGGTGGACAGGTTTTAGATGAGCTTAGAGATGAAGACAGACTAGGAAAAAGAGAGAAAAACTGTTTCTGAATATTTAGTCACTAAAAAAACAGAAAATGGAATATTGAAACATGATGAAGAGCATCAGATAGGGTGCTGGAAGATAGACCCTCAGGTTGGAAGGCACTCAAAATGTGACTATGGAAGAGCTGTCTCCTCAAAGTATTGATGACACCAATGGAGTAAAACCCTCAAGACCTTCATTTGTTGATGGGGCACAACTCAAAATGAAGAGAAACAGCTGCAAACATCCAATAATAATCAGAATATGCAATGTACGAAGTATGAATCAAGGAAAATTGAAAATTGTTAAAAAAAAGTGAAATGAAATGCGTAAACATCAACATCCTAGGTATTATTGTGTTGTTATGTGCCGTGGAGCCGGTTCCAACTCATAGTGACCCTGTACAGGGTTTCCGAGGCTGTAAATCTTTATGAGAGCAGAAAGCCTCATCTTTCTCCTGCAGAACAGCTGGTAGTTTCGAACTGGTGACCTTGTGGTTCACAGCCCAATTTGTAACCACTATGCTACCAGAGTGAGCTGAAATTGACTTGTATTGGCCATTTTGAATGTGACAATCACATGGTTTACTATGCTGGGAATGACAAATTGAAGAGAAATGGCATTGCATTCGTTGTCAGAAAGAACATATCAAGATCTGTCACGAGGTACAATGCTATCTGTCATAGGATTAATATCCATGCTTCTACAGGGAAGATCAGTTAATGCCACTATTATCCAAATATGTACCAACCACTAAAGCCAGTGATGATGAAATTCAAGAGTTCTAAAAACTTCTTTCTGAAATTGATCAAACATGCATTCAGGATGTATTGATAATTACTGGCAATTGTAATACAAAGATAAGAAACAGAGGATCAGTAGTTGGAAAATATGGCCTTGATGATAGAAATTATGTTGGGGATGACATGACAGAATTCTGCAAGACCAATGATTTGTTCATTTCAAATACCTTTTTTAAACAACATAAAAGACAACTACACACATGGACCTCACCAAATGGAATACACAGAAATCAAATTGACTTCATCTGTGGAAAAAGATGGTAGAAAAACTCCATATCATCAGCTAAAACAAGGCCAGGGGCAGATCGTGAAACCAACCACCAATTTTAAACACCAAATGGTTTAAAATTAGGAAAGGTATGCAACAAGGTTTTATTCTTTCACCATGTGTATTCAACCTATATGCTGAGCAAATAGTCTGAGAAGCTGGGTTATATGATGAAAAATGTGACATCAGGATTGGAGGAAGACTCCTTAACAACCTGTGATATGCAGATGATACAACCTTGCTTGCTGAAAGTGAAGAGGACTAAAATACTTACTGATGAAGATCAAAGACATAGCCTTTGGTATGGATTGCATCTCAATATAAAGAAAGCAAAAATCCTCACAACTGGATCAATAAACAAAATCAATATAAATGGAGAAATTTGAAGTTGTCAAATATTTCATCTTTATCTGATCGACTATCAACACTCATGGAGTCAGCAGTCAAGAAATCAAATGATGTATTGCATTAGGCAAATCTGCTGCACAAGACCTCTTGAGAGTGCCTCACTCACACCATGATATTTTCAATAACCTCATATGCATGTGAATGTTGGATAGTGAATAAGATAGACCATAGAAGATTTGGTGCATTTGAGTTATGGTGTTGGAGGAGAATAGTGAAAGTACCATGGACTGCCAAAAGAAAAAGCAGATCTGTGTTGGATGAAGTACAGCCAGAATGCTTCTTGGAAACCAGAATGGCCAGACTTCATCTTCCATATTTCAGACATATTGTCAGGAGGGATCAGTTTCTGGAGAAGGATATCATGTTTGGTAAGGTGGAGGGTCAGAGAAAAAGAGGAAGACCCCCCAGTGAGATGGATTGGCATAGTGGTAGTATGAGTGCGCTCAAGCATAGCAACGATTGTGAGGTTGGCACAGGACCGGGCAGTGTTTCTTTCTGTTGTGTTTAAGGTCACTGAGTCAGTATCAACTTTAAGGCATGTAACAACAATAACAACAATCATAGTAACATTGCACTTCAAAATGAATCTTGACATGCTCTTCTAGATAATTTTGTCTTTCCTTTTCAATTACCAGCATAACAAATCAGACAATTGTCCCATTAAAAATGGCCAATATCGGCCCATTTCAGCTTACTATTGCCTAGCATATTGATCTTAATGCATTCCATTTTGTTTTTGATGACTTGCCATTTTCCTAGATTCATAATTTGTACATTCCACATTCTAATTATTAATGGATATTTGCAACTGTTTCTACTGGGTTTTGAATTGTGACTTATCAGCAAATGAAGGTCCTGAAAGCTTTATTCAAGCTATTAAGGTCAACTCTACTTTGAGGAGCAGCTCTTCCTGAGTTTTAATTTAAAGAGGTCATCTTCTGGCACTGTATCTGACAATATTCTGCTGCTATACATAAGGTTTTCAGGGGCTAACCATTAAGAAGTCACTGTCTTCTCCTTCTTCCTAGTCTGTCTTTGTCTAGTAGCTCTATTGAAACCTGTCCACCATTGGTAACCTTGTTGGTATTTTAAAATGCAAATATCCTAGCAACACAACAGCATAAAATCACCACAATACTGTAGACTGACAGTTAAATGGTAGTATATATTCTTAGCCTCATAATATTCTTTACACCATCCCCCTTTTTTCATAATGTGTACTCTTTTTATAATATCTGAGCCATATATGGAGCTGAGCAAGACATGTTCTCTAAGATCAAAGTGACTCACAGTCTGTTGAAGACAACTTTATATAAACCAATCATTACCTCCATATGCTAGGTTTCATAATAGGTTTTTAAATTAAGTGGCGTGGCATAAAGTAAGGGATCAAACCTCTTAGCTGAGGAGACGGAAACAATACTTTTGAATTGTGTTGAGGAAAGCATTTACAGGGCAGAGAAATAGGAATAGCAAACCATATCACAATCCAGGTTGTGAAAAATGTGGCCAAAATTTAGGTCAAGTGGGCAAGGCTATAGTTTTAAGCTTTTTAGTAAAAGACATGAGTCTTGAAACAATTTTTGATGCTTGTGCATTTTTCTTTTTAAATTTTCTGTTAGTAATTTTGTAACCCTCAAAACACATAAGAAAGTTTATTAGTATATGAATCATTGCTGAAATAAATTGAACATTGAGTGAGTGAGTGTGGCTATATCTACACCTTTCTCTCAGGTGTACATTGGGTTATGTATGGAGACATTTTAGTTTAGCAAACAAGGAAAAACCTTGGAATCCTTAAAGCAGTTTATGCATATCAGCAATAAATTATGCATTTCCACTTGGCATCTGTTTATTAAATAATTCATGTAGTTTAAATTCTGTCTAAATATCCTTTCCCAATAATTTATAAAATCTCCTGACAGTCAATGAAATGGAATACACCAAATTTATTCTTTCTTTCTCCCTCCTCCTTCCCATTCTTCTTTCCTTCTACCCACTTCTTTATAGCGCCAAGAGATGATAATATAAGGGATTTGAAATATACCAAGGATGTCATAAATTTATGCTTGTTATGTAACTGTGTCAGAATAAATAGAACATTTTAGATGAGTGAAATACATGATACATATGTTTAAGAGTCCTGGTAAGTTTTTAACAGAGCTCTATCAGCAGTTCAAAACTACCAGCTGTTCTGGAGGAGAAAGATGAGGCTTTCTGCTCCTGTAAAGATTAGCAGCCTTGGGAACCCTGTGCAGGGTCACTATGAGTCAGAACCGACTCCACGGTTCTTAACAACAACAATAATAATGTAAAACATATGTATAGCTCTTTTTCCTTCTTTTTGTTGTTGTCTGCTCCCCATTTTATGATTGCAAGTCGGGCTGCTAACCTCAAGGTCAGCAGTTCTAATCTACCAGCTGTTTCATGGGAGAAAAAAGTTGCTTCTCCCATTAAGATTTATAGCCTTGGAAACCCTATTCAAGGTTGCTATGAGTCAGAACCAACTCCACAGCATATAACTAACCAACAACACAGATTGAGGAAAACACTTCCTTACTAAGATAAAGTTCGGTTCTTATGTACTGCTTTTGGTATGAATAGCACAAGTCTGCGTGTTTTGGTCTTCATTTTCTTGGTGGAAAGGTAGGCTTGTTGAATTGGCTGTCAAATATTTTTCAAAGGAGCTACTGTTTGTGCCCTTACTGGAATGAGAGTGCAGGACCAAATGGTAAATATTTAACAACGGAGAATTCTTCTACCCTTGCATGTGCTCTGGCACAGATTTGTAATCCTAATAATCAGCTTTAATTAATAGGTGGCTGTGTCTGAAGTCACAGCCCTTCCAACAACAATAAATTACATACACATCTTATTAATCCGTTTACTGCCGATGCTGCTGTACTCTTTTGCTGTAATAATGCACTTATTCTTTTGTATGTTGTTGTTGTTGTTAGTGCCATCTGGAACATTGCCTGACCCTTCATAGATGCAAAACATATATTTGTTGAATGAATAAATGAATACATAAGTGGAGCTGAATTCTTCTATAGCCTTCTGCATGTTTGTATTCCATTTTTTTGTAATAATAATAGTGCCAGGTTTGATATGATTGACAATAGCAATAATAACAAAACAGCTGCCATACATTTTATAGTGTTTTGCAGTTTGAAAAATATTTTCAGAAGAAAATTTGACTCAACTGATTTTCATAGAGAAAGAAAAGAGGAGTTGAGTTCACTCATGCTTTCAGAAGTGGCATTATCAGTGACTCCGATCAGACAAGTCCCTTTAGAAATTCTAGTGCTTCTTTATTGTATGCATATGTGTTATTGTTACGTGCTATCAAGTTAGTCTGGACTCATAGTGATCCTATCTACAACAGGACCACTGGAGGTGCTGTAGGATAAGTACTGGAATGTTGATTGTTCTAATCTACCAGCCACTCCTCTGGAGAAAAATGAGGCTTTATATTCCCATAAAGATTTGCAGCCTCAGATACCCAATACAGAGTTACTATGAGTTGAAACAATTCAATGGTAGTAGGTGGTTACAAAAGAATCAACTATTACTGCCTGATCTTGCACCATCCTCACAAGCATTGCTGTCTTTGAGCCCACTGTTGTAGCCACTGTGTAAATCCATCTCCTTGAGGCTCTTCCTCTTTTTCACTGACCCTCTAATTTGCAGAATATAATGTCCTTCTGGAGAAACTTCTCAGTCCTGATAACATATGTAATGCACGTAATCGAAGTCTCACGAAACTTGCTTATAAACAGCATTCTGACAGTACTTCTTGCAAGATTCCAAGACAGATCTGTTCCTTCTTCTGGGGATTCATGATCTATTCAGTATTGTTCGCCGACAATATAATTCAAAGTCATCAATTCTTCTTGTTTTTGTTATTGTTGTTAAGTGCCATCTTGCTAGTTCTGACTCATTGTAGTCCTGTATAGTGTTTCCAAGGCTTTAAATGATCTCAGAAGCAGAAACGCCTCATCTTTCTCTCCGCAGAGCGGCTAGCAGGCTCAAATTACAAACCTTGTGAACTGCAGTCCAGTGTTAATCTTAGGGATCCACCACACTCACATGATATATTCATTATTCTTTGTAAACATTATAATACAATGTCATCAAGCCTTCTTAGGTCTCCCTTATTCACTAACTTTCACATGCATAATCATTGTCCAGCTTTCTCACCCATGTGAGGCCACTGATAATTCAGTGTCTTGGTCAGATTTACCTTAGCCCTCAAAGTGACACCTTTGTTTTTAATACTTAAAAAGACTTCTTTTCTGGCAGATTTGCCCACTGCAATAAGTCTGTTGGTTTCTTGACTGCTTAGTCCATGAACATTGAAAACCAAAATCAAATCCATGACGACTGAGCCTATTCTAGTGCTTCTTTCTTCTTAAGCATATGTGTTGTTGTTAGGCGCTATAAGCATCCCTATAGGACAGACAGATCAAAGTAAAATGAAATCCTTGACAACTTTATCTTTTCTGTGTGTTGCTTATTGGCCCAGTTACCCAGTTGTGAGAATTTTTGTATTGTTTATGTAGAGGTATAATTCATGCTGAATACTGTAGCCTTAGAACTTCATCAGCAAGTGCTATAAACAAGGTTCTGCCATTTACATACTTCAGGTACTAATGAATCTTTCTCTAATCTTGATGCCACATTCATCTTCATATTGTCCATTTACACAGATGATTTGCTTAGGATGTAGATAGAATACATTGGATGAAAGGATACAGCCCTGACATTAACCTCCCTTAAACTTAAACTATACAGTATTCCCTTGTTTCGTTCAAATGACTGCCTTTTGGTCTAAGTACAGATTGGTTTGATTACAATATGTGCTCTGAAATTCTATTCTTTGCAATGGTATCCAGGATTCATTCTGATCCACACAGCTAAATGATTTTGTATAGTCAATAATATACAGGTAAACATCTTTCTGGTATTCTAGAGTCAAAGATCCATCTGATATCAGCAATAATATTCCTTGTTTTACACCTGTCTTTGAATATGGCTTGGATTTCTGTAAGTTCTCTGTCTAGGTACTTGCTGTTGTAACCATTTTTAAAAAATTACCTTCAGCAAAATTTTACTTGCATATGATACTAATAATATTGTTTAATAATTTCTGCATTCTTGTGGATCATCTTTTTTGGAATGGGCACAGATATGGATCTATTTCAGTCATCTGGCTAGTTAACTATCTTCCATCTTTCTTGGCATAGGCACATGAGCACTTCTAGTGTTGCATACATTTGTTGAAACATCTTAATTGGTATTCTGTCAATTTCTGGAGTCTTATTTTTCACCAATGCCTTCAATGTAACTTGGGTTTCCTCCTTCAATATCATTGGTTCTTGATCATATGTTATCTCCTGAAATGGTTGAATGCTGACCAATTATTTTTGGTACAGTGACTGTGTGTATTTATTACTTCTATCTTCTTTTGCCCATTTGTTGTTGTTGTTGAGTGTGGTTAAGTAGATTCTGACCCATAGAGACCCTGTATAGGGTTTCCAAGGAGTAGCTAGTGAACTTGAATCACAGACCTTGCAGTTCAAACAACTTTGCAGTCTGATTGATGCATTAGCCCACAGTGCCACACCAGGACTCCACATAGAATCTCTCAATATTGCAACTTGAGGCTTGAACTTTATCTTCTGTTCTTTCAGCTTGAAAATTCCAAGCATGTTCTTCCCTTTTGGATTTCTAACTCCAGGTCTTTATACATTTCACTACAATAATTTACTTTTCCTTCTTGAGCTGCTCTTTGGAATCTCTGTCCAGCTCTTTTATTTCATCATTTCTTCTGTTTGGGTTCACTACTGCACGTTCAAGAATATGCTTGACAGTCTCTTCTGACATGCATTTTGCTCTTTCCTTTCTTGTTTTTTAAATTATCTTTTGCTTTTTTTAATTTATAATGTCTCTGATGCTGTCTCATAACATGTCTGGTCTTTGTTCAATTTAGACATGACATCGAAATTGAGGTGGAATATACTCAAAGTCATACTTTGACTTCTGTTAAGTGCTGTAGAGTAAGTTCTGACTCATAGTGACCCTGTATAGGGTTGTCAAGGATTCCAAGGAGTGATTGGTGGGTTTGAAGTACTAAACTTGTAGATAGCTGTCTAGGCCAGGATCTTTTAGATGTTGAAAATTGTTTCAGTGTCATTTTCAACTTGTATATGAGCAATTTGTGATATGCTTCACAGTTGGCCCCTTCCCTCATCTTTTTCTATGGATTATTTGAGCTACTCCATTGTCTCCTTTCACAATATTGTTGATTTGATTCCTGTTTATTAGGTCTAGTGAGGTCCACATGTACACAGTTCATAGGTGCCATCGAGTTGGTCCCAACTCATAGTGAACATCTGCACACCAGAACGAAGCACTGCCCAGTCCTGGGCCAACCACACAATCATTGCTACAGTTCAGCCTATTGCTGCTGCCACTGTGCCAGTCAATCTGTTTGAGAGTCTTCCTCTTTCTCCAACCCTCCACTTTACCTAATATGATATCCTTCTCCAGTGACTGGGCCCTCCTGATAATATGTCTGAAGTATGAGAAATGAAGTCTGACCATCCTGGTTTCCAAGGAACATTCTGGTTGTACTTCTTCCAACACAGATTGATTTGTTTTTATGTTAGCCCATGCCACTTTTAATATTCTCCTCCAATATCATAATGCAAATGCATCAATTCTTCTGCAGTCTTCCTTATTCACTGTCCAACTTTCACATGTATACTAGGTTATTGAAAATACCATGGCTTGGGTCTGGCTCACCTTAGTTCTTAAACTAACATCTTTGCTCTTGAGCACTTTAAAAAAGGTCTTGTGCAGCAGATTTACCTAATGCAATATCTCATTTGATTTCTTGACTGCTGCTCCCTGAGTGTTGAAAGTTGGTCTGAGCAAAATGAAGTCTTTGACAACTTTAATCTGGATGTTGTTTATTGGTCCATTTGTGAGGATTTTCGTTTTCTTTCTATTAAGATGCAACCCATACTGAAAACTAAGGTGCTTGATCTTCATCAGTATTTTACATCAGCTTCACTTTCAGCATGCAAGGTTGTATCATCTGCATGTCGCAGGTTATTAATGAATCTTCCTCCAATCCTGATAACACATTTTTCGTCACATAATATACTTCTCGGATTATGTGCTCAGCATAAAGATTCAATAATATGGTAAAAAGAATACAACCCTGGAACCTAGCATTCCTAATTTTAAACCATTAGTTGTTTGCTTGTTCAGTTCAAACAACAGGTTCCACAGGAGCACAGTTAAGTGTTCTGAAATACTCATTCTCTGCAGTGTTGGCCATAACTTGTCATGATCCACTCAATCGAAAGCTTTTGCATAGTTAATATAGCACAGATAAACATCTTTCTGGTATTCTCTGCACTTAGCCAAGGTCCATCTGACATCAGCAGTGATATTCCTCATTACAAGTCCTCTTTTGAACCTCTGGAAATTTTCTGTCAGTGTATGGTTGCTGCCATTTTTGGATTTTCTTTAGCAAAACTTTACTTACATTCTACATTAATGTTGTTGTCCAATGAGTTTCATATTCCATTGGGTCACCTCTCTTTGGAATAGACATAAATATGGCTCTCTTCCAGTCAGTTGACCAGGTAGTTGTCTTCCAAATTTCTTGGTTAGATGAGTTAATGCCTCCAGTGTTGCATCAGTTTGTTGAAAGATTTCAATGTGTATTAAATCAATTCCCTGTGCCTTGTTCTTTGCCAGTGTCTTCAGCGCAGCTTGGACTTCTTCCTTCAGTGTTATTGGCTTTTGGTCATATGCTACCTCTTGAAATGGTTGAACACTAACCAATTCTTTTTGGTACAATGACTCTGTGTATTCCTTCCATCTTCTTTTGATGCTTTCTGCATAATTCAGTATTTTGCCCATTGTTGTTGTTGCTGTTGTGAAATGCCATGGAGTCGGTTCCAACTCATAGCTAGCCTGTATAGGGCCTCCAAAGGGTAGCTGATGAGTTTGAACCACCAACCTTGTGATTCAGACCTACCTTGAATTACAGCACATTGATTTTGCCCATAGAATCCTTCAGTATTGAAACTCAGTGCTTCATTTTTTATTTCAGTTCCATTCAACTTTACAAATGCTGAGCATGTTATTCCCTTTTGATTTTCTAACTCCTGGTTTTTGCACATTTTATTATAATATTTAACTTTGTCTTCTTGAGCTGCCTTTTGAAATTTCCTATTCAGTTCTTTTACTTCCTCATTTCTTCCATTTGCTTTAGCATCTCTATGCCAGACAGCAAGCTTCAAAATCTCTTCTGACATCCATTTTGTTCTTCCCCTTCTTTCTGGTCTTCTTAATGCTCTTTTCCTGTATGATGTTCTTGATGTCATCCCACAACTTTTCTGGTCTTTGGTCTTTAGTGCTTAGTGCATTGAATCTGTTCTTCAGATTATCTCTAAATTCAGGTGGAAACTGGCCAACGCCATATTTTGGCACTTATGGACTTGTTTTAATTTTCTCCAACTTCATCCTGAACTTGCATATAAGCAATTGATGATCTGTTCCACGGTCTGCCCTTGGCCTTGTTTTGGCTGGTCATATGGAGCTTTTCTATCATTTCTTCCCACAGATGTAGTCAGTTTGAATTCTGTATGTTCCATCTGGTGAGTTCCATGTGTATAATCATATTTTATGTTGTCTGCAAAAGGTATTTGCAACAAATAAGCCATTGGGCTTGCAAAATTGTATCATGCTATCTTCAGCATTTTTTTCTATCACCAAGGCTGAATTTTCCAACATCTGATCCTTTGTCTTTGTTTTTTACTTTTGCACTGCAATCTCCAGTAATTAGCAATACACCCTGGTTGCAAGTTTGATCAATTTCAGACTGAATATGTTGGTTGAATTCTTCAGTTTCATCACACTGGCTTTGTTGTTGTTGTTTTTGTTATGTACTGTGGAGTCAGTTCTGACTCATAGCGACCCTGTACAGGATTTCCAAGGCTGCAAATCTTTACGGAAGCAGCTTCATCTTTCTCCTGCGGAACAGCTCGTAGTTTCGAACTGTTGACCTTGTGGTTCACAGCCCAATTCATAACCATTATGCTACCAGAGCTCCTTCCTTCACACTGACTTTAGTGGTTGGTAAATAAATTTGAATAATTGTCTTAACTGGTCTTCTCTGTAGGTGTGTGGATACTATCCTATCACAGACAGTACTTCAAGACAGATCTTGACATGTTCTTTTTGATGCTAAATACGATGCCCTGCCTCCTCAATTTGTCATTCCCAGCATAGTAAATCATTTGACTGTGAGATTCAAAACGGCCAGTTCCAGACCATTTTAGCTCAATAATGCCTATGATATTGAAGTTTATTCTTTCCATTTCATTTTGACAATTTCCAAAAGAAGGTCCCAAAGACTTTACTCTGTTTGCATCATTATGGTCAACTCTACTTTGAGGAGACAGCTTTCCACACTTGTATTTTGAGTGCCTTCCAAACTGAGTGGCTCATCTTCTGGAAATATATCTCATAATATTCTGGTGCTCATCATCATGTTTCAAGAGTCGATATTCTGGGGCTGACAGTATTCCACTGCTAACCATAAGGTTTTCAGTGACTAAATATTCAAAAGTAGTCTATTTCTCCTTCTTCCTAGTCTGTCTTCATCTGGAAGCTCGGCTGAAAACTGTCCACAATGGGTGACCCTGATGGTATTTCAAATACCCGTGGCATAGTTTTCAGAATCACAGCAAAACACAAGCTACCGCAGTACGACAAACTGACAGTTAAGTGGTGGTTCACACTGTGCCATGACCATTAATGTTGTTGAAAATAAAAATATCCACAATGAATGAGTCATTGGTCTTGCAAATTTTTATCATAAATTCTCCAGCATCATTTGTATCACAAATGCCTTAATTTACAATAAACCCTTCTTCTTTGTTTCCTACTTTTGCATTGCAATCATCAGCAATCATCAAGTCATCTTTATTGTATATTTGATGAATTTCACACCACAGAAGTTAGTAAATTCAATTTCTTCATTTTTGGCAATAGTAGCTGATATGTAAATTTGACTAATAATCATATTAGCTGGTCTCTCTTGTTGTGTTGATAGGTTCCATCATGTTGGTTCCCACACATGGTAGTTATATGGATTTTATCCTATCACTCACTGAAAGCATTTTACTTCAGGGTAGCTTTTGAAATGTTATTTTGGGTGATAAATACTATGATGTTCTTTAATTTTGTCATATGACTGTTATGGGAATGATCCTCATTGTAAAGATGTGTTCCCTCTTTTGAGTTACTGCATCCATAAGTGTAGATCAAGTTCATCTGGCAGAGCAATTCATATGATTCTCCAATTCAAAATGGCCAATTCCAGTTCACATCAGCTCTTTAATACTTAGGATATTAATCTTTATGCACTCTACTTTATTTGTGACAACTTCCAAGTTTCCTAGGTTCACTCAACATTGTTATTAATTTTGTTGCCAGAAATTTCTTCTCATTTTGATTCATGCCACATGAGCAAGGTCCTGCATTTTTATCCCATTCACGTCATTAAGGTCAACTCCACTTTGAGGAGGTCATTTCTTCAGTTGTATTTTGCGTATCTCCCAATTTCCGATGCTTATTTTTTGGCACTATGTCAGACAGCATTCCACTGCTGTTCATATGGCTTTCACTGGCCAATTTTTATTCAGAAATAGGTTTTCGGGCCCTCTTTCCTATTCTGTCATTTTTAAATTTTTTTAATGTTTCATTGTGAATTATGTGATCGTTTACATAGGAGAACATTAGCTTTATATTCATCCTACCTTCTTCCATGCCCTCTGTATCCAGGCTCCCTCTTGAAATCTTGCCTTTGTGCTCCCCCACCCCCATTTTGGGTAACCAATGAATGTCCACGTTGCCCATTCCTGTCTACTCTGTGTATGGAGAGGGTGGAAATGATCCTCGTTGTAAAGATTTGTTCCTTCTTTTGAGCTACTGCAGCCATAGTTCATCAAATTGTATCAGATTACTCTTTTTTTACCCTCTTTTTTTCTTCTTTCTTCTTCGTGCAAACTATCATATATCGTTTCATTGCCATAGTTACAACCCCCTCTATGCATCATCAACCAACCAAAGGGTATACCCTGCAAGCCTGCCCCAAGGTCATCAGCACACAGTCCCTGTACCTTTCTGGGTCTAGATTCCTCAGCTGCTCCAACTCTCCATGTCATCGTCTCTGCCTCCTTCTTTGGTGTCACTGTAACTCTTCTCCCTTGATGTTTCTAGGGACTCTGCTCCTGGACTGCATAGTCAATCACTCCCCTCCTTCTGCTACAAAACATCTACCTTTACATTCCCAACCCTAACAGTCAGTCCTGATAACAATTATTCACCATTGTACCACAAAAGACCTATCATCATCTCCTTTCATTAGACCCGCACAAACAGATTGAATACTATGCAGTGGAGATTCTACCTTCCTCCATGCCCTCTGTATCCAGGCTCCCTCTTGAAAGCTTGTAAGCCGGTAACTTCTTGCCTTTGTAACACCCCCCCCCCCACTACAAAGGTCAAGTTCATCAAATTGTATCAGATTACTCTTTTTTTCCCCCTCTTTTCTTCTTCTAGTTGAACTCTGACCATCCAGTCATTGAAGTCAGGTTGAGTGTGTATTATCTGCAAGTATGGATGTTCTTATACATATGCCCTCTCTTTTTATCAGCTGGACACTTCACTCTCTACTCTAGTCCTCTGTGGCTATGTCACTGACTCTGGACCTAAGAGTCCCCAGGTCTTTCCACACTGCTGGCCAACCTGTTCTCCACCTGGGTTCAAAGGAGTCTATTGAACATTGTGGGCTTAGCTCACAGCTTCATTGCAGTTTTCTCTCACGTCCCCTTATCAGTGAACAATGTGGTCACCAATTAGAGTGCATGTCTGCTCGAGTATTCCCATTGAGTCTTAGTCTTGGAAGCGGGTTTGCCCTGAGGGAACCTGACCACTTGCCTTGATGTCTTCTGAGTGAGCAACTTGCTTGTTCTTGTAGTAATCAGTTGGACTGCCTTTATTG
>NW_006408583.1:2644909-2650932 GCF_000296735.1 Chrysochloris asiatica
TTTTAGGTATTCCAATCAGTTATAGGCAGAAGACGGACTTACAAGCTTTCTATGGTGATATTTCTGGCTATTCCTTTCTCTCCCCCTCAAGTGTCTATTTCATAACGGTATGCCAGGGAAACCAAGATTCAAAAGACATCCAAACATCTTAACATTATTTCCCCTTTTTGCCCATTCCAACCATATCTCAATCCCTGTAACCTTGAACCCTGTTGTTCCAAGGTTGTGCGTACATCATTATATACCTCTGTCTTGCCTAGCCCATGTAAACTTGCCTAATTGTTTTCCCATCCGCCTTGTTCTTCCATTCTCCTCCCTCTTCTCGTGTATCGCCCCACTCCCTAGCACTCAAACTATCCTGTGTCTATTCCCTACCCTGTGCTCAATCTTTCCTCCCTCACCTCACTCTACACCCACATCCTGGAAACCAGCAAAGAATGCCCCTTCCTCCCCTTTAGTATGTGTACTTTTCTTAGTCTTTTACAATAACGGTCATTTGCAGTATTTCTCCTTATGACTAATTTCACTCAACATAATGTCCTCAAGCTTCATCCATGTTATGTGGTAACTTACAGCTTCCTTGTTGTTTTTCAAGGCAGCATAATATTGCATTGTGTGTAGGTACAACAGTTTGTTTATCCATTCTTCCATTGATGGGCACTTAGGCTGTCTCCATTCTTTGCTCTTGTAAATAGTGCTGCTATGAACATTGGTGTGCATATATATTAACTAGTGCTATGGTTAATATTTCTTGTGGGTAAATACCAAGTAGAGGAATTGCTGGATCATAAGGTATTTCTATTTCCAATCTTCTGAGGACACACCATATTGCTTTCCAGAGAGGTTGGACCATTTTGCAATTCCACCAGCAATGCAGGAGCATCCCAGGCTCTCCGCATCCTCGCCAGCGTTTATTGTCCTCTACTTTTTTTCATCTTTTTTGTTATTGCTGGTGTGAGATGATATCTCACTGTTGTTTTGATTTACATCTCTCTAATGGCTAGTGATCATGAACATGTCTTCATATGTTTGTTAGCTGCCAAGATCTCCTCCTAGGTGAAATGTCCTGTGCCCATTTTTTAATTGGGTTATTTTTCTTTTTCTCATAGAGATGTTGTAGTTTCCTATATATTTTTGAAATGAGTCCCTTGTCTGATGTGTCTTTGCAAAAGATTTTTTCCCATTCTGTCTGTTTCCTTTTTATTCCTCTGGTGAAGTCTTTTGATGAACATAAGTTTTAATATTTAGTATGTCCCAATCATCTATTTTGTCCAATTTTATTTGTGTAGTTTTCAAAATGTTTGGTAGTCTGTGTATTCCCTGAATTAGTGCCCTCACATATGTCTCTATTTTTTCATTGATGGCCTTCATAATTTTGGGATTTACATTTAGGTCTTTAATCCATGCTGTGTTGATTATTGAATAAGGTGTGAGGTAATGGTCTTGTTTCAATCTTTTGCATTTCACTTTCCAGTTCTGCCAGCACCATCTGTTGAAGAGACTATCTCCTCCCCATACGATATATTTAAGTACTTTGTCAAAAATCAGTTGGCTGTATGTGGATGGATCAATTTCTGGATTCTCAATTCTATTCCATTGATCAATGTATCTTTCTTTGTACCAGTACCAGGCTGTTTTGACCACCATAGCCATGTAATAAATTTTGAAATTGGGGAGTGAGAGTTTTCCAACTTTATTCTTCTTCTTAAGCAGTGCTTTACTGATCCAGTTTCTCTTTCCTTTCCATATGAAGTTTGAAATTGTTTTTCTATCTCTCTGAAGAATGTCATTGGTATCTGGACAGGGATTGCATTTTATGTGTAAATTGCTTTAGGCAGTATTGACATTTTCATAATGTTTAGTCTTTCTGTCCAGGAGCATGGCACATTTTTCCATTTTTGTAGGTCTCTTTTAGTTTCTTGTAGTAGTGTTTTGTAGTTTGTATAGTTCTTTTGTTTCTCTGGTTACATTTATTCCTAGATATTTCATCCTTTAGGCAGCTATTGTAAAGCGTATTGTTTTCCTAATGTCCTTTTCAGTGCTGTTGTTTTTGGTACAGAGGATCCAACTGATTTTTGTATATTGATCTTATATCCTGCCACTTTGCTGAATCTTCCAATGAGGTCTAGTAGCTTTTTTATTGAATCTTTGGGATTTTCTATGTATAGGATCATATTGTCTGCAAATAGAGAGAGTTTTACTTCTTTGCCAGTTTAATTTCCCTGTCTTGCCATATTACTCTTGCTAAGACTTCCAGCACTATATTGAATAGGACTGGTGACAAAGGGCATCCTTGTCTGGTTCCTGTTCACAGAGGGAAGGCTTTCAGCTTCTCTCCATTGAGAGTAATGTAGGCTGTTGGTTTTGTATATGTATATTCCTTAATTATGTTGAGGAATTTCCCTTCAATTCCTACTTTGTTCAGTGTTTTTTATCAGGAATGGATGTTAGATTTAGTCAAATGTCTTTTCTGCCTCATTCAATATGGTCATGTGGTTCTTTCCCTTTTTCTTATTTATATGGTGGATTATGCTGATCATTTTTCTAATGTTGAACCATCCTTTCATCCCTGATATGAATTCCACTTGATCATGATGTATTATGTTTTTGATGTGATGCTGGATTCTTTTGGCTAGGATTTTGTTAAGAAGTTTTGCATCTATGTTCATGAGGGATATTGGTCTATTATTTTCTTTCTTAGTGATGTCCTTCCCTGGTTTTGGTATGAGAGTTATGTTTGCCTCATAAAATGCATTAGGAAGTTTTCCATCCTCTTCTATATTCTGGGATAATTAGAGTAGAATTGGTGATAGCTCCTCCCTGAATGTTTAGTACAACTCTCCAGTGAAGCCATCTGGGTCTGGATTTCTTTTGGTTGGGAGTTTTTTTGATGACTTGATCACTTTCTTCTTTTGTTATGGGTCTGTTCATGTTTTCTACTTCACTCTGTGTAAGTTTAGGTAAATTGTGTTTTTCTAAAAATATATCCATCTCTTCTAAGTTTTCAAATTTGTTGGAGTACAACTCTTCATATTATTATATTATTATCCTTTTCATTTCCTTTGGTTCTGTTGTGACATTGCTCATGTGGTTTCTAATGTGTATTATTTGTGTCTTCTCCCTCTTTTCTTTTGTTAAATTTACCCATAGTCTGTCAATTTTATTAATCCTTTCAAAGAACCAGCTTCTTGTCCTTTTGATTTTTTCTATAGCTTTTCTGTTTTTTATCTCATATATTTCTGCTCTAATCTTTATTATTTCTTTTCTTTTGGTGGCTGTAGTCTCCTTCTGTTGGTCAGTTTCTAACTGTTGGAGATGCTGTGTTAATTTTGGTTCGTTCTTCTTTTTGGATGTGTGCATTAATTGCAATAAATTGCCCTCCCAGCAACTGCTTTTGCCATGTCCCAAAGATTTTTGTATGTTTTGTTTTCATTCTCATTTGTTTCTAGGAAGTTTGTGAGTTTACATTTAATTTCGTCTGCTCCCCAGTTGCTTTTCAGTAGGGTGTTATTCAGTTTCCATGTATTTGACTTTATTTCCTTGGTCTGTCTATTGTTGATTTCTAATTTGATAGCATTGTGGTCTGAGAAGATGCTTTGTAGTATTTTGATATTTGTAAATTTATGGAGGTATATTTTGTTGCCTAAGACATGGTCTATTCTGGAGACTGTTCCATGTGTACTGGAAAAGAATGTGTATAGTACGGTTGTTGGGTTGAATGCTCTGTATACATCTATGAGGTCCAGTTTATCTGTGGCCTTAATACTTAATTGAGTATTTGTTTTGATATTTTTTATGCTTTCTGATTTCCTCCAGGTAGATGTGATCAGGATGTGGGCTTCCCTTTTCACTCTTGTTATTGCTTGGCTCAGAGTAACTTTCACAGTTGTCTGCCTCCCTGGTGTTTGGCAGTTGGCTTTGGTTCTTGCCTGGATTTTGGCGTTTTATAGAGTGTGATTGTAGCTTGACTATATGCCAGCAGTTGCTGTCTTTTCTTGGGTACTACAGAGAGAGAAAGAGTCCCCCAAATGTGGAAGGGGGAGCATAACAGCAAAATAGCAACAGCAAAAAGAAACAAAAAAAATAAAAAACATAAAATAAAAACAACAAACCACCACCACCACCACCACCACCACAACAACAACAACAACAAACTAGATTGGATAGTATAGTCTATAATTTCAGAAAAGGGAGAGGAGGGAGAGAAGAAGAAGAAAAAATCTGTAGCCTAATATGAGTATGACTTTAATGTCCTCTTTCAACTTCTTGTGTTCAAAGTTGCCTGATAAATTTCATGATGCCACTGTTGGTTGTTATGATGTACCTCAGGATTTAATTTAATTTTCAGCCTGTTTTGTTTTTAAACTCTCTTTCCCTCTCCACACCCCTTGTTCTGGCCTTTTCCATATTAAAAAGAAAAAAAAAAAAAAAACAGTTCAGGGCCGGCTCTTGGGCTGAGTGTATCTGTGCATTTGCATGGCAGAAGAATACACCAATGGTGAGTGTGGGGGGGTGTCTACTCCCTCAAGCTCCCCCTTTAGTCACCAGAATGGGGGTGCACAAACAGTGGGGCCAATGAACAGATACCAAAAAGAAAAATAGAAAATAAAATCAGAACAAAGCAAAAGCAACAAAGTGAATTGTCTACCTTTCTCTGAGGTTCCTGCAGTGTTATTCCATGGTGGGTCTGTTCCCCCACTTGGTCTTGCCATTTGTTCATGCCCAAGTTGTTGGCTTCAGGTCATGGAGCCCAGTAGATTTAATAATACACGCGATTTCTTACTCTTGCTGCAAGTTGCACTAGCTATAAGCCTTCAAACTTTAAAAATATTCCTAGATATGTGGTTCAGTGTTTTGGAGCTCTTCCCTGAACCCTCTTTACCTGGTATTCTGTGGGATTGCTCATGGCTAACTTCACTGCACCTCTACCTTACCCACCATAAAGCCCTGCCTCTCCCCTCCCCCCCCCCATTCTGTCTTAATCTGGTGCTGTAATGAAATCTGTCCTTCTGTTGGTCTTTGAGATACTAGTGGTATAGTTTTGTACATCACAGCAACACACAAACCATCACAGTAGGACAAATTGATAGATGAGTCATGGATTGCTCTTTCAAGTGCACTGAACTGTAAATATAACAGTCTATTTTAAGCTGTAATATATCTAGCAATTTGGAGAGTGCATGATATTAACCATGTGAACCTTTATTTAAAGGAAGGCTGCTGGGGTTTAGGTCCACAAGTAAAAAGTCTTCTGTGTACGTAATTGCCTAGGAGTGAAAAAACCACCAGGAACCAATCCAAGAAACATTAGTTTATTACAAAAAGAAAATAATAAAGACAGTTTGCTGACAGGGGAGATTATTGACAAAGAACCTGGACAGATATCTTTAGTGGTGACTGGCTACACTGTGAAGTGTTTCCTTATAAGAGACTTGGGCTAGTGTCTTTTTATATCATGTGTTATGTACCTTTCTTAGGTGTCAGGGCCATTGAGGGTGGTATGTGGAACAAGGAAAAGGCAGGAAAATTACAAGGTGCAGGGCTGTCAGCTCCTTCATAGCATATGCATAACAAACATGAGAACAAGAAGTTAAAGTATGCATATTGGGAGGAGGGGGAAGGAATAGGAGATAAGGCTTTTGAGTTGACAGTATGGTCTTTTTGGAGTGTTCAGTTTGTGTCCCTACAAAGGCATTGAAAAGTAGAAGTTGTCATCATAAAAACTGTTTATTGCTTTGATGCTGTATGAATACTGAGCCATGCTAATAATCTTTATATTTAATAATAATATAGGATAAACAACTTATCCTATAATACTGATAATTTACCTGGAGGGTTAGACATAAGATATATGAAAAAAAGTAAAATTTGATATCAATGGTCATACTCCTTACCTTTGTCAGTTCGAATAACTTAAGGTATGAAAGATCACTTGCCCTTAATACGTTATGTTGCGGACTGTGTAAGACTGGTCAGAGGTTCAAGGCCCTATAGGCCCGAGTGTAACAAATGAAGCCACTTGG
>NW_006408583.1:2651647-2653131 GCF_000296735.1 Chrysochloris asiatica
CCCTCCTCGTGAACCAAACAACTATGTCGAGGTTAGACCCCGACAACGTTAGAGCAGCATTTCCTAAAAGTGTATTATGCAGGATGGAAACCAGTGTAATCAACCAAACATGATACAGAGATATATTCTACTCAAGCCCACTTTTGATACTCAGCTTCAGAAGTGTTGTCAGTATATTGTCTCCAACTCTCAGCTCTTCAGAATAGCCTTCAGCTGCAGAGAGCCAGCAAGTTGATTCACCTGGTAATTGAGGGAGGGTGTGATATAAAGGCCTCTTCCAAAAAAGAGCGACTTTGATGGACACAGCTCTTGGAATCCAACCCTGGTTTCTCTCCTCCTCCTTGTTTCCCCTGGTACCCAAAATTTCAATATCTACATCTGTAAACTTACCCCATGACATCACCAAAATAGCTCCTTATTAAATATCTGGGAAATGCTGTGATAAATAAAATAATCCAGATTTTTATTTCCTGAATTTCTTAGAGCCTCTAACATGCCTTTATTCAATGTGAATCTCTGAGACCAGGCTCAGATGTACAGTGTTCCCCAGATCTGACACTCTCTTTTTCACCCTTAGGAGTACCTCCCAGACTACTTTTCTACAGAAAAGCTAGATTAGAGACACAGCACAACAATCACCATGGTCAACACTTGTGTGGTAGACCAAAATACAATATGTTAAAAAATATCTAGCTAAGTTCATGGCTAAACAATCAAGCTGTTGTTGACCATGGTGATTGTTGCGCTGTCTACCACTTGTTGGGAAAGGAGCTCTGGTAGCATAGTGGTTACGCATTGGGCTGTGAACCTTAAGGTCAGCAGTTTGAAACTACCAGGCACTCAGTGGGAGAAAGATGAGGTTTTCTGCTCCCATAAAGATTTACAACCCATAAAAATGTACAGGGTCGCTATGGGTCAGAACCGACTTGACGGCACTTAACAACAACTTGTCGGGAAATAACAAGTATTTAAGATTTCTTTCAGTCCTGTAAAAACAATGGTATTTTTTTTTTTCTATATCTGTTTCTTATGAGCCTGAAGGAGACCTTTTTTATTCTGTTCCTTTCTTTATGTCCCTAGGTGGAAATTTCCCCCCAGATATTCACTCAGCACTACATGCACATCCCTGATTCATTTATAGATGTTGCTTGTCTTTACTACTATAGTTATTTTAATTTGTATCTGTAATTTTAATTTAAAATATACAGAAAAGTTACAAATAGTATATAAAATCTATCTAATTTGCCCTAATTCACATATGGTTAATACTTTGTGGTGGTGGTGGTTATGTGCCATGGAGTATGGCATTGGTTTGGATTCATAGCAAGCCTTTACAGGGTTTCCAAGGCTGTAAATCTTTATGGGAACAGAAAGCCTCATCTTTCTCCCATGGAATAGCTGGTAGTTTTGAACTACTGACCTTGTGTTCTGCAGACCAATTCGTAACCACTATGCTACCAGAGCGCGCTCTCTCTCTCTCTCTC
>NW_006408583.1:2653478-2655420 GCF_000296735.1 Chrysochloris asiatica
ACCAGCTATGGCACTTAACAACAAGAACAAAACACACACACACATACACACACATATACATACAGAGGGAGGGTCCTGATGTGTCGCTATAGGATAAGCACTGGACCACAAGGTTGATTTGAGCCACATGATTGATGGTTCAAATTCAACAACTGCTCCTTGGAAACCCTAAATAGGGTTGTTATCAGTTGGAAATGACTTGATGCATTTAACAATATATATATTCCCTAAATAATTTCAAAGTAAATTGTTTACATTATTGTCCTTGATTTTTAAATATTTTGCTATTTGAATGGGCTTCAAAAAGTTCATGGAAAAATTCCTTATCTTTTAATTACATTTTTCCAAGAACTCTTTGAAGCCCCTCCTGTATTTCCTAAGAATAAGCATATTCTCTTATATTCCACAGTACCAACTTCAGTAAAGCAAACATTTCTCTAATTTTCCGTCTGTATTCCAATTTGGTTAACTTATCCATTAATGTCTTTAAAACATGTTTTCCTGTAGTACAAATTTTCAGTCTAGGATAATGCATTAATTTTAGTTGTCATATCTCATTAGTCTCCTGTTACCAGAAAAAGTTACTCAAAGTTTCTCTGTCCTTTATGACAATGGTATTTTAAAAGAATACAGGCATTTAAAAATATGTTTAGAAAATTGTCCCTTATTTTGGGTTTATCTAATGGGTCTTTAAGTTATGCAATCCTAGCTAGAATATGATATAAGAGATGGTGAGTTTTTTGGAGTATCACATGTTCATTTTCCTTTGATGTTAATTTTGATCACTTAAACTCAAATGATTTTGGGCTCTGTACTTTACAATTGCCATGTTTTCTTCTTGCAACAAGTAATTGATGAGGACACTTTTGATTACTATGCCAATATCCTGATCCTCATCAGAATTTTCCTCCTAGAAATGAACATCCATTGATTCATACCCAGAACAATATATACCATGATGGTTGCAAAATTAGGAATTTCCAACTCTAACATTGTTTACAATCACATGACATTCTACCATATACAAGAACCCTCCCTTCACTTTTTATTTGTTGATCAATTTATTCATTTGTAAAAATCATGTTGAATTCATACCAGTTTCAGTAACTCACTATCCCTCCAACACACAATGGTTTATAATTCATTCTGTTTTTATTTGTTTCATCACTACATTATCCCAGATTTGACAAGTAAGATCTTATTTAACCTAACTCCTAAATCCTTATGAGGAGTTATAAAACCTCATTTTCTATTATGCTGTTTTTTGCCTCAAAGTTTATTTTATCAGAGATTAGTACTGCCACTCCTGTTCACTTTTTATTGCAATTAGCTTGGTATATTTTCTTCCATCCTTTGACTTTTAATCTGTTCTTGTCTCTCTGTGTGTGATGTGTCTCTTGCAGACAGCATATTGAAGGATCTTGTTTTCTTATCCATTCTGCCACCCTCTGTCTCTTAACAGGTGCATTTAATCCGTTTACATTCAGTGTAATTATTGATAGGTATTGATTTATTGCTGCCATTATGTTTGTTTGTTTTTGTGGTGTTGCTCCTTCTTTGTTCTGTGTGTCTTCCTTTGTTGAGTAAATGGTTTTTGTGTTCTTTCTTGTGAGTTTCCTCATAGTTTTAATGTTTCCATATTGTTCTTGGATTTTCATTCTCTTGGTGTGTTGTCACGTGTTGTTTCTTTGAGGTTGCCTCATAGTCCATTAACTTTTCTCTCCATTTACTGCAGTCTATTTTATCCTGTAATCTACCTGACCTTCTCACTAACTGGATCTCTGTTCCTACATGTTTACCTTCTTTTACATTGTGCTTGTTTTGATCATAGACTGATCTCCCAGATTCTCTGAGTTTGTTCTTATAGTTTTGTTCTGTTCTCAACTCTTCCTTCTGTTGACTTAATTCAGGGAAATGCTGCCACATGTGTCAATCTCTGGTT
>NW_006408583.1:2655997-2656547 GCF_000296735.1 Chrysochloris asiatica
TTATTCCTCTTCATGTTGTCCAACATGAATCTTAGATCATCTTCAGAATTTTTTATCCTTTTTTGTGTTTGTTCTTCTAGCTTAGTTGTATTGAGAGATTTGTCTTCCAGTTCACTGGTTCTGCCTTCCATCTCATCTATTTTACTCCTCTGCCCTTTCAGAGTGTTCTCTATTTCAGATATTTTGTTATTGATACTTTGGACCTCTTTCTGTAGGTTTTGAATTGTTTCCAATGCTGTATACTATCTTATTTGATTGTTCCTGTTGTACTTTCCTGGCTTCTTCCTTATGTTACTCAACTCCATTGTTAAGTGTTTGGAAACATTTTATGATCATTTTTTCTGAATTCCATCTCAGACATTTCCAAGGCCTGCCCTCCTTCCATAATGGAGTCCAGGTCTACTTCTAGATCATTTGTCTCAGACATTTTATCTTTTTTCTGGACATGAGATGAAATGGTCATCTGCTTTTGCTTCTTGGACATGTTTAATGTTTATCTGTGGCCTTAATACTTAATTGAGTATGTGTTTTGGTAATTTTTTATGCTTTC
>NW_006408583.1:2657022-2670206 GCF_000296735.1 Chrysochloris asiatica
TCTTTAATGCCCTAAGTTTGTGCCTCAAAGCTGCCTGAGATATTTTGCTTTAAACTCTCCATCCCTTTAGCCCCCTCCTCTTTCTCGTGATTAAAAAAACAAAAACAAAAAACAAAAAAACAGAACAAAAAGGGAACAGATCAGTGGCTCCGCTTTGGATGAGTATATGTGTGGATTTGTGGCAGAAGAACCCACCAGCGGTGATGTTGGGGGGTGGCAACTCGGCTCAGGCTCTCCCTCTATTCCCCAGAATGAAGGTGGGCAAACAGTTAGCATGCCAATTACCAGACACAAAAGAAAAAAGAAAATCAGAACAAAGCAAAACTATTTTGTCCACCTTTGTACCAAGGTTCCCGCGGAGTTTTTCCGTGGTGTCTCTGCTGCCCCTATTTCGTCCCGCCACTTGGTCTCGCCCAGGATGTCGGCTCAGTCCTCTGAGCCCGGCCTGGCAGATTCAAAAGTACGCGATTTTTTACTTCAGCTCCAAACTCAATAAGCTATAAGCCTTCAAACTTTTAAAATATTCCTATCTCTGTGGTTCCAAGTTTTGGAGCTCTGCCCTGGCTCTGCTTTGCCTGGTATTATTCTGTGAGGCACCTCATTTTCTTTCCATTTTTTTTACTGCATGTTTTACAAAGATGTTCCAGGCTCATGCACTCTTCTGGAAAATCAGTTATTTCTCTGAAAATCTTTTTATGGAAAATAGCATTATCTAAACAAATGTATTCAGAACTATTTGGATATCTTTAATTCTAGGCCCTTTCAGGAAGTTCATATGTAAATAAATATAAATATGCATGCATATATGCATACATATACAAAGATACCTTTAAAGAATCTTGAGTCCATACCAATATCTCCAGTTCCAATTGATATTCATGGAGTTGTTTTGCTGTACTCCTTTCTCTTATTTTATTACATACTTTCAACTCTCCAGTTTTATAAAGGAAGGCAGTGGTAGTCCAATGGTAGAATTCTCATTTTCCATAAAACAAGACTATAAACATGGACCTCACCAGATGGAATACACAGAAATCAAATTGACTACGTGTTCATAAAGGGATGATGGAAAAGTTCAATATCACCAGCAAAAGCAAGGCCAGGGGCAGACTGTGGAACAGACCATCAATTGCTCATACTTAAGTTCAGGCTGAAACTGAAGAAAATTAAAACAAGGCCAAGAAAATTAAAATATGAACTTGAACATATCCATATAAATTTAGAGATCATCTCAAGAACATATTTGATGTATTAGACACTAATGACTGAAGACTAGAATGAGTTGTGGGATGACATCAAGAGCTTCATACAGGAGGAAAGCCAAAGGTCATTGAGAAGACAGGAAAGAAAGAAGACCAAAATGGATGTCAGAAGAGGCCCTGAAATTGCTCTCCAGTATAGAAATGCTAAAGTGAATGGAACAAAAGAGGAATTAAGGAGGTGAACAGAAAATTTCAAAGTGCAACTTGATAGACAAAGTCAAGAATTATTATGAAATATGCAGATACAGAGTTTGAAAACCAGAAGAAAATAACATGATCAGCATTTATTAAGCTAAAAGAACTGAAGAAAAGTTCAAACCTTGACTTTCAGTATTGAAGTATTCTATGGGGAAAATATTGAGTGATGCAGAAAGTATCAAAAGAATATGGAAGGTATACACTGAGTCACTGTACCAAAAGGAAATGGTCAATGTTCAAACATTTCAATAAGTAGTATATGATTAATAAACAACGGTACATCATATAGAAGTCTAAGCTACACTGAAGGCATTGGCAAAAAAAAAACAAGGGTGACACAATACAAATAGAAAACTTTCAACAAACTGATGCAGTACTCTCCAGGCTCTTAGTCATCTATGCCAAGAAATATGGATGATAACTACATGGACAACCTATTGGAATAGATCCATATCTGTGCTCATTCTAAAAATAGGTGACCCAATGAATGCAGAAATCATTAAACAATATGGTTAATATCACATGCAAGTAATATGTTTCTGAAGATAATTAAAAAATGGCTGCAACAGAGAATTGCCAGAATTTCAAGCCAGCTGCAGAGGACATGGAATTAGAGATATCATTGCTGACATCAGTTGAATCTTGACTTGAAGCAAAGAATATTAGAAGGATGTTTATTTCTGTTTTATTGACTATATGAAGTCTTTTGACTGTGAATCATGATAAGCTATGAATAATGTTGAGAAAAATGGATATTACAGAACATTTGTGTTCATCAGGAACCTGTACATTGATCATGAGGCAGTTGTTTCAGCATAACAAGGTGATATTGAATGGTTTAAAATTAGGCAGGGTTGAAACCATAGAACAATTTGTTAAACCCCAACATAAAAGGATGCAACTATCTCGAGAATTATGCTGTGCACACGCAGATACCTAACTGACCTTCAGAGACAAAAATAGTGGACAGTCTTTCTCCCACTATCTTCTCAATATATGTCTGCACACCTCCATGGTGTTGACTAAAGGAGGGGCCTGAGCAAGCGGATACCCTGACCCACTGCTGGAGACTTCTATGGTGCACAAACACTGCCTGTTTAGCAAGGTGACTGGACAGTCAGCCACAGTTTTATTTTGTTTCAAAGTGCTGGTTTTGTCTCTGCTTCTATATTGCTTCTACTTTTGGTCCTTTTGATCACACATTTTTTCCTGGAGGTGGGAGCTTTTTCTCTTTACACTACCCAAGAAGAGTCAGAAATCACGGCCATATAGCCAAGTTACAAGCACACCCCATAATATTCCACCACTGAGACAAGAGCCAATAACAGCTGCTAAGCATTACATGTGAAAAGGGAAGCCTATCTCCTGATCATATCCACCAGGAAACACCCACTAACCTTAATAACACAGCAACAAACATCCATTTAAACAATAAAAACTCCACAAAACTACTCAAAATGACAAACAAAAGATCACAAACACAACAAATGATCTCAAAACATGTCCAAAAACAGAAAAGAGTAACAGGGACAAATGTGCTGGAGACAGACAAAGGCTCCCCAGAAGAGGAAGACCAGGTTTTGGATTTGCCTAAGAAAGAATTCAGAAGAATGATATGGAAACAAATTTAAATGCTCCGAAAAGGGATGGAGGAAAACAAGGAAGAAGTCAGAAAAGTACTACAAGAGCATTCAAATAATACTTATAACAGGATTGAAAACAATTCAAAACCTGCAAAAAGAGGTCCAGATGATTAATAATAAAATATCAGAAATGGAAAATACACTGAAAGGGTAGAATAGAAGAGATGGTAGCCAGAACTAGCAAGCTGGTAGACAAATCTCTCAATACTGATAAGATAGAGGTACAAGCAGAAAAAAGGATAAAAAAAAATCTGAAGAGAGTCTAAGATTCATGCTGGATAACATGAAGAGGAACAACTTAAGTTGGCATTCTGGAACAGGAAGAATCAGAGAAGCCCACAGAAGAGATAGTTGAAGAGCTTATGAAAGAAAATTTCCGTAACATCCTGAAAGATGAGAAGATAAACATTCAAGAAGCTTAATGTACCCCAGGAAGTATAGACCCCAAAAGAAAGTCACCAAGACATATAATAATCAAGCTCTCCAAAATCAAAGACAAGGAAAGAATACTAAAAGTGGCCAAGGAGAAGAGAAGTGTCACTTACAAAAGCAAGCAAATCACATTGACCTCTGACTATTCACCACAAACCATGCAGACAAGAAGGCAATGGGGGGACAGATACAAAATATTAAAAGAAAAAATAAATGCCAAGCAAGTATCATCTATCCAGCAAAACTATCAATGAAATATGATGATGAATTCAAAACCTTCCAGGATAAACAGAATCTAAGAGATTTTATCAAAACCAATCCATCACTTCAACCCATCCTAAAGGGAGTACTTTGGATTGAAAATCAACAAGAATAGACAACAACCAGAGATTGACAGGCGTGGCAGCACCACCCGGAATATTATTATCAGGAATGGATGTTAGATTTTGTCAAAAGCCTTTTCTATATCAATCCATATGATCATGTGGTTCTTTTCCTTTTTCTTACTTACGTGGTGGATTACATTGATTGTTTTTCTAATCATAAACTATCCTTCCATTCCTTTTATGAAACTCACTTGGTCATGATTTTTTTGTTTTGTTTTGTTTTTGTTTCTTTTTTTAATGTACTGTTGTATTCTGTTGGCTAAGATTTTGTTGAGAATTTTTGCATCTATGTTCATGAGGGATATTGGTCTATTGTTTTCTTTCTTAGTAATGTCCTTCCCTGGTTTTGGTTTGAGGGTTATGCTTGCTTCAGAAAATATATTAGGGAGTTTTCCATCATTTTCTAAATTCTGGAATAATTTGAGTAGAATTGGTGACAGCTCTTCCCTGAATGTTTGGTAGAACTCACCAGTGAACACATATGGTCCTGGAATTCTTTTGATTGGGAGTTTTTTGATGACCTGATCAATTTCTTCTTTTGTTATGGGTCTGTTCATGTTTTTTACTGCACTCTGTGTAAGTTTTGGTAGATCGTGTTTTTCTAAAAATGCATCCCTCTCTTCTAAGTTTTCAAATTTGTTGGAGTACAGCTCTTCATAGTATTCTGTTATTATCCTTTTGATTGCGTTTGGTTCCTTTGTGACATTGCTTGTGTGGTTTCTAATGTGAGTTATTTGTGTCTTCTCCCTCTTTTCTTTGGTTAGTTTTGCCAAAGGTTTGTCTATTTTAGTAATCCTTTCAAAGAACCAGATTCTTGTCCTTTTGATTCTTTCTAAAGTTTTTATTTTTTCCATTACATTTATTTCTGCTCTTTTCTTTATTATTTCTTTTCTTTCAGTGACTGTAGGTTCCCTCTGTTGGTCAGTTTCTAATTGTTGGAGATGCTGTGTTAATATGTTAATTTTGGTTCTTTCTTCTTTTTGGATGTGTACATTTATCACAATAAATTGTCCTCTCAGCACCACTTTCACTGTGTCCCTAAGATTTGGGTATGTTGTGTTTTCATTCTTGTTTGTTTCTAGGAATTTTATGAATTCATGTAATAAAAATATTCCTAAATAAACAGAAGCTAAGTGGTTTTGCCAAAGCCAAACCAGTGCTTCAACACATCCTAAAGGGAGTTGTTTGGACAGAGAACTAACAAGAACAGACAACAACCAGATTGACATACATGGCAGCACCACCCAGAACTCAGTCATCAGCTGGAAGAATACAGAACAGAACAAAACTGTAGAAATGAATTCAGAGGATCTGAAAGGGCAGTTTATGATCAAAACAATTATAATGTGAAAGAAGATAAAAACATAGGAACAAAGATGTAGGTGGTGAAGAGGTCAGGTAGCTTATAGGATAAAATAGACTGTTCTAAATGGAGGAAAAAGATAATAGAACGCAGGGTAACCTCAAAGAAAATGAATACTTCACAACATACCAAGAAAATTAAAATCCAAGAAGAACATGATAACATTAAAATTATGAAGAAACTGAAAGAAAGAACATAAAATAGTACAAATTTGCTTCAGATATACCACTACAACAAACAAACCTACCAAACAGGATTCAGAATTGATTTTTCATAATTTCTACCCTTACATCAAGGAACTCTGGTAGTGTAGTGGTTACGAATCGGGCTGCCAACCTCAAGGTCAGCAGTTCGAAACTACCAGTGGGAGAAAGATGAGGTATTCTGCTCCTGTAAAGATTTACAGCCTTGGAAACCCTGTGCAGGGTCACTATGAGTCGGAGCTGACTCCACAGAACTTAACAACAACAACAACCCTTACATCGGGAGTCCTGGTGTGGCACTGTGGGTTAATGCACCAGACTGCAAAGCCGTTTGAACTGCAAGGTCGGTGGTTCAAGCTCACCAGCTGCTCCTCAGAAACCCTATACAGGGTCGCTATGGGTCGGAACCTACTCAATGGCACTTAACAACAAAAACAACCCTTACATTCAACCCAAACTCAAGGAATATACTTTAATACTGTGTTTGAAAATTACTTGGAGCACTTCTTTCTTTTCTTCATTTTGTTTTTATGTCCCATGTCCCCTCTGTCAGTGCAGCTTTGCTATTTATTTGAAATGCAGTTTGTTTGTTTGTTTTTACTTTGATGATAGTTGTTTTTTACTTTGATAAAAGTTGTTTTATTTTGATAATAGTTTTAGGTTTTTGGTTTTTTTTTTTCCTCCTCATTTTTGTTGACTTAATTTTATTTTGGAGTCCTGGTGTGGCATTGTGGGTTAAAGTGCTGGACTACAAGATCACTTAGAACTGCTAGGTCAGTGGTTCAAGCTTACCAGCTGCTCCTTAGAAATCCTGTAGAGGGTCGTTATGAGTTAAAACCTACTCCACACCACTTAACCACTGTAAATTTTATTTTGGAGTTCTGGGGTAGCACTGTGGAATAATGCACTGAACCTCAAGGTCAGTTTGAACTGAAAGGTTGTTGATTCAAATTCACCAGCTGCTCCTTGGAAACCTCATACATGATCTCCATGAGTTGGGGCCTACGTGACGGCAGTTAACAACAACATTTTTTTTTTTTTTTTTTTTTTAGTATGTATTTGTTCTATGTGGTGTTCTGGTGTAGCATTGTGGATTAATATACTGGACTGCAAAATCGGTTTGAACTGCAAGGTTGGTGGTTCAAGATCACCAGCTGTTCATTGAAAACCCTACACAGGGCCACTATGGGTCAGAATCAACTCGATGGCACTTTAAAACAACAACAGAAACAGCAAAAACTATGTAAAAACATGTACTCAGAGAAACATCTGAGGTCAAGCAGCTGTCTCTCATTTCATATTCAATGGTGGCTTGGAGTTAAAGGTGGCTTCTATTTACTACCTTCTGCATGCATGGCAGTCTTCTGGGATATAACATTGATATATTGCTGAGGAAAAAAAAAAAGGAAGAAAGAAATGAAAAACTTGTTTAATCCTTGAAAATATCTCTACCAAATTGTGTTTCTTGGAGATGTTTTCTACTTCATGAAGTATTGCATTTCTTGGCTCTGGATAAAATGAACGTAATTATGATGTTCATGTTTGGACATGCTACAATCCTGTGGGTAATGAAAACTCACTAAGGAACCCAAGAAAGACAAAGTCATAAAATAAAATAAAATAATATAAAATTGGAGTATGTGCATTATGAATGAACTAATTAATGAAACTATTACAGGAAATATAACTCCTTGAAATTGAGAGCCTTTAGTTTTTGCAAAAAGGCATCATTAAATATTTTAATCACGTTTGCTCAGGAAGAACATTCAAGATCCTTTGTGAAAATGGTTCAGACAAGATTATATATTACTTTTCTCTAAAGAATCCATAAATTTCACAAATCAGTAGTTCTTAATGTGTATGTGTGTTGAGGAGGTTATTTGCAGAAAGCAACATGATTATCAACAAAGTGACAATGTCAATTTGGCCTCGGTAAGGGATTGATCTGAATTTCTAGAAATTCTCCTTCTGCTCCCGGGGTCAAACCTGGCTCAGTATTTCTTCTAAATGAGTCTGCAGTTTTGAATTCCTTTCTTTTAAACAGAACCCAGAACTCTGTCAGAGTGGACGCTACAGTAGCCATTTCTTTTTCCCTGCTCTGAATATGAGTAAATTGAATTCATAAACCCCCACTGTTGCACACGTCTGTGGCCTTGCCCCTTAGAAATAGCACTCAGAAGCTCTTGCCTTTGAGACTGTTCTTCCCACATTCAGATTTGGCTACAGCAGGGGATGGAAGAAGCAATTTTCAGATTCCATGGTGAGCTGGATTAAATTACGCTATAGGCCATATGTCTCACAGACCTACTAGAGTGGATTAAGTGTTTTGCTTCCTCTTTGCATTTGCATTTTTTGTTTTCAAAAATGAAAGAAAATGTTAATGCAGACCTAGTAGGGGAGAAAGAGACAAACAAATAAATTCAGTTAGATAAAAATCATTTTTTACAGCATGAAAGATAATGGATTTGAAGACAAAGAAGCAGAAACAGGCCATTCATGAATTAATATTAAGGAACAAGAGCAACCTGTAAGTTTAGGGAATATTTTGTGTTTGCTTTTAATTCCTTGATAGAACTTAATGGCTCAATTATTGGAATTAAAAAAAAAACAAAAACAAAAACAAAAACTAATATATATATAATTGTATATGGAGAGAAAATATAGCCTGGATTGCAATTCAACCATGTGAATTAAGACATACTATTTAATTTAAAAGGAGCTCTGGTAGCATAGTGGTTGTGAATAAGGCTGCAAACCACAAGATCAGCGGTTCGAAACTACCAGCTGTTCCGTGGGAGAAAGATGAGGCTTTCTGCTCCGGTAAAGATTTACAGCTTCGGAAACTCTGTACAGGGTCTCTATGAGTCGGAACCTACTCCATGGCACCTAACAATAACAACAACAATTTAATTTTTAAAAAATTTACTTTTCCATAGTTTATTGGGAATAATTAAAAGCTGTGTGGCATTGTAGGGTAAGCACTGGACTGCTAACTGCACTGCAAGTTTGGCAGTTCAAACCCACCAGCTGTTTCTTGACTCGAGGACACTTAACAATGTCAACATGGTGTAAGTAATTTTTGTAGACAATAAGCAACCAAACAAAAGAAAACAAGCTCATTACCATGACGTTGACCCCAATTCATATGGACTCTATAGGACAAGGGGTCCTGGCGTGGTGCTGTACGCTAATTCACCAGACTGCAAAGACTTTTGAACTGCAATGTCAGCGGTTCAAGCTTGGAAACCCAAATGTAGGGTCGCTATCGGTTGGAACCAACTTGAGAGCCCACAACAATAACCATGGACCAAAGTTAAACTGCCTCTGAGGGTTTCCTAGATTGTAAAGCTTTATGAAGTAGACTTCCGGCTGGTGAGTTTGAACCCTTTAGGTTACAGACTAGCAGTGAGCAGCCATATGCTTTCACTATTTTGCCAACAGGGTTCCTTTGGTGGATACTTCTAATGTATAATTTACAGTCACCATAAGCCTGGTATTTGGTTTGTCATTCCATCCTCAGATAGTCCTCTGAGACTTGGTCGATTATTTCACCAGTACAAAGTGCCATGAAATTGATTGTGACTCATGGCAACCCCACATGTTTCATAGCAGAGCTGTGCTCCATAGGGTTTTCATGGCTGTGTCCTTTCAGAAATAGCTTGCCAGGCCTTTGTTCAGTGGCATTTCTGAGTAGATTCAAACAGCCAACCTTTCTGTTAGTAGAGCAGCACCTAACCATTTGTGTGAACCAGGAAAGATTGTGATGTTAGGTAACATGTTAGCTACAACAGTGCACTCAAGTATTCCAGTGTATTCATGCAGATGGCATAGGACCTGACAACGTTTCATTCTTCTATACACAAGGTTTCCATGAGTAAGAGTCAATGGTAGGTCAACTAACAACAACGATGTGTTTAGGGTTATGCACTGAGGATGGAATTGGAACCCTGGTTTTACTAACCCTTGAACATATGTTCTCAACCTCAGTGCTATACTTCTAGTTCTATAAAGAACTAAAACAAAGTTTTGGGGTCCATGGGGTCCTTTTTTTGCTTTATCATATTAAAAATGGTGAATGCCATGAAGTAGGAGAGAGGATGAAAATAAATAAAACTCTGGAAAAAATTGAGATCTGTTGATGTTTCTATTATTTTTTTACTGGCAGGAAAATTCAGCAACAATCTGGTCATCACTTACAAAGAAATCAATCTTAAATGGAGATAAAGTGCTTTAGCTGTTGCCCCATGGATTTCTCAGATAAATGAGTCTAAAGAGGAAAACAAAAGCATATTATAAATAGAAACTAATAGACCAAACAGAAATATAGTTTGAACTTTTTAAAGACAAATAATGATGATATAACTGAATATTTGGTGAATGGTTATATACTTATAGAAAAAGTCAACCAATCTATTGAAGCATTTCCAGTGGGGGCTGCATCAAAAATTGTACTGCTTAGAGCACACTTAGTTTTAAAATCATATGTAATGGTTAGATTTTTCCTCCTTCTCACCCCCGTTCCTTGTGAACATGACACTCTTTGGTGGTCAAATATTACATCTATGTTTTGGATCAAGAAAGAAAAGGCCTTGATAAGATTATATGAATAGTTAAGATATTTGCATCTCCTGAAAATCTTTTCTGGTGCTTCAATCTTACCTCCTAGTCTAGCTCTCAAAGAGCATTACAGTATTTTTAAATGCAGTATTTCTGTTGAGGTTCCTCTGAAGAGATTAATAAGGTTAGAAACACAGCCCTAATTAGTAGGATAGGAAATAAACCCTGGTCAAGGTCTCTTAGCCTTATAATGGTATAAGCTGCCAGCTGGAGTAGCATGTGATTCAAGATGTAACTAAGCAAAACATCTTAGTTTTACACAGCAGTGAAGGAAGTACTAAGTAAACCATTTGCAGATTAAACCACTAGTCAAAGTGGCAGTTGAATGGGCAAAAACACTGACTCTGCATATTTAGTCATTTTACCTTTGCTGTTTTTTGGTGCCATCTAATGACTTCTGAATCTTAAAGACCCTATATACCACAGAATGAAACACTGACCAGTCTTGTGCTCTATTGATAACCATTGCTATACTAACATTGCCTTAAACCTTTTTTCTTCCTTTGCTTTGAACGCTCATAATTGGGTTGAATTAATATGACTGTAAAATACTATCTGGTAACCCATTTTTTGGCAGTCTTTTTATTTTTTTAATAACTTGTCAAACATAGAAATTGACTATTTAAAGTAGAATGCTTTTTCCAGCAGCCATTCATGAAGCAAGTTTGGATGTCACAGAAAGGGATCATCAGCTAGAAAATTAAATGCCCAGAATATGTAAAGATTGGTGACTGAAACCATTTGCAGATCAAACCACTAGTTTAATACATGCCACTGCCTTTTTCTGACTCTTCAATTGAGCTCTGAGCTGAGCAACTGAGTTGCTCCTTGGGCAACTGGAGTATATATAGCCTCCACTGGCGTGGTGCTGTAGGGTAAAACTGGACTGCATAGTCATTTGAAGTGTAAGGTTGTCAGTTCAAACTCAACCAGCCACTCCTCAGAAACCCTATACAGGGTTGCTTTGACTTGGAACCAACTCAACAGCACTTAATTGCAACAACAAACAAACTCTTGGCAATCTTGTTTGATGGAAGGTGGTTTAATTTCTGTTGAGATTGGCTGAAGTGAAGTCCTAGTGGGTACACTACCTCCAGGTACAGTGATTGCTGACCATTGCTCACTATGCTTGTTGCCTGTGAGGACTGACTGCAGGGTGCCCTGTTAGTTCACTTTCCAAGAATTCCTTGATGAAGCTTCTTATAGTAGTTGTTTACCAACCTAGAATTTCTGTATACACCAATCCCATCAAAAGTGTGTCAAAGATTTGCTCTGATCAATATTGTGTGCCACACCTTTAAGCCAATTGCAGTGTACCTACATGAGTGCAGATCACTTTTATCAAATACCTTTGCATCCTTCTAATGCCACCTAATGCCAGAGTAACAATGGAGAATTAGCAAGTAAAATCAGCTCTGAACTCTCTATTTTGTCTCATAAGGAATCATTATACTAAATGTGCTCTGTGGAACAAGAACAATGGCAGCTGCAAAGTCACAGAACGTGAAACTGGTTCAGATGAAGGAATAGTGTATGAATTACTCCTATTATATTATAGTAGGCAATATGTCACCAGAACTTGACAAGGTTAGGAATAATCTCCTAATTTACCCTCCAGGAGAACCTACAGAAGTATTGTGAGGTTGAGAGTTCATTGGAAGAGAAAAATCATTTTCCTTGTGGTAACCTGAGTTAGAGTGTTATAAGTCACTATAGAAGTTAGTAGATTTTCCAAAGTTTGTCAGTGTGCTCAGATAACACTTATTAATTGTTTGAAGTATAGGAATTGTACACATAAAAACTACAACAATGAATTAGATCCCACTCATAATCTGAGCACACAGAGGTAACAATTATAAATATATTAAAAATATCTTTCTGCTAATCTTTCTACAAACACATATATAGATGAGCTCTTGTCATTAAAATATATTGCTTTGTAAGTTGCGATTAGAATATATCACTTTGTAAGCTGCTATGTAGTGGAATACATATTGTGAATGTACTTTTGTCTTATTACTTTTTTCATAACACATGGACCCAGTTTATATGTAGTCTCTAGTCATGTCTGTCAGTTTGTTGTACTGTGGTAACTGGGGCATTGATAGAAGGCTAGAAGCTATTCCTCTTTTGTTTTAAATACTAGCAGACTCACTCATGGTTGAGAGATTTCAGTGGAACTTCCAGAACAAACTGTAACAAGAAAACATCTGTCCACTTCTGAAGGATTAGGGCTCGTCAGATATAGTGTCATCAGGTTGGAAAGTACTCAAAATACGACTAAGGAAGAGTTGCTTCCTTAAGGTAGAGTTGACCTTAGTTATGTGGATGGAGCAAAGCTTTGGGGACCTTCATTTTTAATAGGGCAAGACACAAAATGAGAAAAAAAGAGCTTCAAGCTATCCATAATTGGAATGTGGGATGTACAAAAAAATGAAACGTGGAAAATGAAATTGCTTGCATAAGTTTCCATATTCTAGGCACTAATGAGCTGAAATGCACAGGTGTTGGTTATTTTCAAAAACTGTATGTGATAGGGCGATATCTATATGACTATAATGAAGACTAGCTAATACAACTGTAATTGATATTTGTGCACCAACTATAAAAACCAACAATGATTGAGCAAGACAACATAACCATAATAAGTATCTACGTTCCCAATGAAAGAGTACCAAGATATATGAAGCAAACCTTACTAGAACTGAAGAAAGAAATAGATAAATCTACAATTCTAGCAGGAGATTTTAACACACCACTTTTGAAAAGGGACAGAAAAACCAGAAGGAAACTCAACAAAGTTACAGAGGAACTAAACAACACAATCAACCAACTTGATCCTGATAAAAACACTCAACAAAACCTGACCTCATAGACATATACAGAGCATTCAATCCAACAACAGCATAATATACATTCTTCTCCAGTGTGCATGGAACATTTTACAGAATTAACCATGTGTTAGGTCACAAAGCAAGCCTCCATAAATTTACAAACATCAAAATTCTACAGAGCATCTTCTCAGACCACAACGCTATAAAACTAGAAATCAACAATAAGAAGACAAAAGAAATAAAGTT
>NW_006408583.1:2673401-2673901 GCF_000296735.1 Chrysochloris asiatica
ATGCAAATCAAAACAACAATGAGATATCATCTCACACCAGCAATGCAGCAAAGATAAAAAAAGCAGAGGACAACAAATGCTGGCGAGGATGCAGACGACTGGGACCCAACTAAATTGTTGGTGGGACTGCAAAATGGTCTAACCACTCTGGAAAGCAATATGGCGCTTCCTCAGAACACTGGAAATAGAAATACCTTATGATCCAGCGATTCCTCTATTTGGTATTTACCCACAAGAAATACGAGCCATAACAGGAGTAGATATATGCACACCAATGTTCATAGCAGCACTATTTACAATAGCAAAAAAATGGAGACAACCAAAATGCTCATCAATTGAAGAATGGATAAACAAACTGTGGCACATGAACACAATGGAATACTATGCTACTTTGAAGAATAACAAGGAAGCTGCAAGCCACCACATAACGTGGATGAATCTTGAGGACATTATACTGAGTGAAATTAATCAGTCACAAAAGGAGAAATACTGTATAGGAC
>NW_006408583.1:2675146-2685170 GCF_000296735.1 Chrysochloris asiatica
ATACAGAGATTGAGACATGGTTGGAATGGGGAAAAGGGGGGAAATAATGTTAAGACGCTTGACTGTCTTTTGAATCTTGGTTTCCCTGGCATACCACTATAAATTAGACACTAGAGGAGGAGAGAAAGGAACAGGCAGAACTATCACCATAGAAAGCTTGTAAGTCCGTCTTCTGCCTATAACTGTTGTTGTTGTTGTTATGTGCCGTCAGTTCCCACTCATAGTGACCCTGTACAGGGTTTCCGAGGCTCTAAATCTACGGGAGCAGAAAGCCTCATCTTTTTCCCGTGGAACAGCTGGTAGTTTTGAACTTCTGACCTTGAGGTTTGCAGCCCAATTCGTAACTACTACGCTACCAGAGCTCTACAACCTGACCAGTGAAGGAGGCTTCCTGTGGAGCCTCTGCATTACATAAGACCAAAGGTGGAATCCTGAACAGCATCCAGAATGTTCTGAGGTGGGAAATTTCCACTTGAAAGAACAAGCAGACTAGCCTGGAGTGGCCAGAAGAACAGAAGATACTTCTTGAAAGAAAGACTGACAGGAAAAAGACAAAACAATATTGGCAGACAGACTGATTACTACAGGAACAAACAAGTGGCTCTCCTAGGAGACATCAAGACAAGTGGTTGGGTCCCCTCAGGTCAAATCTCCTTCTAAGACTAAGAATATGTGGTAATACACGCTCTGAATGGTGACCATGTTCACCATCGATAAGGGGAAGTGAGGGCAAAGCAGCAATGAAGCTGCGAGCTAAGCCCTACAACATTCAATAGACTGCTGTGAACCCGGGTGGAGACCTGGTTGACCAGCAGTGTGGCAAGTCCAGGGGACTCTTTGACCCAGAGTCAGTGACATAGCCACAGAGGACTAGAGTGAAGAGTGAAGCATCAAGCTGATAAGAAGAGAGGGCACATGCATAAGTACACCCACACTTGTAGATAATACTCACTTGACCTGGCTTCAATTCAACTAGAATAAGAAAGAAGAGGAAAAAAAAGATACAATCTGATGAACTTGACCTACACCTATGGATGCAGTAGCTCAAAACAGGGAACATATCTTTACAGCAAGGATCATTCCTACCCCCTCCATACACAGAGTAGACAGGGGTAGGCAACTTGGACATTGGCTACCCAAAATGGGGGGGCTACAAAGGCAAGAAGTAACTGGCTTACAAGCTTTCAAGAGGGAACCTAGATCCAGAGGGCATGGAGAAAGTAGAATCTCCACTGAGTAATATCCAATCTGTCCGAGCAGGTCTGATGAAAGGAGATGGGGATAGGTCTCTTGTGATACAATAGTGAATAATTGGTATCAGGACTGATTGTAAAGGTTGGAAATGTCAAGGTAGACATTTTGTGGCAAAAGGAGGGGAAGGATTAACTTTGCACTCTAAGAGGGAATGTCCCTGGGACCACCAAGGGAGAACAGAGAGCGGGACCCTACCCAGAGAAGCAGTGATGTCAAATATGGAGGCAGAGACAATGATGTGAAGAGATGGAGTGTCTGAGGACTTTGGACCCAGAGAGGGAGAGGGGCTGTGTGCTGACGACCAGGGTGCAGGCTTGCGAGGTATACCCTTTGGTTGGTGGATGATGAATGGAGGGGATTATAACCATGGCAAGGAATGATATACGATGGGATCAATGTGAAGCTAATGTTCTCCCATGTAAACCATGTAAACTATCACATAATTCACAATAAAGCATTAAAAAAATAAAAAATAAAAAACCCAATAACGAAGAAATTGAGGGATTCTATGAGTCCAGGTGTGGCGCTGTTGCTGCAGTCTGTAGTCTGCGCCATACTGCAGAGCCGTTTGAACTGCAAGGTCGGTGGTTCAAGCTCACCAGCTCCTCCTTGGAAACCCTACACAGGGTTGCTATGGGTCAAAAACGACTCAATGACACTCAACAACAACAACAATGAGTTCTTCAGTGTGAAATAGATCAAACATAGAACCAAATGCTTTGAAAATTACTGGTGATTGGAATGCAAAAGTTGAAAACATATAGGAGGGTTCAGTAGTTTGAAAATATTGGCTTGGTGATAGAAATGATGGATATCACATGGTATAATTTTATAAGATTAATGATATAAATAATGACATTGCAAATACTTTTTAGCAACAACATAAGTGACAACTATACATATGGACCTCACCAGATGACATACACAGGAATCATATTGACTATATCTGTGGGAAGAGACTATGGAAAAGCTCAAAATAATCAGTCAAAACAAAACCAGGTGTCAACCATGAAAAAGACCATCAACTGCTCATATGTAAGTTCACATTGTAACTAAATAAATTAAAGCAAGTCTATGAGAGCGAGTATATGAGTATGTTCCACTTGAATTTACAGACACATTGAGCAATGACAGAAAAATAGAGGAGTTGTGGGATAAAATCAAGAACATCATACATGAAGAAAAAGAAAGATCATTAAAATATAGGAAAGAAAAAAAAAAGTAGATGTCAGAAGAGACTCTGAAATTTTCTCTTGAAAATGGAGTAACTAGAGCAAAGATGGAAAAGATGGTGAAATAAAAGAGCTGAACTGAAATTTTCAAAGGATAGCTTCAGAAGACAACATATTGTGATGAAATGGACAAAGAACTGGAGTTAAAACAATAAAAGGGGAGAAAATGCTTAGCATTTCTCAGGGGGAAAGAATTGAATAAAAAATTCAAGCCTCAGGTTGCTATATTGAGGGATTCTATGAGCAAAACACTGAATGACTCAGAAAAGCTCAAAAGAAGGTGGAAGGAATACAGAGTCACTTTACCAAAAGTAATTGTTGATGTTCAACCATTTCAGTACGTTGCATATAATCCATAACCAATAGTACTGAAGGAATAAATCCAAGCTGCACTGAATGCAATAATGAAAAACAAGGCTCCAGGAGTTTGAATAATACAAATTGAAATGTTTTAAAAAGCAAATGCATTGCTGGAGGTGCTCACTCATCTATGCCAAGAAATTTGGAAGATAGGTACCTGGACAACCATTTGGAAGAGATCTATATTTGTGCCTATTCCAAAGAAGTGTGACCCAGTAAAATGCAGACATGATTAAAAAATATGATTACTGTCACCTGAAAATAAAATTTTGCTGACAGTAATTCAAGAATTATTGCAAAAGCACATTGACAGGGAGCTGCCAGAAATTCAAGTTGGTTCAGAAAAGGACATGGGATGAGAGGTATCACTGGTGATGTCTGATGGATCTTGGCTGGAATCAGAGATTACCAGGAATGTTTACTTGTGTTTTATTGACTATGCAAAGACATTTACCTGTGTGTATCATAACAAATTATGTAGTTTAGTTGTGATTTGGCTATTAACAAAGTAAGTTTCTATTTATGCTACAAATTTTAAAATGAATTTGCCTTTCTCAGTTTACACAAAGGGTGTTGAATGAGGAGCATTTCCCAAAGTGCAAAGAATGGGAACACCAGAACACTTAATTGTGCTCATGAAGAGTCTACCCATAGACCAAGAGACAATACTTAGAACAGAACAAGAGGATAGTGAATGGTTTCAAATCAGAAATATATCTCCAGGATTGTATCCTTTCACCATATTTATTCAATCTGTATACTGAGCAAATTATCTGAGAAAATGGCACTAAGTAGGATGGGGCGTCAGGATTGAAGGAAGGTTTATTTACAACCTGTGACATACACATGACACAACTTTGCTTTCTAAAAGCAAAGAGGACTTGAAGCACTTCTTGATGAAGATCAAAGAATGCAGCCTTCAGTATGGATTGCAACACAATGCAAAGATAGTAAAATTCCTCACAACTGGTCCAATAAATGGAGAAAGATAAAAGTTCCCAAGTATTTCATTTTACTTGGCTCTAAAATCAATGCTCATGGAAGCACAGTCTAGAAATTCAATGACATACTGTATTAGCAAATCTGGTTCCAAACACCTCTTTAAAGTGTTAAAGTGTGCCTGACTCAAGCCATGGTATTTTCAGTACTTTATATGCATGCTAGAGCTGGACAATGAATAAGAAAGACTAGAGAAGAAAAGATGCCTTTGAATAATGGTGTTGGTGAAGAATACAGGAAATGCCATGTAGTGCCAGAAGAGCAAACAAATCTGTCTTAGAAGAAGCTCGCCAGAAATTCTTTTAAAGTCAAGGATGGTGATACATTGCATCATGTACTTTGGACATGTTATAAGGAGAGACCAGTCCTTGGAAAAGGATATCATACCAAATGTTAAAGGATAACATATGGTAAAGCAAAGAGTCAGTGAAAAAGAGGAAGACTCTTAAAGAGATGGATTTGCACAGTGCCAGCAAAAATTGCCTATTCCAAAGAAGTGTGTAGTAACAATTGTGGTAACATAGTAACAATTGTGAGGATGGTTCAGGACTTCATAGTTTTTTGTTCTGTTGTTCAAAGGGCTAGTACATGTTGGAGCTGACTTAAGGGCACCCAAAATCAATAGTTATTTTCAGTTATCCCTCTCTTTCTTTTAACCTTTCTACTTTTCATACTTGTCTGCATACTCCCTCTATATACTCAGGTATTGTATGCATTTTCTTTCTCAAAAAGAGAACTTGCCCAAACCGTCTGTGTTGAAGGTCCACCCTCAGAACAGTTGTGAAATTGACTTGTGTTTCTGAATCTTCTAGATGAGATACGGGTATTTGATTTGTCATGGTGACCTACATTGTTGTTGTTGTTAGGTCCCATAAAGTCAGTTCTGCTTCAGCATATCCGTTTCACAGAGCAGAACTCCCCCATAAGATGTCCTAGAGGAGCAGATCACCAGGTCTTTCTCTGGCTGAACTACTGTTTGGATTCTAACAACAAACCTTTTGGTTAGAAGCTGAGGTCTTAACCATTATACCAGTAGGGCTCCTACACTACTCCATTGCTTTAGGTCCCTTCAAGCGGAGTTACATGTCAGAAACCCAAAGTGTCCCAATGTGACAGAATAAAACTGCACCAAATGGCTGTCTAGGTTGCAATTTTTATGGGAACAGGTAATCAACTATTTCCCACATGGAGTTGCTGAGTGGGTTCAAACTGCCAACCTTTTAGTGAACAGCTAAGTGCTTAACCCATGTACCACTGGGATTCTTCACAGTATTCTTACCACCTAAAACCATGAAAGAGTGCTGGTGCTGTAGCATAAGCACTGAACCGCAAAGTCGATATGAACTGCAAGGTTAGTGGTTCAAACTCACCAATTGCTCCATAGAAACCCTATAAAGGGTCTCTATGAGTCAGAACCAACTCAACAGCACTTAACAACAACAAAAATTATGAAAATGAGAGCCCTTGATCAGATACAATGAATGTTCTTTGATTTTAGCAGCATGCTGGGAAAACAAAAGTATAATTTGTGGGAGGTATCTTATGCTAATTTTAAGCATATTTGTTCCTTAGTTGAAGAATAATATGAATGACAAAAACATTGTGGAAATTGTGGAGAAAGGAAATGAGACTGATATCACACATTCATAGGAAACAAATGGTAGGTTTGCAAAACTTTCACTTATCATTGGAAATGGTGGGCGATGGAGCAAACAGTAACTGTAATAGTTTAGTTGTGATTTGGCTATTAACAAAGTAAGTTTCTATTTATGCTACAAATGTTAAAATGAATTCGCCTTTCTCAGTTTACATCAAAAGGTGTTGAATGAGGAGCATTTTCCAAAGTGTGCAGAAAGAGCGAAAGAAAACCCCAGAAGAAGACAGAAAATGGGGTTTCTGTACAGAACAGTAGCACTTTAGTAGTAAGCGCATTAAAGGGCTGGTTCCTAATGAAGGGTCTGTGCCTCTGGTAGGTAGGTACTATGAAAAGTACACAAGAGAATGAGTCTTAAAGGGGATGTAGAGAGAAACCTTCCTGTCTACAGGCTGTAGTGTACAGGGACTTTTCATACAGTAGCTGCGGTTTTTGAGTAGAATAAAAAGCTAGAGTCTGAAATCCTTAAAAGTTTAAATGCAGGAAACAGAATCCCAGGAAATTAAACAAGTTTTCCAAGGTCACTCAGTTAGTGACAAATCCAGAACAAGAATTCATGTCTCTAGATAACTGAGCTCAGTGTTCTTTGCATTCTGCACAATGACAGCCATAAAGATCCATATTTGCAAATGTTACACGTTTTCTTTGTCAGGTTTCAAGACTACATTTATGGTCGACAACTAACCCTTAAATCAAAATAGAAGGAACATCTAAAAATAAAACTATTTTTATAAAGTCATTAAAAAAACATTCTCCCTCCCTCCCTTTCCTTCTTTCGCTCTGCCCCCCTCCCCCCTATTTTTGACTCTAAAGACACTTACAGAGAGTGTTACTTTCTGGGGGAAAACACAATACCTCTAATTCCCTTAGTGAATATTGATTTAAATTCTTCATCAATTAATTTCATTTTGCAAGCACTCCAGAAGGAATACAAAATAGCACCTGTATTTAGAATTGATTTTGGTGTTTTTTTCCTGCAGTGCGTTGGCAGGGAGGGGGATAGTTGAAAGAGTGGGACTATTTGGTAAAACTCTTTGCCCTTTTCTTTTTGTAAATGTTGTCTTTTTTGTAAATGTCAAGTCCAAATTATAGGTGCATATTGGCAGAGTTGCACAGACTATCTGAGACCCATTACAGCCTCTGGCATTTGTGCTGCTAAATTTGTAATGAGTTGCAGGTGTTTATGATTGAAATTTGCTTTGCCTTTGTGATTGGCTCATGGCTTCACAGTCCATTAAAGATTTGCTTTTTGTATGTGGATGTTAAAAATGTGATGATGCAAAAATCCCAGTTAGAAGTTAAGGTAGATATCGAGAGTTTTTATCATAAAGGAAAGGTCTGTGTATTTTAGATCAATGTCAATTTTAGCATTGATCCATGCCACCAGTTTAGGACCATATCTCAAACATAATGAAAATTGTTTGTCTTGCTGTATTAAAGATTAAAATTGGAAGTAGCCATCCATGGGTGGTGTGAATAGTTAAGGCTCTTCTGCTGGAGGAAAGAAAACCACCCAGAGGTTTCTTGGAAGACAGGTGTGATGATCTGCTTCAGAAAGGTCATAGGCTTGAAACCCCTATTGAGTAGTTCTGTACAAAACCACTAAGAAATCTATCCAAGAAAGTCTCAGCCATTAGCATGGCTAGGAATAAGCTGAGATCCTTGCTTAAAGAGGCAGTTCCTGCTTCTTCCTCATCTGTTCTCCAAGATTCAGGCAAAGTAGGGATGAAGTAGATGCTGAAAATCTGTATTATATAAAGCAAACTCCTAGTTAATTTCTAAAATAATATTTTATGGACAAGTCTTTGAAAAGCACCAAATCTGTTACACTTCACATTAAAGATAAGGGATGAGGACTAGAAATCACAGAAAAGAGATGTACCCATGTTTCCTGTTGATTGTTTAGATAGCCGATAGCCAGCCTACAACTTGGCTAGCCTCATTACTACATCAGTGTTGCTGTTTTTTTTTTTTTTCTACTGCTTTAGATTATCTATGGACTTCTGGTGTGGCACTGGAAGATCATCACTGGACTTTGAACAGCAAGATCAGCATTTCAAACCCACCATCTACTCCTCAGAAACCTATACAGGGTCGCTAAGAGTCAGAACTGACTCAATGGAATTTAGCAACAAACAACATATTTCTGCAGGCTTGATTGTGAATGATGAAATTAATCAGTGATTTTGGCTAGTACTGAGGTTTATTGTTGTTGTTATTGTTATGTGCCATCGAGTCAGTTCCGACCCATAGCAACCCTGAATAGAGTTTCCAAGGAGTGGCTGGTGAGCTTGAACTGCCAACCTTGCAGTTCCTACCAACTTTGCAGTCAAGCGTATTAAGCCACAGCGCCACATCAGGACTCCAGTACTGAGGTAGGATATACTATATATGGTGAATCAAGATTTTATATATAACCTAAAACATACAATTATATGGTTTTGTTGATATGTGTGTGTACTCTTGTTAGTTGACATCAGTTCTGACTCAGATGAATGAATGGCAACTACTTATAAAAAAAACAAAATGGTAATGTACAACAATTCATAGAACTTTTGGTGTGTAAGATATAAGTATCATGTTGTTATTACTGTTATTAAGTGCTGTTGAGTCTGTTCCAACTCATAGAGACCCTGCCTTGGGATTCAGACAAGCAATTGGTGGGTTTGAATTACCAACCTTGTAGTGAGAAGTCCAGTGCCTATCTTACAGCACCATTCTAAGACTCCAATAAGTGACATGTTGTTGTTGTTGTTGTTGTCAGGTGCTATCGAGTAGGAACCGACTCATAGTGACCCCATGCACAACAGAATGAAACAATGTCCGATCCTGGGCCAACCTCACTACCACTGCCACACTTGAGTCCATCAATGATGCCACCTGGCCAATCCATCTCGTTAGGGGTCTTCCTGTTTTTCTCTGACCCTCCGTCTTACCCAGCATGACATCGTTCTTCAGCAACTGTTCCCTCCGGACAATATGTTCAAAGTACGAGAGACGAAAGTTAGCCATCTTAGCCTACAAGGAGCATTCTGGCTGCACTTCTTCCAAAACAGATCTATTGGTTCTTTTGGCAGTCTATGGCACTTTCAGTATTCTCCTCCAACACTACAACTCACAAGTGCCATATACTACTGTAAATACATATCTCATCTCTTCTTTATGTATGTGATAAATTTTGGAATCTTATAGTATCTGGGAATTATCACTAATAAGAATCATAATGTTGGTGTTGCTGTTGTTAAGGGTCTTTGAGTTGGTTCCGACACATAGTGACCCTGGGATTTCCGAGGAGCAGCTGGTGAGTTAGAACCACTGACCTTACAGTTCAAACTGACTTTGGTTTGATTAGCTGGTTCAGTGCTTATCCTACAGCACCACAATAGGACTCCAGGAATCACACTAGCAGCAACTATTTTTTGAACAGTCACCATGCTGTTGTGATGAGTATTTTACATGCTTTATTTCACTTTATTCCAACAATAGTCTCAAAATAGTAGTTTGGCACTACTATTTATCTGTATATTCTCTTAATAAATGAAAAATGGAGACTTGGAAAATTTGTGTCACTTGTCCAAGATCAAAATGCTAGTAAGATGTGGAACTGGGACTCCAACCCAAGAACTCTCATTGTGTAATCATCAGCCTTGAGAATCAGTGTCAAATGCCTGTCTATTATGACTATGTAGAAACAGCTCTACAGCATGAACTTAAGGAAAACTGGTTACCTAAGAGTTCTGATTGATAAAGTTCGGATTGATAAAGAGGAAAAGAAATGGACATTTACTGTGTTTGCCTCATCTGACTCAATGCTGCATTTGTAGATCATGTTGGTGTATAGACAACTGTCTGTAAACTCATAGTTTGGCTTGATAGGCTACAGCCATGAGTAAGGATAAAACGCAAATAAACCAATGCATATTTGTATATTATTTATATGCATTTTCTATTTGCAAGATATGTACATAAAATCAAGAGAAACAGTAACAACAAGAGCAATAGCAACACAGCAGAATACAAATCTTTTGCTGATTGTTTTGTCCATATTTTAATTTGGTTGTTGTTGTTGTTATTGTTGTTGTTGTCAGGAGCCGTAGAGTCAGAACTGACTCATAGTGACCCCATGCACAACAGAACGAAACAATGTCCGATCCTGGGCCAACCTCACTACCATCGCCACACTTGACGCCATCAATGATGCCACCTGGCCAATCCATCTCGTTGGGGGTCTTCCTCTTTTTCTCTGACCCTTCATCTTACCCAGCATGACATCCTTCTCCAGTGACTGTTCCCTCCTGACAATATGTCCAAAGTATGAGAGACAAGTTTAGCTATCTTGGCCTTCAAGGAGCACTCTGGTGCACTTCTTCCAAAACAGATCTGTTGGTTCTTTTGGCAGCCCAAGGTACTTTCAATATTCTCCTTTAACACCATAACTCAAAGGCATCAATTCTTCTATGATCTTCCTTATTCACTGTCCAGCTTTCGCATCCATATGAGGCTATTGAAAATACCATGGCTTGGG
>NW_006408583.1:2687440-2700236 GCF_000296735.1 Chrysochloris asiatica
TTCGTACATTCCATGTTCCGATTTTCAATGGATGTTACAGCTGTTTCTCTTCATTTTAAATTGTGGACCATCAACAAATGAAGGTTCTGTGTGCTTTTCTCCCCTGAGCTTAACTCTATTCACATCATCATGGTCAACTCTACTTTGAGGAGGCATATTTTTCCCCAATCGCATTCTGAGCACCTTTCCACCTTCCAGTCCTGTATCTGACAGTGTTTCTCTGCTATTCATAGAATTTTCAGTGACTAGCAATTCAGAAGTAGCTCGTCACTCTTTCTTCCTAGTCTTTCTTTGTCTGGAAGCTTATCTGAAACCTGTCCACCATGGGTGACCCTGCTGGTTATTTAAAATACCGGTGGCAGAGCCCTCAGAATCACAGCAACTCAATCCACCACAGCACAACAGACAGATGAGTGGTGGCCATTTGATTTTATGTCGATACTGTCACTTTAAATTTCTATGTCAATCTTGATACAATCCTGATATAATCAAGATACAATCAAGATGTTCTCTCCTGATACTATCAATCCTAATACAATCAAGATATTCTCTCCCAAGATGGCAGCTCTGGGAACAGCTGAGTTTGGTGGTACTGAATTAGAATTAAGGTAAAAGTCTTGGTGTATTGCAAACACTTAATGTGTTCAAGTACTGATTGAAAGTTTAGAAGTTCTAATCTATCCAGAGGAGACTTAGAAGAATGATCTCACAATCTAATTCAGAAAAATCAACCATTAAATATGAGGGAAGCACAGGTCTACTGAGATATACATGCAGTCAGCAGGCGTTAGAGTCAACATGACAACCTCTAGTTTTTCTTTCTTTCTTTCTTTTCTTTAAATTGCTTATGTTTCTTAAGCTGGTTATGAAACATCAGTTAAAAGTAGTGTTTGCTGAGTCCCTGTTTAGTGCCTGGTATACAATGTTGAGTACCATAGAGTCAGTTCTGACTCATAGTGACTCTGTACAGGGTTTCTGAGGCTGTAAATCTTTACGGGAGCAGAAAGCCTCATCTTTCTCCCACAAAACAGGTGGTAGCTTCAAACTGCTGACCTTGAGGTTAGTAGCCCTATTCGCAACCACTAAGCTACCAGAGCTCCTTTGGTATACAATAGGCACTTAATAAAATCTATTAAAGTGCATGTCAGACAATGAAGAAGATGTCCATTTACACTGTCTGTGTTAATCATGGTCCTGGGGAAACGAATGCTCACCTAAAAGTGTTAAACTGAAGGTTAGTTAAGGACAGAAAAATTTATTTAAGTGAGGGATCCAAGCATTAGCAATAGCAGAAGAGGTTATGCTCCTTGGAAGAGCAAGAGGAAAGACTGGTGTGCCAAGTGCTTGGGAGGAGCTGTGGCTGAGGAAGGGAGTGGAGCTGCCAGGTAGAAATGGTTTCCAGAGTCATGGTGAAGGAAGACAATAGGCAGGAAGAATGTTGGGAGGAATGGGAGTTTCTCCCATTGTTGGATCTCAACTAGAAGATTAAGGGAAAGCGAATGTAGGTGACATAGGGTACAGATGCTATCTGCAGCAAAAAGAAGGTTAAGGGATGGATCTGGAGTGAGAAGCATGAAAGTTAAGCTCCATTTCATGCCATCAAATTCATGGAGTCATTTTGTCCATTAAAGCTAGGAGTTATACCTCAGGGAAATAAAATCAGTAATTAAAGCTCACTTAGAAATGATTAGATTAGTCTTTGATCTCCAAGGCCAGTTGTGTACAATCCACTATTTAAAAAAAAACAAAACAATAACAAAAAGACTATCATCACAACAATTACATATTATGTCAGTCAACATCTAAAATCCAAATGCAAACTTAATGTCATTTAGTCAATTCAGACTCAAAGTGACACCGTGTATGTTTCTGAGGTTGTAAATCTTCGTTGTTGTTGTTGTTAAGTGCCATTGAGTTAAATTTTGACCCAAAGCCACCATGTACAGGGTTTCTCAGTAGAAACTGATGGGTTTGAACCACAGACTTGGTGGTTCACAATCCAGTGCTTATCATAGAGCAGAAAGCTTCATCTCTCTCCTTTGGAGTTGCTGATGTGTTTGAACTGCAGACTTTGCAGTTAGCAATCCAGTGGCTGTCCTACAACACCACACCAAGACTCCAGCTCGTGTATAGATGTATGTGTGGTGTTGTGTGTCTTTGAGTCTGTTCGGACTCTTAGCTACCCTATATAGGATTTCCAAGAGCAGCTGATGGGTTTGAACTGCCAATCTTGTGGTTACCAGTTCAGTGCTTATCTTACAGCATCCCACTAGGGATCTATGTATAGCTAGACAGTGGAAAAGAAATTACTACACAGTAAAGTCAAAGTCCATGTTCTCATTTATATTATGTTCATGAAAAAGAGAAGTTGGAAGATTAAGCAGATAAATGGAAGAAATAGTTTAAGATAGTGATAAGGACTCTAGAGGTCTCCAATGGAGAAAGACCACGTGGTCAGGTTCAGTAAAGAGTAATGAAACACAAACAAATAAATGAACAAAGCCATTCCCATCCAGTCAATTCTGACCCATGGTGGTGGTGGTGTGCCATGGAGTTGGTTCCAACTCATAGTGACCTGGCATAGGGTTTCCTGCATAGGTTCTAAATCTGTACAGGATCAGAAAGCCTCATCTTTCTCCCATGGAACAGTAGGTAGTTTCAAACTGCTGACTTTGATGTTAGCAGCCCAACTTGTAACCACTATACTACAAGAGTTCATGACCCATAGCCACATTATCTAGAGTTTCTGAGACTATAAATCTTTATGGGAGCAGACAACCTCATCTTTTCTCCATAGAGTGCCTAGTTGTTTTGAAATGCCTGGTTTTGGTTAGTAGTTCTACATAACTCACAGTGCCTTACAATCAAGAAAAATCTTATGAAGCGGTTCTGCTCTGTTACCTGAAATCAACTCAAGGGCACCTAGCAGCATGACAGTGAAGGGGAGAGAAGACAGATTACTTTAAATCAGTCAGGAAAGGCCTTTTTGAAGAGAAAATATTTAAGTAATAATCTATAGGAATTGAAGAAACTATGAAAAGGAAAGTCTTTTTAAAAATTTGGTAGAGGCCTGATGGGAGGAGAAAGCTTCGTTTGATTATTTGAAGAACAGAAGCCAAACTCTATGTGATTGAACTTAATGAATAAAACCCTAAATCAAATTGTTTCTGTATCAATTCTGATTCATAGTGAGCCCTTTCTCTCATATAGAAAGATGGGCTTGAATTGACAATATTTTAGTTAGCATCCAAGTGCTTTGTTACTGAGTACCAGTGAATAAGGGGAGAACAAGATGCTGGACCACAAGGCCATTTGAACCTCAAGGTCAGTGATTCTAACTCACCAGTGACTCCTTGGAAAACTCTAGACAGGGTCGCTATGAGTTGGAATCAACTCAAGGGCACTTGGCAACAACAATAACAACAAAACAGAAAATAAGAGGAATTCCTTGTAGCACAAATTGCAAGGTTCTTTACAATTAGCCAAAAGGTTGGTCGCTTTAACCCACCCAGAAGACAGGCCTGCTAGTCTGCCTCTGGATTGCCCTCAGAGGATAAGAGAACTGCTTTGGAGGCTTTTGAGCAGGGAATGATGCCATTTAATTTATGTTGTTAAAAGATCATTCAGGTTCCTGTATTGAGACTGCATTATGAAAGAGAAATATGTGAAGACCAGTTTGGAATGCATCACACTAATCCAGAAAAAAGATAATGCTGACTTAAACATAGTTGGGATGGTGAAGATTAAACACATTTGAGACATATTTTGTTTTTAGATTCAACATTCTGTTGTGAAAGATTAAAAAAAAAAAAAATCTAAATTCATTCCTGAGTTTGGTTCAAATAACCAGTTGCATGGCAATGCCATCTACCTAGATGGGGAAGATAGATTATCCTGGATGACAAAAGGAAGCGCTGTGCTTTGGGCATTTTGTGTTTGAAATGTCTACTGGATAGCCACATGGATCTCCTGTACACTTGAAAAAGTCAGTACTAGAGACGAAGTCTGATTTGTCTTTGCATCTCAAAGCCATGGGACTGGATTGGATCACCCCAGGAGATAATATAAACAGAGAAGAAAGACTGAGCATACAACTGACTCTGAGCTAAAGGTCTTTATAGATGCCCCTCATTAAGGTGCCTTAGCTGAGATTGCTAACTAGGTAACCAGTTGCCATTGAGTCAATTCAGACTCATAGGGATCCCATAGGATAGAATATAACTTCCCGAGAGGGATTCCAAGGTCAGGACTGGATTCCACAACAAGCAAAGTTTACTTGTGCTTACTAATTATTCTGTAGTGAACAACAAATACATGGTTTTCACCATATCAAAGATGTGTAACTTGCTTACTGGGTACTCTGTCCCTGTCAGAGATTGTAAATTTTAAGAGATTTTGATTCTGCTCAAAGGTGCTGTGAGGCTGGGAGAGAGACAGATGCCAGCCAGATCTAGAAGCAGAATCTTAAGTATGGTGAAGAAATGTGAAATTGTTCACTACATATTAGTAGTATGCACAAGCAAATCCACGCTTACTTTGCTTATTGGTTAATCTGACATTGTTCAAAGCTACAATCTCTTTTTGGTTTAATAGATGAACACTTTAACCAGTGTACCACCAGAGCTAGAATGTAACCCTACAGATAAGTCTTTTTCAAATTTAGTTTTTTTGTAATCCAAAGCTTCTGAAGAAACTCATTACATAAAATATGTGAAAAGGTTAATAATATAAAGTTGGGCATTGAGTGATGCGTGCACAGGGATTCCTTATAATGTTTTCATTACCTTGGAATGTGTTAAAAAGAAAAAAGTATGAAAGATGTAAAAGAGTAGGACTGCCTTGGTTGAAGATGGAGCGCTCCAGGCCTATCTATCCATCACCCTAACCGCTCTTTTTCTTGTTAAGTGCAGTTGAGTAGTTCCAACTCATAGCAATACGGTATAGTGTCTCTGAGGAGCAACTGCTGTGTTTGAGCCACCAACCTTGTGGTTAGCAGTTCAGTGCTTATCCTACAACACCACACCATGACCCCAGTATGAAATTTAAATTTCCTTCCATTGATAAATACTTTTCAAATTTCTGTGATACGCTAAATGAATTGCTAGTAGAAAATAAATGTTGCACAACCAATCACTATTGAAAACACTTTACAACTGTTACCTTATTAATGCTTATGACCATCTTATATGATGGCTACTATTAACATCCCCATTTTGCAAATGGAGCAACTATGGCTTAGAAAGGTCAAGTAATTGGCTCAAGTTCAAGTAGCTGATAATTGGAGGAGCTGTGATTCAAGCTCAGTCTGCTGACTTCACATTAATAACTACATTCATTATAGCAGTTGACACTCAAATTAGCTTCAACCAAAATACCCCACAAATTCAGTCTTTTACTTAGGATGATATTTTCCAATTACAAAGAGTAAAGATGTTTCATCCCATCCATGCATTTCTTTATCTCATGAACTTTTTCAACATTTTGTTCAATAGGGTCAAACATTTTTTACTCTTTTCTCTTTCTGTTTACAAAATCTTAGTATGTAAAATGAATTAAAAATAGGTTAACAGTGACTGGCATTTACTCCTAACCTAATGACAGCAGGATATGTAAATTCCAAGAAATGATTAATTAACTCAGTAATGCACCAGCCACATATAGTAACATAAAATCAAAGGTATTTGTACCAGGTTGCTTTTTCTTGACTAGGCTATTATCACTTTATTTTAGTTGAGATTTATGTCCAAATGAGGAAAGTCTTTGATCCTCATATTTCTTTGGAGATCAAAGTTTCAAATGTAACACTGTATTTTACAAGGTCTCAGTGCAGTGTATACTGTTCAAAAGTATTAAACTAATGTGAAAGAGGACTTTCCTTTGGTGCTGGAAAATGTAACTTGGATGTCTGGAGCCTCCAACATCCTATTATAGACAATAATCTAGTTGGATTATGGCAAGAAAAATCAATCTGCCAAACACACTTTATTCAGTTTTTTTTTTTCCCTTTTTTTCCAGTTGTCTTTGTCCCTAGATTGAAAGAGAACTGTTTGTTTCCTTGTGTGAGTGTGCAAGCTTGTTTTTCTCTGCAGAGGATGGGAGGTGAGTAAATGTCAAAGCTATTTCTATAGTCTTTCTTGCTCTTTCTAATGTTGATTGTTAAATGATGCAGAATATATTATCTTTTTGACATAAGCTCAATTCGCGTGTAAGGCATCCAAGCAAGTGCTGTAAATGTCTTGTCACTTCCAACCTCATAGATACAACCAACAGAATCACTTTTTTAATCATGTTGATCACAGCAGAACTTTAATCCTTCAGTTGTGAAATGAAGAAGAGAAGCCCTTTCCATCTAAAGTGATAGTATTCTAACTATGTGAATGGTCTTTAATGAAATAAAATTACATGTGAAATAACACTTTTCTAATCTGTGGTTTTTTTATTTTATCTTTCTCACCTCCATCTCTCCCTCCCTCCCTTCCTTCCTTTTCTCCTTGCTTCCTTCTCCCTGTCAATCATTTGGCTCTGTATGTCTTTCTCTTTCTTGCCCATCTATTTCCATTGCTTGATGGCATTGGGTTTGGATGTTTGGCTTTATAACTTTCCTAAGAGTCTCTGGGTTGCACAAACAGTTAAGCACTTGAATATTATCTGAAAATTGGTAGTATGTATTTGGACGACTATCATGATAAATTAATATTAAAAAATTAGGATGTAAATTGCACCCAGAATTAGAATCAGCAAGAAACATCAAAAGATATCAAACAAAAGGTACATTACTACTTCATCCCAATATTTTTGCAGTTTTTGACAAAAAATATAAAAGAGAAAGTGGTTTCTGAAAATCCACAATCGTTCTTAATTTAGAGAGTGACAGATGTAGAAAACGGGCACTCTGGATAAAAAAATAAAAGGTAGAAAAACCATCAGAGTAAATAAGAGGTTTTTGTTGTTATTGACCTACTGGAGATAATAAACATGAACTCACATGGTTGTGTCTTTCTAATGGAGAAGAATGAGAAGATGAGAAAATATCCAGAGCTATTTGTCTGTTAAAAAATTAGGAGACTGAAAGACAAATGAGTTAATAATTAGAGCAAAATTCCTTCAGGAGTGGTAGGCTAGAGGAGAGGAATAAGGAGAGCTCCAGAGACGTTGACTTTGTGGCCATAACATAATAACATTATAGCCAAAGTCCATTGGGTTTTATTCTTTTTTGTTTATTTCCTTATCTTACTAGGAACAATTTGGAGGTGGCTGTTTGAAATAATTAACAGAAATAAAGCTCATTAGTACTCAATGCAATATATTTTTCTCAGAAGCAAAGCATATAATCTATTCTGGCTTACATGTAAACCTTGAAATTTGAGGATCTCTCTAAAGAATTACATGGACCCATTGCAAAAACAATCAATCAATAAGATTATAGGAAAGAGTGGAATGCAGGTCCTCCAAATAAACGTCACCACAATTAAACTCTCAGTAGGATCAGCATTGACCTATGAACCACAGGTTGGAATTTCAAACCAACTAGCTGTTCTTGAACAACTCTGTACAAGGTTGCTATGAGTCAGAACTGACTCAATGACACTAAACAACAACATACTGGTACAATGGTCAAGCACTCAGCTGCTGACTGAAAGTTTGTCAGTTTGAACCCACTCAGTGACTCTGCCAAAGAAAGACATGGTGATCATTTTCTGTAGAGATTCTACTCTGTTCCATGAGTTAAAATTCAACTTGATAGCGCCTAACAACAAAAATGACTAGTATATATAACTCTACAAATGTCTTATATAGATCAACAAAAAATATAGGTTGAGTTCTTTCTTTTTTTTTTTTTTATTAAGATTATCGAGAGTTTACAGTTTAGTTTGGAAACTGCTATTGCTATAATATTAAATCTTTCATACATGAACATGGTACGTATCTTAACTTAAATGAATGAATGAATGAATTAATAAATGAATAAATGAATCTTTAATTCTTAGCATCAGATGCTTTATACTTATAGCTTCCTACATAATGGCTTACGTATTTGCTATTAGATTTATACCTAGATATTTGATTTTTTCAAATTATTATTATTATTCTATGGTAAAAGAGGAGTCCTGGTGTGATGCTGTAGGATAAACACTGGACAGCAAGATCAGTTTGAACCAAGGTCAGCAGTTCAAACTCACCAGCCACTCCTCAAAAATCCTATACAGTGTAGCTATGAATGAGAACCAACTAACCAACACTTAACAACAAGGAATGATTATGAAATTTCTTTCCATTTCTAATTTTGTATGCATTCTTTTTTCATGAAAAGACATTGGTTTTTAACAAATTTTTTATCTGCATCTATAACAGTCAATATGAGATATTTCCCCTTCAAGTGTTTTAACTGTAAGCATAGACCCGTGTAGTAAGGCTTCCATCTTGACCCATTCTCTGGTCATTTTCTTCTTCTGAGTTCTCTCATGATCTCTTTTACTGACAGAGATTAGAGTCTTGTCTCTGTTTAAAAAGACTTACTAATCCGGGTAAAGTTCAAAGTGGATGTGTAGTCATAGCTCTGGAAAATGTATCTTTACCCACTGCCATTGAGGTGATTCTTATTCATATCAACCCTACAGGAAAGAGTAGAACTGCCCATGGGGTTTCCAAGGCTGAGATTTTTCTCCTTTGGAACAACGGGGGTTCGAACTCTCACCAACATTTTGTTTATGAGCCAAGTGGATACCTGCACGACCAGCAGATACCTTGTTTATCCACAGTATGTGAAAATATAGATGCGCTAAGTACTTACAGTAACAATGGCCTCAAACATAACAACAACTGTGAGAGTGGCACAGGACTGGGCAGTGATTCTTTCTGTCATGCATGGGGTCCCTTTTCATAGGTACACACTCAATGACACCTAACAACAGAACAACTTGCAAAAGGATCCCTGATAGTACAATGGTTAAGCACTGGGTGGCTAACCAAAAACTCTGCAATTCTAATTTGTCAACACCTACACTGAAGAAAGATGTGACAGTCAGCTTACCATAAGATTGATATGTTAAGTGCTTTGCAGCCATTTCTGACTCACAGTGACCCTGTATAGGGTTTCCAAGGAGCAGTCAGTGAGTTTGAACTGCCAAACTGTCCAGTGCTTTTCCTACAGTGCCACACCCAGATTCTTCCATAATATTACAGCCTTGGGAATTAATGTGGTAGCTCCACTCTGTCCTACAGGGCAGCCATGAGTCAGAATTAACTCCAGTGAATACAACAACATGAACACTATTTGCTGTTGTTATATTGTTAATTGCCCTTGAATTGCCTCTGACTAAAGGCAACTGAGACAGCCCTTTGTATAAGAAAACAAACCTTTGATCATTCAGTGCCATTATACAACCACATAGAGAATATTGGGCTCAAGAAATAAGGATTAAAAGGTGAAGCTTTTAAACTGGGACCAAATTATGTAAATTGAGTCATGTCAGTCCCTTACATAAAATGTTGTCAATGTTGTTAGGTGCCATCAAGTCAGTTCCAACTCACAATGACCCTACACATAAAAGAACAAAGTAATGCTGAGTCCTGAGCCATCCTCACAGTTGTTACACTTGAGCCCATTTCTGTTGACACTATGCCAGTCTGTCTCCTAGGGAATCTTTCTCCTCTTCGTTAACCCTCCTATTTACCAAGAATAATGTCCCTCTTCAGTAACTGATAATATGTCCAAAATATAAGAGACAATTTTCACCACCCTGGACTATAGGGAACTTTCTTGTTGTACTTCTTCCAACACAGATCTCTTTGTTCTTCTGGTAGTTTATGGTACTTTTAATATTATTCTTCAATATCATAACTCAAATACATCAATTCTTCTATGATCTTCCTTATTCATTGTCCAACTTAACATGCATGTGAAGCTATTGAAACTATCATGGATTTGGTTAGGTGTACCTTAGTCCTCAACCTGACATCTTTGCTCTTGAACACTTCAAAAAGATCTTGTGTATCAGACTTGCTTAATGCAAAACATCATATCATTTCCTTTTCTTTTTTTTAAATGTTTTATTGTGAATTATGTGATAGCTTACATGGGAGAACATAAACTTTACATCATCCTATCATATACTGTTTCATTGCCATGGTTACAATCCCCTCCATGCATCTTCAACCAACCAAAGGATATACCCCACAAGCCTTCCTCCCCATCGTCAGCACACAGCCCCTCTCCCACTCTGGGTCGAAAGTTCCCAGCCACTCCATCTCTCCATGTCATCATTTCTATCTCCATCTCTGGCATCACCGCTTCTCTGGGTAGGGACCCACTCTCCATTTTTCTCCCTTGATGGTCCTAGGGACCTCTGCTCCTAGACTGCAAAGTCAGTCACTCCCGTCCTTTTGCTACAAAACGTCTACCTTTACATTTCCAACCCTCAAAGTCAGTCTTGATAACAATTATTCACTATTGTATCACAAGAGACCTATCCCCATCTCTTTTCATCAGCCCTGCTCAGACAGATTGGATATTACTCAGTGGGGATTCTACATCCTCCATGCCCTCTGGATCTAGGCTCCCTCTTGAGAGCTTGTAAACCAGTTACTTATTGCATTTGTAGCCCCTCCCCCCCACCATTTTGGTTAGCTAATGTACAAATTGCCCATCCCTGTCTACTCTGTGTATGGAGGGGCTGGGAATGATCCTTGCTGTAAAGATATGCTCCCTCTTTTGAGCTACTGCATCCATAAGTATAGGTCAAGTTCATCAAATTATATCAGATGACTCTTTTTTTCCTCTTCTTTCTTCTTCTGGTAGAGCTCTGATCATCCAGTCTTTGAAGCCAGATCAAGTGGGTATTATCTGCAAGTGTGGGTGTTCTTATGTGTATGCCCTCCCTATTTATCAGCTGGATGTTTCATTCTCCATTCTAGTCCTCTGTGGCTATGTCACTGACTCTGGGTCTGAGTCCCCAGGTTTTGCCACACTGCTGGCCAACCAGGTCTCCACCAGGATTCACAGGAGTCTATTGAACATTGTAGGGCTTAGCCCACAGGTTCATTGCTGTTTTTCTCTCACTTCCCCTTATTGGTGACAAATGTGGTCACCAATCAGAGCGTGTGTTCCCACTGAGTCTTAGTCGTGGAAGGGGGTGGGCCCTGAGGGGACCCGACCACTTGCCTTGATGTCTCCTGAGTGAGCAACTTGCTTGTTCTTCTAGAAATCAGTTGGACTGCCTTTATTGTTTTGTATTTTTCCTGTTGGTCTTTCTTTCAAGAAGTATCTTCTGTTCTTCTAGCCACTCCAAGCTGGTCAGATTGTCCTTTCAAGTGGAAATTTCCCACTTCAGAAGGTTCTGGATGGGATTCAGGAGTCTACCTATGGTCTTATGTAATGTAGAGGCTCCACAGGAAGCGTCCCTCACTGGGAGCATTATAGCACCATTTTAGGTATTCCAATCAGTTATACCACCACTTGTCTGTCAGTTTGTCATGCTGTGGTGGATTGTGAGTTGCTGTGATTCTGGAATCTATGCCCCCGGTATTTTAAATACCAGCAGGGTCACTCATGGTGGACAGGTTTCAGATGAGCTTCCAGATGAAGACAGACTAAGAAGAAGGAGTGATGAAATACTTCTGAAACTTTCGTCACTGAAAACCTTATGAATAGCAGAAAAACACTGTTAGATATAGTGCTGAAAAATGAGCCCCTCAGGTTTGAAGTCACTCAAAATGCTACTGGAGAAGAGTTGCCTCCTCAAAGTAGAGTGGACAGTGATGACACGGATGGAGTAAAGCCTGTGAGTGTAAAGCCTACAGGACCTTCATTTAGTGATGGGGCACAACTCAAAATGAAGACAAATAGCTGTAAAAATCCACTGAATATTGAAACATGGAATGTATGAAGTATGAATCTGGGAGAATTGGAAGTTGTCAAAAATGAAATGGAATGCATGAACATCGATATCTTAAGCATTAGTGAGCTGAAATGGACTGGTATTGGCCATTTTGAATCTGACAACCACATTTATGCTGGGAGTGAGATATGAAGAGGAATAGTGTTGCATTCATTGTCAAAAAGAACATATCCAGATCACTCATGAGGTACAATGCTGTCTGTGATAGGGTAATATCCATGTGGCTAAAGGGAAGATGAGTTAATACCACTATTATTCAAATTTACACACCAACCAGTAAAGCAAGTGAGGATGAAATAGAAGAATTCTACCATCTTCTTCAATCTGAAATTGATCAAACATGCAATCAAGATATGTTGATCATTACCGGTGACTGAAATTCAAAGGTTGGGAGCAAAGAGGAAGGATCAGTAGTTGGAAAATATGGCCTTGGTGATAGAAATGATGCTGGAGAACATGTGATAGAATTCTGCAAAATCAATGATATGTTAATTTCAAATATCTTCTTTAGACAGCATAAGAGATGACTATACACATGGACCTCACCAGATGGAATACATAGAAAGCAAATTGATTATATCTGCAGAGAAAGACAATGGAAAAGCTCCATATCATCAGTGAAAATAAGGCCAGGGGCAGACTGTGGAACAGACCATTAATTGCTCATATGCAAATGCAACCTGAAGCTGAAGAAAATGAAAACAAGTCCACGAGAGCCAAAATATGACCTTGAATACATCCCACCTGAATTTAGAGATCATTTGAAGAACAGATTTGATACATTAAACACTAAAGACTGAGGACCAGAAGAGTTGTGGATGACATCAAGAACATCATACTGGTAGAAAGTAAAAAGTCATTGAAAAGACAAGAAAGAAGGAAAAGGTCAAAATGGATGT
>NW_006408583.1:2700336-2700863 GCF_000296735.1 Chrysochloris asiatica
GATCTTCCTTATTCACTGTCCAGCTTTCGCATCCATATGAGGCTATTGAAAATACCATGGCTTGGGTCAGGCACACCTTAATCCTCAAGCTGACATCTTTGCTTTTCAACACGTTAAAAAGTTCCTGTGCAGCAGATTTGCCTAATGCTATACGTCCTCTGATCTCTTGACTGCATCTTCTGCAAATGTTGATAGTTGATCCAAGAAGAATGAAGTCCTTGACAACTTTAATCTCTTCTCCATAGATAAGAATGTTGTTTATTGGTCCAGTGGTGAGGATTTTTGTTTTCTTGACATTGAGATGCAATCCATACCGAAGGCTGTGTTCCTTTATCTTCATCAGTAAATGTTTCAAGTTCTCTTCACTTTCAGCGATCAAGGTTGTATCATCTGTATATAACAGGTTCTTAATGAGTCTTTCTCCAATCCTGATGCCATGTTTTTCTTCAAAGAACCCAGCTTCTAGTATTTTTTGCTCAGCATACAAGTTGAATAAGTATGGTGAAAGAACATAACCTTGTCACACA
>NW_006408583.1:2713277-2714358 GCF_000296735.1 Chrysochloris asiatica
AGGTTCCCGTGGCATTTTCTGTGGTGCGTGCTTCCCTGCTTGGTCTTGCCATTTGATCTTGTCCAAGTTGTTGGATCCAGGCTGCCAAACCCAGCAGATTGAAAATTACACAATTTCTTACTTCTGCTTCAAATTCCACTAGCTATAAGCCTTCAAACTTTTAAAATATTCCTACTCATGTGGTTCCAAGTTTTGGAGCACTGCCCCGAATCTGTTTTGTGTACTTTCTGTAGTATTGCTGATAGTGAAACTCACTGCACCTCTTCCCTAGCCACCATAAACTGTATGATTCTTGACTGTTGCTTCTATGTGTGTTGATAGTAGATCCAATCAAAATGAAGTCTTAGACAACTTCCATATTTTCTCCATTTGCCATGATGTTATTTATTCGTCCAGTATTGAGGATTTTTGTTTTCTTTATATTCAGTTGCAACTTATACAGAAGGCTGTGGTTTTGATCTTCATCAGTAGATAATTTAAATTTCTTTGTTTTCAGCAGGGAAGGTTGTATCCTCTGCATATCTCAATTTATTAATGAGGCTTCCTCCAATCCTGATGCCTTGTTCATCTACATATACTCCAGCTTCTCAAATAATTGCTTAGCCCACAAATTGAGTAAGTATGATGAAAAAATATAACCCTTTCTGGATTTTAAACAATTCAGTATTCCCTTGTCCTGTTTGAACTACCTCTTGGTCTATGTACAGGTTTATCATGAGCACAATTTAGTGTTCCAGAATACTCATTCTCTGCAAGGTTGCCTATAGTTTGTCATGACCCACACAATCGATAGCCTTTGCAAAGTCAGTAAAACACAGGTATACATCTTTCTGGTATCCTTTGCTTTCAGCCAAGCTCTATCTGATGTTGGCAGTGATATCCCTCGTTCTCCATCCTTATCTGAATCTTGCTTGAACCTCCGGAAATTCCCTCTCAATGTACTGTTACAGCCGTTATTGAATTATCTTTAGCATAATTTTATTTGAATGTGGTACTAATGATATTGTTTGATGATTTATGCATTCTGTTGAGTCACTGTATTTGGAATGTGCACAAATATGGATCTGTTTCAATCAGCTGG
>NW_006408583.1:2716158-2718214 GCF_000296735.1 Chrysochloris asiatica
ATATGTGTTGGAAGAAGTGCAGCTTGGAGGCCAGATGGCCATCGTTTTTCATACTTCAGACATATTGTCAGGAGAAGGGTATTGTGTTTGGTATGGTGAAGGGTCACAGAAAAAGAGGAAGACCCTCACAGAGATGGATTGACAAAATGGCAGCATCAATGCACATGGCAACAATTGTGAGGTTGGCCCAGGACTGGGCAGTGCTTTGTTCTGTTGTGCATTAGGTCACCATCAGTCGGTATTGACTTGATGGCACCTAACAACAGCACCAACAAATGTGTATAGTCATCTTTTATGTTGTTTAGAAATGATATTTACAATGAAGAAATCATTGGTCTTGCAAAATTCTGTCATGTGATCTCCAGCATCATTGTTATCACTAAGACCATTTTTAATTTCTTTTTTCCCAACCTTTTCTTTCCAATTACCAGTAATTATCAATATATCATGATTGCATGTTTGATCAGTTTCAGACTGAAGAACTTGATAGAATTCTACAATGTTATCATCACTGGCTGTACGCTTCATGTGTAAATTTGAATAATAATATATTAACTGGTCTTACTTGTAGGCATGTGGATATTATCTTATCACAGACAACTTGTACTTCAAAATAGATCTTGATATGTTTTTGATCATGGTGAGATGCCATTCCTCTTCAAAACATAATAAGCCATGTGATTGTCACATTCAAAATGGCCAATACCAGTCCATTCCAGTTAACCAATGCCTAGGATGTTGATCTTTATGTGTTCGTTTCATCTTTTACAACTTCTAATTTTCCTAGATTCATTCTTTGTGCATTCCATATTCTGATTATTAATGGATGTTTGCACTTGTTTCTCCTCATTTTGAGTCGTGATCCATCAGCAGATAAAGGTTCCTGAAAGTTTTACTCCATTTGTATCATAATGGTCAACTCTATTTTGAGGAGACAGCTCTTCCCTAGTCTTATTTTGAGTGCCTTCTAACCTTAGGAACTTATCTTCCCACACTACGTCTGATAATATTGTGATGATATTCATAATGTTTCAATACTCAATAGACTCATGCTATTTGAAAGTGTTCCACTGGCATTCTAAGGTTTATAGTGGCTAAACATTCAGATATAGTCCACCTCTCCTTCTTCCTAGTCTGTCTTAATCTGTAAACTCAAGTGAAACTCATCACCATGGATGACCCTGCTGGTATTTAAAATACAGGTAGCATAGCTTACATCATCACAGCAACATGCAAACCATCACAGAATGACAAACTGACAGATGAGTGATAGTTGCATCAAATACTTTCCTTAATATGAGCAAACACAATTAGTATCCTATTCTTAATCCTTCCAAGGCTCTGACTAATTTGATTACTGTCTACCACAGAAGGCTGAATTCCTGAACTCTGGATATGTCTTTGTCTTTTATCATATGTGCTCTAGATCACTGCCTTTGTTTAAGTTCTTCAAACACACCTTTCCCCTTCAAATTATCTTTATGACTTTTTAGCCAAATTATTTTATTCTCAGCTATTTTTGTTTTTACTTTTTTTTTTTTTAAAGCTACTTATTTTACATATGTCAATATAAATTCATGTCTACTTGATAATGTTCTGAGCTTTTCCTTCAATAAGTTGGAAATCTTATTATGCTCTCTGATAATGCTCTTTAACATTCTTTTCCTGATCCTTAACACTGGAATAATTGAAAATTACTTCTGTAATTATTCATTAAGGCATTTCTTCAATGCTAGAAGAGTAGAAGTTTCACAAGGGCAAATACTGGACATTATAGAAGAATATGAATTTCAATTGAAACAGATTTCTTGAAACATCACACACAATCCAAAGAGATATTGATATATCTCTGATATAAAGCTGATACAAAGATTTGAAAAACAACCTTTTATTGGTATATTTATTATTGTTGTTAAGTGCCATCGAGTCGGTTCTGATCCATAGAGACCCTGTATAGGTTTTCCAAGAAGTGGCTGGTGATCTTGAACTGCTGAACTTGTAGTTAAACCAAATTTGCAGTCCAGTGCATTAACCCACAGTGCCACACCAGGACTCT
>NW_006408583.1:2719255-2721830 GCF_000296735.1 Chrysochloris asiatica
CTGGAGTCCTATAGCGCTACACCAGGACTCCATCTCAAGATTAAAGTAGCTTAATAATTTTTAGCAATAATTCTTCTCCCACCTTTTTGTTGTTGTCGTTTAAGCGCAGACGAGTAGGTTCTGACCTATAGTAACCCTGTATAGAGTTTCCGAGGAGCGGCTGGTGCGCATAAACAGCCAACCTTGCTGTTCAAACCGATTTTACAATCCAGGCCATTAAATCCCAGCACCACACCCGGACTCTCAACTTGGAACTTTCTAAAGAATGATATGATGTTGCTTTTGGTGGTGAGGGCCTGTTTTTGAATTTTGAGGCATATACAAGGGAGCTTCAAAAAGTTGGTGGAAAAATAGAATTGAAAGATTATAGAACTTCCCACCATCCTTCGAAGCCGTCTTGTGTACCTAGGTTTAATGATAGCATCTAAATTCTGAATGTGAATCCATTCATCCCAAGGCATTTTTATATCCTTATATACAGCAGCAGGAGCTATTGGGATATTTATTATACTTCTGATAAAGACACTGACTTATAAAAAATGAATCCTGTTAAAGGTATATGTTAATCTGAGTCTACAATATTATTTTCAGCCTTTTCCACAAGATAAGGTGTTTGAGCACGTGAGCCAGAGGGAAAAAAGATACATTCTTTTTTTCAGGAGTGTGCCTTCAATGAGATGTCAATCAAAGTATGTTAGTCAAGTTGTCGGTACCCACATTAATATTGAAATAAACATTAAGCTTTACAATACAAAAAAGATAAGCTTGAGACACCAGCAAGTCACTGATTTTGATCTGAGTCAGATTAAATGTTCATTTTGAGAAACTGAAGAAGAAAAAGAAAAGGCATCTTTAAAAACAATAAAAGACAACAACAAAAAAACACATGTAAATAAAAAATGGATATCTTGCTTCTCAGGTCATTCCATCAAAAGATTCAGGGAGGAGGAATTGGCAGCTGTTCTCCTTAAATGTTACCTTAGTGTTGGTAGTTTGCAAATATGGAGCATTTATTGTTTGATTTTTTTTTGCATTCTTTATGATGTAAGTTTGGCAGAAACCTTGCCACATGTTCTCAGGGAAGAAGAAAAAAAAACTTAGACATTTCTACCATCTGCCAGATATACCTATCAAATTATTCATTTCTCAGGCTGCTTAAGGTTATTTAAATTCATAGCTTTTCAAACTACTGACAAGGTTTGCACACTGTGAAGAAAATGAATATTGTTAAGGGTTAAATGGACAGCTTCACACTTTAAATGCATTATAAATTCACCCCAGGCACGCTCCTACTGAGTTTTCTTTTTATTATTTTATTTTACAATCAAGGACTCTTCATAATTGTGGGCCATGCTGGCAATATGCATGACAATGGAAGGATTCAAACCAAACTGACCCAGGTATACCCACAATAGTTGCATTAAACCTCGGGGAAAACAAGATTTCAAATAAACTTTGTATAGACAAACTGTTTCCAGAAGAAAAGGATGAAACCACATTCTGACTTGATAGGCATAAAAAGGGAGCTTTAAAAAGTCCTTGGAAAAATAGAATTAAAAGATAATGGAATTTTTCCATGAATTTCTGAAGCTCCCTGGTACATCCTACTCAACATAATTTGCATGGCTTGATCAAGATAGGCAAGATTAATTTTAGAAATGGCCATCATTAAAATGCAGGCTGTCAGGAGAACATGTCTCCTAAAAATCAATACCTTAAAAACCCATGTGGCTAACTGTTTTGCCAGATACTTTCAAATTTTTATATTGCTGAAAATAGTCTAGAGGAAGTAAAGGTTCCATTTCTTTGATTTCTTTTTATCTCATTCTGTTAGTCCTCGATCAAGTTTCATAACTAAAAGACATGCTTTTACCACCAGGAGTAGTTCAAAGGGATGCTGACCTTTGATTTACAGAATCCCTTAGATTAACTTTATACTTCTCCTGAGAAATTCTCACCATCCATATACCTCAAAAGCACTACAAAAAAGAAATGGCTTGCAGAAATCAAGACATGGTCTGGGACAACGCTGGACCTTGCTCCCCCTGGTGGCCTAGGAGCATATTTCATGATCCTTTTTATTGATTTGCAAAATTCATTCAGTGAGAGATTGAAAAGTATTGTAATAAACTTTGATCCTAAGGGGCAATCATACAGTGAGAGTCTGAAAAGTATTGCGTGTTTGTTGATGACTACACTTGGTCCCAGGATTTGAATTATAAACCTAGAAAGATAAATTGAAACAACCATCAAAAAATTACCTTTGAGTCAATTTCAAACTCCTGGTGATCAGCGTTGCAAAATAGAACTATGTTGCATTAGGAGTTCAAGGCTATGACCTCTCAGAGGAAACTTGTCAGGCTATTTTTTCCAAGATATCTCTGTGTGGGTTCAAATCACCAAACTTTTGGTTAGTAGTCAGGAACATTATGTGAATTATAGGGAGTCCTGATGTGGCACTTTAAGATAATACTGCACCATAACGTCAGTTTGAACCTCAAGGTCAGCAGCACAAACTCATCAGCCACTCCTTGGAAAGCCTATACAGGGTCGCCATGAGTTGGAACGGACTCCA
>NW_006408583.1:2722380-2723525 GCF_000296735.1 Chrysochloris asiatica
TGAATATTGTCAGGTATAGTCCTGGAAGATGAGCCCCTCAGGTTGGAAGGTACTCAAAATATGACTGGGGAAGAGCTGTCTCCTAAAATGAGAGTTGACCATGATTATGTAAATACAGTGAAGCCTTTGGGACCCTCATTTGCTTATAAGACCCACTCAAGAGAAAGAGCTATAAACATCTATTAATCATCAGAACATGAAATTATGAAGTGTGAATCTAGTAAAATTGGAAATTTTCAACAATGAAATGGAATGCATAACCATCTATATCTTAGGCATTAGTGAGCTGAAATGGACTGGCATTGGCCATTGTGAATCTGACAATCATATGGTTTACTATGCTAGGAATGACAAATTGAAGAGGAATGGTGTCGTATTAGTCACCAAAAAGTACATATCAAGATCTGTCTTGAAGTACAATGCTATCTGTGATAGGATAATATCCATAAGTCTACAAGGGAAAGCAGTTAATACCACTATTATTCAAATTTAAGCACCAACCACTGAAGTCAGTGGTGATGAAATTGAAGAATTCTACCAACTTCCTCAGTCTGTATTTGATCAAACATGTGATCCATATGTATTGATAATTACTAGTGATTGGAATGCAAAAATTGGAAACAAAGAGGAAGGATCTGTCATTTGAAAATATGGCCTTGGTGATAGAAATAATGCTGGAGACTAATGAAACATTGGAATAGCAGTTTCCATGATTCTGGGAACAGAACTACATGCTGACCAGCTACCACTACGAACAGCTCTAAAAAGGACCCCACATGAAGTTTCTGGATAGAGTGGGAAAAAATATGGAACAAAATTCAATTAAAAAAAAAAAAAAAAGAAGACTGTGCTTACTGATCAGAAAGAGCCTGGAGGAACCTGATAATATGACCCTCATCTGCCCTTCAAGTCTGGAAAGGAACTCATCTTTATGTCTCAATTTTCAGTGAAGCAGAAGACAGGTATATAGGGAGGATCAACAATACTAGTAAGGCATGCTCACCATGGTATGGTTAGCCATTCAAAACCACAAGGACAACACTTACCCAAGGACAAAATTGAGAAGGGTGGGGAAGTTGGCTGGACTGCAAATAGAAACCACCAGGAGGAAGTGGGATAATTGATATTTCATATAGGGGATAGCA
>NW_006408583.1:2724105-2728774 GCF_000296735.1 Chrysochloris asiatica
TTCTCAATAATTTCATTTTACTTGGATTCACAATCAACGCTCATTGAAGTAGCAGTCAAGAAATCAAATGACATACTGCACTGGGCAAATCTACTGCCAAGTGCATCTTTTATAGTGTTAAAGAGTAAAGATTTTACTTTGTGGACTAAGAAGTGCCTGACACAAGTAATGATATTTTTGATTGCTTCATATGCATGTGAAGACTAGACAGTAAATCAGGAAGACTGAAAAATAATTGATACATTTGAATCACAGTGTGGGTAAAGAATATTGAAAATACTATGGACAGAAGAACAAACACACATATCTTGGAAGGTATACAGACAGAACGTGCCTTGGAAGCTACGATGGCACATATTTTGGGCATCTTACTAGGAGAGATCAGTCCCTGGACAAAGACATGATGCTTGGTAAAATAGATGGTTATCCAAAATGAGGAATACCCTCAACAAGATGGATTAATACAGTGGCTGCAACAATCTGAATGACTGTGAGGACAGGGCAGCACCAGGCAGTGTTCCATTCCATTGTGTAGAGGAGTTTACCAACCAGGACTGGCTCCATGACAACATAATAAAGCCGTGAGCTTTACTATCAGATAAACTTTGTTGAAGATATTCTGGTCCTATGTCATGCCAAATGCGTCACTTTATACCAGTTACTTAATTTTTCTGAGCGTTAATTTTCAGCTAAAAATGAGAAAAAATAGTCGCAAACACCCACTAATAATTGTAACATGGAATACATGAAGTATGAATCTAGGAAAAATTTGAAGTAATTAAAATGAAGTGGAACACATAAAAGATTGATATCCTGTCGTACAGCAGGATCCGCACTGGACTGTAAACCACAAGGTTGGCAGTTCAAACCCACCAGCTGCTCCTCAGAAACTCTATACAGGACCACTACGAGTCTGAACCAACTGATGATACTTACCAACAACAGTGAGCTGAAATGGACTGGTAGTGCCCATTTAAAATCTGACAATCATATGGTTTACTCTGCCAGAAACAACAAATTCAAGAATGGCTTGCATCCATCATCAAAAGCAGCATTTCAAGATCAGTCTTGAAGTAGTACAATGCTGCTTGTGATAGGATATGCCTATCAGGAAGACCAATTATATACATTTACTCACCAACCACTAAAGCCAGTGATAATGAAATTGAAGAATTGGGTTAATGCGCCAGACCTCAAAGCCGTTTGAACGGCGGTTCAAGCTCACCAACTGCTCCTCGGAAATCCTATACAGGGTTGTTATGGGTCGGAACCGACTCGACAGCACTTCACAACAACAGCAACAAACATTAATAAACATACGTTAATACTATGAAAATGGGATATATAAAATATGACTATGAAAATTGGAAGCTGTCAAAAAATTAGTGCAATGCATAAAAATCAATATGCTAGGCATTAAGTGAGCTGAAATGAACTAGTATTGGCCATTTTGAATATGACAGTTCACTACACAGGGAACAACAAATTCAAGAGGAATGGTGACATTTTTTGACATTAATCATCTAAAAGAACCCCTTAAGATCAATCTTGAAGTACAGTGCTGCTAGAGATGGGACAATATTGATAAGCTTACAAGAAAGATTAGTTAATAACACTATTATTCAAATTTATGCAATAACCACTGAAGCCAGTTATGATGAAAGTAAAAAATTCTACCAATTTCTTTAGTCTGGAATTGATCAAACGTGTGATCAAGATGCGTTGATAATTACTGTTGATTGGAATGTGAAGATTGGAAACAAAGCAGAAAAATCAGTAGTTGGGAAATGTGGCCTTGGTAATACAAATGATGAGGGAAACCACATGATATATTTTGTAAGGCCACTATACAAATACCTATTTTAATGAACATAAAAAAATTATTGTAAAAAAAGGTGACTGTACCAAAGGACCTCACTAGATGGAATATACAGTAATAAAATTGCCAGTATCTGGGGAAAAGACAGTGGAAACATTCAATATTATCAGCCAAAACAATGCAAAGAGCCTATAGTTGAATAGATTATCAGTTGCTCATATACAAGTTCAGCTGAAGGTAAAGAAGGTTAAAAGAGTTACAAGAGTCAAAATATGACATTGACCACATCCAAACTGAATTTAGAAACTATGTCAAGAACAGATTTGATGTATTAGATGATAATGATTGAAGAACAGAAAATTGTGGGATGACATCAAGAACCTCACACAGAAAAGAAAAAAGACCATTAAAAAACCAGGAAAGATAGAAAAGACCAAAAGGGAAGTCAGAAGAACTCTGAGACTTGCACTTAAGCACAGAGAAGCTAACGTAGTACACAAAATGAGGATGTAAAAGACCTGAACAGAAAATTTCAAAGGGCAGCTTGAGAAGAGAAATTAAGTAGTATAATGAAAAGTGAAAGGACTTGGCCTTAGAAAACCAAAATGGAAGAACATGCTTAGCATTTCTCAAGCTGAAAGAACTAATGGAAAATCCAAGCCTCAATTTGAAATATTGAAGGATTCTATGGGGAAAATATTGAATGATACAGAAAGCATCAAAGGAAGATGGAAGCAGTACAGAGTCACTATACCAAAAAGAAATGATCAATGTTCAACCATTTCAAGAGGTAGCATATGATCAAGAACTGTACTGAATAAAGACGTCCAAATTGCACTGAAGTCCTTGGTGAAAAATAAGGCTTCAGGAATTGACAGAATATGAATTGAAATATTTCAACAAACTGATGAAGGACTATAGGCACTCACTCATTTATGCCAAGAAATTTGGAAGACAGCTACCTGGTCAACTGATTGGAAGAGATCCATATTTGTGCCCATTCCCAAGAAAGGTGTCACAACGGAGTACAGAAATCATAGACAATATCGTTAATATCACATGTAAGTAAAATTTTGCTGAAGATCATTCAAAAGTGGCTGAAACATTTACTAGTGTACATTGTCAGGAAACTGCCAGCATTTCAAGCAGGATTCAGAAGATGTTTTTGCTGATGATAGATGGATCTTGGCTTAAATCAAGGAATACTAGAAAGTTACTTATTTGTACTTTATTGATTGTAAGTCATGGCATGGCACTCTTGAATAAGAACTGGTATGCTAACCACAAGGTCAGTAGTTCAAACCCACCAGATGCTCCTCAGAAACCATCTATAAGGTCACTCATTATGAGTCGGAATTGACTTAATGGTACTTAACAACATTGATTCTGAAAAGACTTTCAGCTATATGGATCATGAGAAACTATGAATAACATTGCGAAGACTGGGGATTATAGAACAATTAATGAAGCTTTTGTTGTTGTTGTTGTTGTTAGAGTCCATCGAGTTGGTACTGACTCATAGCGACCTTATGCACAGCAGAATGAAACACTGCCTGATCCTGGGCCAACCTCACTATCGTTGCCATGCTTTGAGCCCATTGATGCTACCACTTTGCCAATCCATCTCCCTGGGATCTTCCTCTTTTTCTCTGACACTCCACCCTACCAAACATGATATCCTTCTCCAGCGACTGCTCCCTCCTGACAATATGTCAGAAGTATGAGAGACGAAGTTCAGCCATCTTGGCCTCTAAGGAGCACTCTGGCTGTATGTCTTCCAAAACGGATCTATTGGTTCTTTTGGCAGCCCATGGCACTTTCAATATTCAACTCCAAAACCATAACTCAAAGGCATTAATTCTTCTACGATCTTCCTTATTCACTGTCCAGCTTTTGCATGCAGATGAGGTTATTGAAAATACCTTGGCTTGGGTCAGGCACACATTATTCTTCAAGTTGACATTTTTGTTCTTCAACACTTTAAAAAGATTTTGCGCATCAGATTTGCCTAATGCAATACATCGTTTGATCACTTGACTGCTGCTTCCGTGTGTATTGATAGTTGATCCAAGAAGAATGAAGTCCTTGACAACTTCAATGTTTTCTCCAATGATCAGAATGTTTGAATGTTATTGATTGGTCCAGTGAAGAGAATTTTTGTTTTCTTTACATTGAAATGTAATCCATACTGAAGGTTGTGGTGTTTGATCTTTATCAGTAAATACTTTAAGTCTTCTTCACTTTCAGCAAGCAAGGTTGTATCATAAGCATCTCACAAGTTGTTAATGAAGTTTTTGAGTAACCTGGAAATAGACCACTAGGTAGTGATTTCAATAGAACAAGGGTTTATTGAATAGTTTCCAATCTGAGTAGGTGTGTGTCAGGGTTGAATTCTTTCACTATACTTAATCAATCTGAATGCTGACCAAATAATCCCAGAAACTGCATTATATGAAGATGAATGTGATATTAGGATTGGAGGAAGACTCATTAAAAAACTGTGATATGCAGATAATATCACCTTGCTTTCTGTAGGTGAAGAGAACTTAAAATACTTACCGATCAAGGTTAAAGAACACAGTATGGATTGCTTCTGAATGTAAAGGAAACAAACTCCTCACAACTGGACTAATAAATAACATCACAATAAATGGAGAAAAGATTGAAGAAGTCAAAGACTTCATTTTTCTTGAATCCACCATCAGCTCTCATGAAAACAGCAGTCACGAAATCAAACAGCATATTTCATTAGGTAAATCTGCTGCGCAAGACTTCCTAATGTGTTCCCTGAGCATAGATAACCATTTGAAGACTGAGGTGTTTCTAACTCAAGCTATGGTATTTTCCATA
>NW_006408583.1:2732157-2758597 GCF_000296735.1 Chrysochloris asiatica
GGACTAGAAAGCAATGGATTTCTTTCTTCTGCCACAAATTCCCCCAGCTGTAAGCTTTCCAACCTTCTAAATATTCCTTTATATGTGGTTCAGAGTTCTGAGACCATCCCCTGAGCCTGCTTGGTCAGGTATTCTGTGTTGTTGTTGGCAGAGCACTTTACTACACTTCACTTGATCCGCCATCTTATTTATTCTACAAGATTTAGTCTTTTATACTTTGAATATGTCACTAGTCTCTGGAGAAGGACATCATGTTTGGTAAAGTAGAGTGTCATCAAAAATGAGGAAAATCCCCAATGCAATCCAGTGACACAGTGACAAAAAAAATGCACTGAAACATAGAGAGCAGCAACCATTGTGAAGATGCCATAGGACCAGACAGTGTTTCTGTTCTATTGAACTTAGGGTATCTGTGTATTGGAACTGACTTGACAGTACCTAAGCACCCCAACAATTTCTCACCTGTAGAATAGGGATATGATTTCTAACTAGATGATAGAATTTTTGCATGCAGTTGTTGTTGTTGTTGTTAAGTACCGTGGAGTTGGTTCTGACTCACAGTGACCCTGCACAGGGTTTCTGAGGCTGTAAATCTTTACGGGAGCAGAAAGCCTCATCTTTCTTCTGCAGAATGGCTGGTAGTTTTGAACTGCTGACCTTGAAGTTAGCAGCCTGATTTGTAACAACTACACTACCAGAGCTCCTTTTGCATGTAGTAGATGAGATAATATATTGCTAGGGCTAGTTCCATGTTTTTGTAGCACTGCAAAACTGACTATTGAAAAGGAAAGTTGTGTTATAATGGCTGGTGTGTTGATATCAGTATATATCCATAGTTGGTATGTTGTTGTTGTTATGTGCCATGGAGTTGGTTCCGACTCATAGTGACCCTGTACAGGGTTTCCGAGGTTGTAAATCTTGACAGGAGCAGAAAGTCTCATCTTTCACCTGCAGAACAGCTGGTAGTTTCCAACTACTGACCTTAAGGTTCACAGCCCAATTCGTAACCACTACCAGAGTTCCTTATAGTTGGTATAATGAGAGTCAAATATTGTAAATGGTAGTTATGAACAATTGTATGTAAATGGAGTTACATTTTTATTATGTGAGTAATGAAAGTTGCTCATTTACTGGTAGTATCAAGCAGAGGTTTGGAGAAAAAGAAGACCCTTAAGAAGAGGGATTAATACAGTGACTGAACAATGAACTCAGACGTAGGAGCAGTTGTGAGGATGGCAAAATAGCAGATATTATTTCATTCTGCTGAGTCAGAATTGACTTGATGGCACCTAAGAGCAACAACATCAAGTTCAGGCATATAAAAAATGGAAAACCTGAAGAGTTTAGGCTAAGCAAGCTCACACAAGTCTAAAGTTAAATATTGTACCTACCTTTGTGCTGCCAAAAAATAAACCCCAGAAAATTATATTGTTATAATGCTACCATTTAGTAAAAAGAATCAAAATTCACATAAAATATCCAGTGATAATATTATTACTTAAAAGGAACTCTGGTAGCATAGTGGTTATGAGTCAGGCTGTTAACCTCAAGGTCTACAGTTCCAAACTGCCAGGTGTTCCACTGGAGAAAGATGAGGTTTTCTGCTCCTGTAAAGATTTACAGCCTCAGAAATCCTATGCAAGGTCACTATGAGTCAGAACCAACTTGAGGGCACACCACTACCAATATTATTGCTTGAGTAAATGGGATTACTTAGAGGATGTTGTTGTTGTTGTTAAGTGCTGTAGAGTTGCTTCTGACTCACAGAGACCCTTTATAAGATTTCTGAGGAGTGGCTGGTGAGCTTGAACTACCGACTTTGTTGATCCAAGAAGAATGAAGTCCTTGTCAAGTTCAATCTTTTCTCCATTGATAAGAATGTTGTTTATTGGTCCAGTGGTGAGGATTTTTGTTTTCTTGACATTGAGATGTAATCCATATCAGAGGCTGTGCTCTTTAATCTTCATAAGTAAATGTTTCAAGTCCTCTTCACTTTCAGCGATCAAGGTTGTATCATCTGCATATCGCAGGTTGTTAATGAGTCTTCCTCCAATCCTGATGCCACGTTTTTCTTCATAGAACCCAGCTTCTCGTATTATTTGCTCAGCATACAGGTTGAATAAGTATGGTGAAAGAATACAACCCTGTCTCACACCTTTCCCAATTTTAAAACATTCAGTGTTCCCATGTTCTGTTTGAACAACTGCTTCTTGGTCTAGGTACAGATTTCTTAGAAGTACAATTAAGTGTTCTGGAATACTCATACTTCTCAATGTTGTCCATAGCTTGTCATGATCCACACAATCGAAAGCTTTTGCGTAGTCAATAAAGCACAGGTAAACATCCTTCTGATATTCTCTGCTTTCAGCCAAGATCCATCGGACATCAGCAATGACATCTCTCGTTCCACAGCCACTTCTGAATCCAGCTTGAACCTCTGGAAGTTCTCTGTCAATGTATGATTGTAGCCGTTTCTGTACTACCTTGAGCAAAACTTTGCTCGCTTGAGATATCAAAGAGATTGTCCGATGATTTCCGTTGGGTCACCTCTCTTTGGAATGGGCACAATCATTGATCTCTTCCAATCAGTCGGCCAGACAGTCTTAATGTGTCTATAATATCTAATCTATTAGATATTAGATAATAATATCTAATCCTGTATGTATTTCTTCCATATGCATTGACATGTTTTAAAAGCTGACATAAGCTTTAATTGAATAGTGTTAAAATGTTTAGGGCTGAGTTAGAGGTTAGTAGTAATCTTCAAAGTCATGAGAACATAAATAGCTGTTTCCTCTGCCCTGGATTCCCAACCATGAGCTTAATGGATAGCATTAAAAGCTCAATTGCAGACAAGTTGGTTTTCCTCAATGTGAAAGACTGTGCATATTCAAATGGATTCTTGAAGGATTTGATAGTATTTCTTTCTTAGAAGTACTTTAAAACGTTGGTTGTTAGAGATGGGAAAAACCCAAGGATGAAATATGAACTGTTCTTCTTACTTTTTAGAGTCCTGGTGTGGTGCTGTAGGATAAGCACCAGCCTAATTAATCACAAGGTGTGGTTCAAACTTTCCAGCCACTCCTTGGAAACCCTATACAGGGTCTCTCTGAGTCCAGGTTGACTTGACAGAGCATAACTATAACAACAACACAGAGCAGATTAAAAAGTGTTAGACTGCAAATTCTGTCACCTTCACCCTAAGGCAGGTAATGGGGATACAGACTCACATGTAGTTTCTGAAAACCAGTTGTCTTAGTCTGTTGTTGGTGCTAAGTGCTGTCAAGTTGGTTCCAACACATAGTGACCCTATATAGGGTTTCCAATGAGCAACTGATGTGTTCGAATTGTCGACCTTGTGGTTAGCAGTGAAGTGCTTATCTTACAGTACCGTAGGTCACATATATATAGACAGAGAGAGGGGGAGAGGCAGAGAAAAAGAGAGATTTGCTTGTAATTGTTGGCTTATACAATTGGGGAGCGGGGTGGGCAAATCAAAAATCCATAGGTCAGGTAGCAGGTCTGAGACCTCTGTAGGCATACAACCCAAGAGCCAGAGGTCAGGGGACAAGAAGAGAGCAGAATCAAAAGATAGAGAAAGTTCTGCCAGAATATCCATTGATAACTAGAGGCAGACAATAACCCTAAGGAAACTCTGCTTTCAGTTGACTGGCTGGTCACTTCAGATGACACCATGAAATGTGGTGATGATGCATTGCATTTCATTGCAGAGCAGCAACCAATCTGGTGTTTGGTCAAACCAATTGGAATCACAGCCTAGCCAAATTGACACATAAAATAAACTGTCAGAGTAGACCTCTAGGTCAGGTCGATGAAGCCAAAGCTGCAGAGTGGACAGCTTCATCTCTGAGTAATAGCACTCCATGATTGCTGGCTGGAAGGAGAATAAATGTTTCTGAAGTATGTTCACTATATACTACCTTTAGGCTCTCCAAAACTATAAGAAGCTTATAAAAATACATTCTATTCAGCAAGATAGAAGCAACCTACAAATAATTAGGTAAGCATCTTTGGTCTTTGGGGAGATGAACTTAGTGTGGAAAGTCAGGGATGATATTAAGGCAAACAAATATTGGCAGTGAGGTCATGCAAAATTGATAGAAGCAGATGCTGAATTTTAAAATCATGTTCAAAAGGTGGAAAACAGAGAGAGTTACATGATTCAGAATGTTCCCGAAAATAAAACATACAAGTCAATAAGGAAAATATAATGAAATTCTGATAAAGTATACTGATTTCTGTTTCTAAGAAATTCCGAAGAGAAAGTTTCCTATGGGTCCTCATAAAGAAGTCAGTGTGAAAGGTAGTGAGAAATCACCTCAACAGCACCCTTATGAACATAAGTAATGGATTTTACAGAGCTGGCTGATCCTTATACTGCCCTTTTATGTAGGCTAATGGCATAATAAAAATGCACTTCAGCAAAAACAATTCAATGAGTGGACAAAACAAACTACTGCAACATGGCAATTGTAAATATATGCAACCAGGTAAGCACTGTTTTGTCAGGGAGTTCCAGTGCTCAAGTATTAGAGTGGGATCCAGAGGTCACGCTCCCTTTCCAGCTTAGGAGTTTATCATGAACAAAGCAGAGATGCAGTCCTAAGGAAAGCATGGATTGCTCAGATGATAAAAATAGGGACTGAGCCAACCACCAGCACCACAACTACAAATCAACAGAAGCAGTGGAAGGAGTCTGCTTTGACATGGTAGGATTAGCACTGGACTGCTAAGCACAAGTTTAGTAGTCCAACCCACCAACCATTCCTCAGAAACCCTATACAGTTTCTTTTGTTGGAACAAACTGGAAGGCACTTAACAACAAGATAGAGGAAAGAAGAGACCTAGTTATCCAAAACTGTGCATAAAATGAACTTGACATTTCAGAAACAAATTCAGTTATAGACCTGAGAGGACAACGTTAGAGTTAAATCAGAATTAAGGGGATCTGGATGTGTAGTTCCAAACTGGCACAGAGGATTACTTTAATAATTCTTTCAACAGTCCACTGTGATTAAAGTAAGACTAAAATCCACAACAACTGGTTCAAACACAGCAAGAAAGGTGCAGATGGCACAGGACCAGGAAATGTTTCATACTGCTCTATCACTATGAGTGGAGCCAACTGGACATCATCTACCTACAATAACAACAAAAACCAATCTGTCACCATCAAATTGATTCTGGCTCAAGGGGACCTCATGTGTCCAGGGTAGAACTGTGCTCCATAAGTTTTTCAATGGCTGTTTTTTTCAGAATATGATTGCCAGATTTTTTTTAAGGTGCCTGTTGGTAGACTTAAACAACCAATCTTTCAGTCAGTGGCTTAGTACATTAACCATTTGCAATACCCAGGAACTGGAATAAATGTAGAGGTTGAAGTTGAACAACCCTGGTTGAAAAGAGGACCACATTTCAAAAACCACTGCTATTGAGTCTATTCTGACTCATAGTAACCTATAGAATAGAGTATAACTCCCTGCTAAACTTCCCAGGCAGAAAATCTTTTTGGAAGCAGACTGTCACATGTTTTCTTTGGTGGAGTTTGAACCTTCAATCTTTTTGGTTAGCAGTTGAGTATATAAACCATCACCACCAGGGATTGCCAGGGATAAGCTACTATAAGAAATTATGAATTTACTTGTTCTGTTTTTCTCTCAGAATAAATCTAAAAATCTCAATAGATTCAAAATGCGACTAATGTAAATGGACATGAATACATTAAGGTATTTCAGAAGGCAATTTGGCTCCCCCTCTGTTATTAAACTATTTTGACTTAGAATTTCTAATAGCTTTGATATAATTCCAAGACATACTGCTATTCGAGAAACACTGTACCTTCCACATACCTTTGTTTATATAGTTATTTTAATTTGACTTTTAAAACCTATGAGTCTCTCTTTTGCAAGTTTTTAGTTTTTTGTTTTATCATGAAATTCTAGCCACATTATCCTTCCATATGTTATTGGACAATAAAATTTATTTATCCAACACAAAACAAAACGAAAAAATATTGCTTCTTTTCTACCATGTTGTTGATGCTGTTAAGTGTCTTCAAACTGGTTCCGAATCATAATGACCCTGTAGCATATATGTATATACATGTATATATGCACACACACATATATATATATACATATATAGATGCATACACACACATGAGAGTGAGCCAAAGATTATCCACACTCTAGCTATAGAATTTATTTTAATCAACATTTAAAAAAGACAGATACATCATTTGTCAACATAATCTCCTTGCTTTTCAATACAGATGTTGTCCATCTGTCAACAAGCTTTCGTATTCCTGTATTAAAAATAGGTCTTAGGTTGAGCTCTGAGCCAGGAATCCACTACTGTCTTCACTTCTTAATCAGAGGTGACATTTTGTCTTCCAAGGGCTACTTTAGGGGGAACAAAGAGGTGAAAGTCCTATGGAGCAAGATCAGGACTACAGGGAGGGTGCTTTATCATCCTAAAAGAAGTTGCTGTGGTGTCAACAGTGTGGGCAGAGGTTTGGGTGTGCAATGTTTTGTAAGAGCACAAAACCCTTGTTTATCAGGTCTTTTCATTTACTCTGAAGTTTAGCTCTTCATTTCTCACCTAAGGAGCACTGTTGATTGTTAAAATGTTTTCCTGATAGTGTGACCATCCTAGTCCTTGAGGATCCCAGAAACCAGCAAGCATCAAATTTCCAGTTGTTGGTTGACTTTTGAATATTTTCTTGATTGGAGATTGAGGAGGTTTCGACTCCACACTCTGCTGTTTACTTTCAGGTTCATAGTGATGAATCCATGTCTTGTCACCAGTAATGATTTTCTTTTAATGAAACTTTTACCTCCCTCCAATTAACAGTCCAATTTTTTTTTTTTTTTTTCAGATGTCCAAATGTTTTCTGTTTATGCTTGGCTGTGAGTTGTTTTGATACTCATCTTATTTCAAAATGAGAGACTGTTGTGGATTATTTCATATGCAGAGCCTTGGTTGTTTTGCAAATGATTTGCCATATAATCCACTGTCCTGTATTTATTTGACAGAATCATTTCATGTGCATGCTCAATGATGTCATCAGTCCTGAACATGGTTATTTTAATATAATGAGTGCAGATCATTTTTGACTGACCATCATATATATTTATGTATATGCATACATGAACTACTGTTCCTTTCCCATGGACAAAGACTTGTGGAGCATTTTTGTACATCCTACTGGGCTGCTTCTCTTGATGCCCCTGTGATGGAGAATTGACTTCTTTCTCTTCGTCACCATAACTGTTTGTGTTCTTTAACAGATTAACTTTTTTATTTCTTAGGAGTGACTATATATATATATATATGTATAGCGTATGGAGTCCTGGCGTGACACTCTAGGATAAACACTTAACCACTGAACCACAAGTTCAATTTGAACTAAAAGGTTGGCAGTTCAAATCCATCAGCCAAAACTCAGAAAACCTATACAGACTTGCTATGAGCACTGAGTCAGAACTGATTCAACAGGACTTAATGACAATGTTTATATACACACATACATATATATTCTCTGCTTTCAGTCAAGATCCATCGGACATCAGCAATGATATCCGTCATTCCACGTCCTCTTCTGAATCCTACTTAAACTTTTGGAAGTTCTTTGTCAATATATGCTTGCAGCTGTTTTGTATTACCTTTAGTAAAACTTTACTCATATGGGATATCAAGGATGTCCAATGATTCTGTTGGGTCACCTCTCTTTGGAATCAGCACAAATGCGATCTCTTCCAATCAGTTGGCCAGATAGATGTCTTCCAAATTTCTTGGCATACATGAGTGAGTGCCTCCAGTGCCTCCTCACTTTCTTGAAAGATTTCAATTTTTATTCTATCAATTCCTGGTGCCTTGTTCTTTGCCAATTCCTACAGATGATACAACCCTTGCTTGCTGAAAGTGAAGAAGACTTAAAATATTTACTGATAAAGATCAAAGAGCACAGCCTTTGATATGGATTGCATCTCAATGTAAACAAAACAAAAATCCTCACCACTGGACCAATAAACAGCATTCTTATCAATGGAGCAAAGATTGATGTTGTCAAGGACTTCATTCTTTTTGGATAATCTATCAACACTCATGGAAACATCAGTCAAGACATCAAACGACATATTGCCTTAGGCAAATCTATGGCACAATATGTTTTTAAAGTGTTGAAGAGCAAAGATGTTAGCTTGAGGACTAAGGTGTACCTGACCCAAGCCATGGTATTTTCAATAACCTCATATGCATGTGAAAGCTGGATAAAGAATAAGGAAGACTGTAGAAGAATTGATACATTTGAGTTGTGGTGCTGGAGGAGAATATTGAAAGTGCCATGGGCTGCCAAAAGAACCACCAGATCTGTGTTGAAAGAAGTGCAGCCAGAGTGCTCCTTGGAAGTCAGGATGGCCAAACTTCGTTTCTCATACTTCGGACATATTGTAAAGCAGCCATAATGCTACTTAGAAGCCAGGATGACGTTAGTTTGTCTCTCATACTTCGGACATGTTATCAGAAGGTACCCTGTAGAAAGACATCATGCTTCACAAAGAGGAGGGTCAACAAAAAAAAGGAAGACCCCGAATAAGATAAATTGGCACACATTGTGGTAGCAGTAGTTGGCTTAAGTGTAACAAGAATTGTGAAGATGGTGCAGGGCTGGCCAGACGTCCTTTCTGTTTAGCATTGGTTTTCTATGAGTTGGAATTGACTCAATGACACCTAACAACAATAATAACAAATATGTATACATACATAATCATCAAGTTGATTCTGGCTCATAGCGAGTATGTAGGACAGAGTATAACTGCTCTGTTTGGTGTCTTCATCTACACGTTTATCAGGAGCAGATATACTCATCTACCTTCTGTGGAGCAGCCAGTGGATTTGAGTCACTGACCTTTTGGTTAGAAACCCAACACTCAACCCAGTGGAGCCCCCCAAAATCCATGTCCATTAAGGGGATTTTCATTCATACTGATCCTATGCAGGGATTCCAAGGCTTTTAAATCTTTCTGGGAGTCTAAATTATTTTATTGAACTAATGGGAACTCAACTGCCTCATCTGAGGAGTGATGTTTAACAAAGACAAAATGGAAAACCCAAATATCTATTTTAAAACTGCGGTCATTATACAGGTGACACCAGTGGCAAGGGAAATCATTTTTTGCTTTAGAAAACAGTTCTCTGTTGCTCCTTTGTCTTCTTTGTACAAGACAATCCCCCCCTAAAGGTATACATATGGGGGGAAGTTTAGTTGGATTTGGAGTTACTTGACTTTGTGTCAGTTTGAAACTTTGAATTTCTAAAAAAAAAAAATTGACAAAGTCATTTATAGAAGCTTCACATTTTTTCCTTGGGACTAATAGGAGCAGGTAATAGAAGTATCTAGCCAGTAAGATAGAATGAAGGGGCCCCTGATGCTTTGTGATTTTTAAATGAAAATAATGGAAGATGAAAGCAAATCTTCTCCTAGTGTTGTTTGTGATGCCTCATAATTATGCTTGAAGAGATAAAAATGATCTCTTTTTTGAGAGAAAGAAAAAAAAAAACAAAAAAACCCAAACAAAACACATTAAAATATTTCATAGGCTGAACTGGTGAAGCCTTGACTAAGTTTATTAATTCCTTCAGAAAAGAACCTTTCCCCGACATCTTTCTGAAAATGTGGTTAGACAAGCCTTTTGGTCTTCTTTTTTTCTTTCTTTTTTTTCTGCTGGTAATTCATTCATTCATTCAACATTGAAAATTTTTTTACAGTTATTATTACTACATCTGAAAAAGGTACTGAGGAAGATATACTAAAAAAATAATAAAAAGGGAGGGGGGATATCTGTTCTTTTCCCAAATCAGGACAATCCTTGATATCTTGAGCAATTAAGATGTTGCTGTTGTTGTTGGGTGATAGGCAAGTGAATTATGACTCTTAGAAGGCCCATGTGCAGAGCAGAACTAGCCCATAGGATTCGTTGTTGTTTTTTGTTACTGTAATCTTTCTGGAAGCACTTCACCAATCCTTTATTTCAGGAAGCCACTGGATGAATAGAAACACTGTCAGATATAGCATTGGAAAATGAGCCCCTCAGGTTGGAAGGCAATCAATGTGACTGGGGAAGAACTGCCTCCTCAAAGTAGAGTTGACCATGATGACATGAATGGATTAAAGCCTGTGGGAGTAAAGCCCTCAGGACCTTCATTTTCTGATGGAGCATGACTCAAAATGAAGAGAAACAGCTGAAAACATCCATTAATAATCGGAACATGGAATGTACTAAGTATGAATCTAGGAAAATTGTAAATTGCCAAAAATTAAATGGAATGTATAAACATCAATATCTTAGGAATTAGTGAGCTGAAATGGACTGGTATTGGCCATTTTGAATCTGATAACCACATGGTTTACTACACTGGAAATGACAAATAGAAGAAGAATGGTGTTGCATTCATCTTCAAAAAGAACATGTCTAGACCAGTCATGAGATACAACACTGTCTGTGATAGGATAATATCCATGTGCCTACAGGGAAGACATGTTAATACGACAATTATTCAAATTTATACACCAACTACTAAAACCAGTGAGGATGAAATAGAAGAATTCTACTAACTTCTTCGATCTGCAATCGACCAAACATGCAATCAAGATGTATTGATCATTACCGGTGATTGGAAAGCAAAGGTTGAGCAAAAAGAGGAATGATCAGTAGTTGGAAAATACGGCCTTGGTGATAGAAATGATGCTCGAGATGCACATGATAGATTTCTGCAAAACCAATGATTTGTTCATTTCAAATACCTTCTTTAGACAGCATAAGAGATGACTATACACATAGGACTCATCAGATGGAATACACAGAAATCAAATGGACTGGATCTGTGGAAAGAGATGGTGGGAAAGCTCCATCCATATCATCAGCTAAAACAAGGCCATGGGAAGATTATGGGATAGACCATCAAGTGTTCATATGCAAATTCACAATGAAGCTGAAGAAAATGAGAACAAGTCCAGGAGAGACAAAATATAACCTTGAATATATCCCACCAGAATTTAGAGATCATCTGAAGAACAAATTTGTTACATTAAACACTAAAGACTGAAGACCAGAAGAGTTGTGGGATGACATCAAGAACATCTTACAGAAAGAAAGTAAAAAGTCATTAAGACAAGAAAGAAGGAAAATATCAAAATGGATGTCAGAAGAGACTCAACTCGCTCTCCAGTGTAGAGATATCAAAGCAAATAGTAGAAATGAGGAGGTACAAGAACTGAACAGAAAATTTCAGTGGTCAGCTCACAAAGACTAAGTCAAATATTACAAGAAAATTTGTAAAGATCTGGAATCAGAAATCCAAAAGGAAAGAACATGCTCAGCATTTATCAAGCTGGGGAAACCGAAGAAAAATTTCTAGCCTCGACTTTTGTTATTGAAGTAATCTCTGAGCAAATTACTGAATGATGCAGAAAGCATCAAAAGAAGATGGAAGGAATACACAGAGTCACTGTACTAAAAAGAAACGTTTAATATTCTACCATTTCAAGAGATAGCATATGATGAAGAGCCAATGATACTAAAGGAAGAAATCCAAGGTGCATTGAAGGAATTGGCAAAGAAAAATCTCTCAAAAACGTGAGTTGGCACAGGAGGCACATATTCTCCTATGCCAAGAAATTTGGAAGACAAGTATCAGGCCAACTGAATGAAAGAGATCTGTATTTGTGCCCATTACAAACAGAAGTGACCCAACGGAATGTGGAAATCATCAGGCAGTATCTTTGATATCCCATGCAAGAAAAGTTTTACTAAAGGTAATACACAAACTACTGTAAGCACATATTGACAGAGAACTTCCAGAGGATCAAGCTGGATTCAGTAGAGGATGTGGAATGAGGGGTATCATTGTTGATGTTAGGTTCTTGGCTGAAAGCAGAGACTACCAGAACTATGTTTACCGGTGCTTTACTGAATACACAAAGACTTTCAATTGTGTGGATCATGACAATTTATGGACAACATTGCTAAGTATGATTATTCCGGAACACTTAATTGTGCTCACAAGGAATTTGTACATGGACCAAAAGGCAGTTGTTTGAACAGAACATGGGAATACTGAATGGTTTAAAATTAAGAAAGGTGAGCAACAGGGTTGTAATCTTTCACCATACTTATTCAACTTTCACCATACTTATACGCTGAACAAATAATCTGAGAAGCTGGGTTATATGAAGAAAAACATAGCATCAAGATTGGAGAAAGACTCATTAACAAGCTGCAATATGCAAATGATACAACCTTGCTTGCTAAAAGTGAAGAAGATTTAAAACACTACTGATGATATGGCTGTGCATGTAAAGAAATATAAAGAAAACAAAAATCCTCACCACTGGACCAATAAACAATGTTCTTATCAATGCAGAAAAGATATAAGTTATCAAGAACTTCACTTTTCTTGGATCAACCATCAACACTCGTGGAAACAGGAGTCAAGAAATCAAACGACATATTGCATTAGGCAAATCTACTGCACAAGACCTTCTTTTTTAATGTTTTATTGTGAATTATGCAATAGTTTACATGGGAGAACATTAGTTTTGCATTCATTCTATTGTATATCGTTTCATTGCCATGGTTACAATCCACTCCATGTATCATCAACCAACCAAAGGGTATATATACCCTGAAAGCCTGCCCCTGGTCATCAGCACACAGCCCCTCTCCCTCTCTGGGATTAAAGTCCCCAGCTGCTCCATCTCTTCACGTCATCGTCTCTGCCTCCATCTCTGGTGTCACTGCTTCTCTGGGTAGGGGCCCGCTCTCTGCTCTTCTCCCTTGATGGTCTCAGGGACCTCCGCTCCTAGACTGCAAAGTTAATCACACCCCTCCTTGCTAAAAAACACATACCTTTACATTTCCAACCCTCACAATCAGTCCTGATAACAATTATTCACTATTGCATCACAAGAGACCTATCTGCATTTCCTTTCATCAGCCCTACCTAGACAGGTTAGATACTACTCAGTGGAGATTCTACCTTCCCCCATGCCTCTGGATCTTGGTTCCCTCTTGAAAGCTTGTAAACCAGTCACTTCTTGTCTTTGTAGCCCCCCTACTTTGGCTAGACAATGTCCAAATTGCCCACCCCTGTCTACTCTGTGTATGGAGGGAGTGGGAATGATCCTTGCTGTAAAGATTTGTTCCCTCCTTTAAGCTACTGCATCCATAGGTGTAGGTCAAGTTCATCAAATTTCATCATATTACTCCTTTTCCCCTCTTCTTTCTTCTTCTAGTTGAGCTCTGATCATCCAGTTATTGAAACCAGGTCAAGTGGGTATTATCTGCAAGTGTGAGTGTTCTTGTGCATATGCTCTCTCTTCTTATCAGCTGGACACTCACTGTCCACTCTAATCCTCTGTGGCGATGTTACTGACTCTGGGCCCAGGAGTCCCCAGGTCTTGCCACACTGCTGGCCAACCAGGTGTCTTCCCAGGTTCACAGGAGTCTATTAAACGTTGTAGGGCTTAGCTCACAACTTCATTGCTTCATTGTTACTTCCCCTTATACGTGACAAACATGGTCACCAATCAGAGCATGTATTCACATTGAGTCTTAGTCTTAGAAGGGGGCTTGCTCTGTGGGGATCTGACCACTTGCCTTGATGTCTCCTAGGCAAGCAACTTGCTTGTTCTTGTAATAATCAGTCAGTCTGCCTATATTGTTTTGTATTTTTCCTGTGGGTCTTTCTTTCAACAAGTATATTCTGTTCTTCTAGCCACTGCAGGCTGGTCTGACCGTCTTTCCAAGAGGAAATTTCCCACCTCTGAAGATTCTGGATGCTGTTCAGGATTCCACCTATGGGCTTATGTAACGCAGAGGCTCCACAGGAAGCCTCCTTCACTGGGCACATTGTAGTCCCATTTTAGGTATTCCAATCAGTTATAGGCAGAAGACAGACTTACAAGCTTTCTTTGGTGATATTTCTGGCTAGTCCTTTCTCTCCACCTCCAGTGACAAGACCCTCTTAAAGTGTTGAAGAGCAAAGATGCCAGCTTGAGGACTAAGGTACACTGGAGGCAAGCCATTATATTTTCAGTAACCTTATATGCATGTGAAAGCTGGTCTGTGAATAAGAAAAACTGTAGAAGAAGTGATGCATTTGTGTTATGATGTTGGAGACAAATATTGAATGTACCATTGAATGTTGCCAAAAGAACAAACAGGTCTAGGTTGGAAGAAGTGCAGCCAGAGTACTCCTTGGAGGCCAGATGGCCATCATCTCTCATACTTCAGACATATTGTCAGAAGGGACCAGTTGCTGGAGAAGTATATCATGTTTGGTAAGGTGCAGGGTCTGAGAAAAAGAGGAAGACCCCTAGAGAGATGGATTGGCAAAGTGGCAGCATCATTTGGCTCAAGCGTGGAAACAATTGTGAAGTTGGCCTAGGACTGGGCAGTATTTCGTTCTGTTATGTACGGGGTTGCCATGGGTCAGTACCGGTTCGATGGCACCTGCCAATAACTTCATTCAGCCAGCAACAATGTCCTCACTTTTGATTTGGTACACAATTTCATGAGGTGTTACTGGGTTTCTCCATCACCAAGTGCACAATGTGCTGTTCTTGTTAGTGTTGTCCAGTTGGATTTTGACTCATAACAACCCTGTTAGGGTTTCTGAGAATCAGCTAGTGCGATTAAACTGCTGACCTATGCTTAGCAGTTCTACAGCACCACACTAGAAGTCATAAAGCAGGGCAACACATTCAAGCTGTAGTGCCTAGAGGCCGAAGATTTTCATCCCCCATCTTGAAAAAAGATTCTTCATCTCCTTGTTAGTACACATCATTCTCCCATCAAGAGTTGGGGCTATGTCTTTTTCCCTTGAACCTGGATTGGAGTTGTGATTACTTAGTGATCTTCCAGTACTTTGAGACCAGGCATTATGAAGGTGTTACAGCTTATGCTCCTTCATCTTTGGGCCCCAACTGCTAAGAAGGTACATAAGCAGGTGCATTTGGTGAATGCTGTTGTTATTGTTAAGTACCGACAAGTTGGTTCTGACCCATAGTGACACTGTATAGGATTTACAAGGAGTGACTGGTGGATTTGAACCCCCTTGCAATTAGCAGTCCAGTGCTCATCCTAAAGTGCCACAGCAGGACTCCTATTTGGTGAATGTTGTTGTTCTTAAGTGCCTTTAAGTTGGTTCTGACCCTGAGCTGCCAGGGGACACCAGTGCCAGCCATGTGAATGAATCATATTCAAAATCAATTCTCCAGTCTCAGTTGAGCCACCCAGTGGATACCACACCCAAAAGAGATGTGTTTCCTTTCAGCCTTATCCAGATCACACACAAGCACAAAAGAAAGTGTCAGTGTAGGCCATTAAGTTTCATTACTCAACATTAGATAATAGATATTGGGGCTATGGTCCATTGGTAGAATTCTCAAATTTCAGGTGGAAGACCAGGATCCCATTTCCAGTCAATACAGCTCATGTACAGCTACTGCCCATTCTGTCAGTGGAAGCTTGCATCTTGTGTACTGTATATTGCAAATGCCGAACAGATTTCAGCTGAGTTTTTAAACCAAGATGGAGTAGGAAGTAATGCTTGATTGTCTAATTCCTAAAATTAGCCAATGAAAACAATGGCCTGATCCCTTTGTACATGGGGTCACACACTCCATGACTGCTAAAAACAACACTACAAAAGCAGTCATAGACAATATGGAAACAACAGATGTGGCTGCATTCCAAATAGATGTCATAAATCCAAAGCAAAAGGCTCTGGTTACTTCTTAGTGAGACTTCTGAATGCACATCTGCAGTGCACTTCATATCTGAATAATTACAAAATTGGAAACTGTTTGGGTGGGATTCACCTCAGTTCTGGGATGCCAACGGCTTTGGTTTGCCTTCAGCTTTTATCCCTTATGGCTATGCAGCCTCCTGTGGGATGAATAGCTAAGACTCATTCTCTAGTATAACTACATCTCATAGATATCATTACTTCATATTATCTAAGCAGTACGAAGCCAGAGTGTGATCTTGTACATGGGAGCCTTGACCAAATCCTCTTTTATTTTGATGTTGTTATACTTCTATCAGTTCATTCAATTGCATTTAAAAGGAGGACTCAATCACAGGACAAATGTCCTGCAATAAAAGAAGGCCACACAACCACAGATTCTGAGTTTAGCTTTTCTTGTCACTTATCTGAATATATCTAAATATATTAGATATCTAAGATATCTATTTGTCTATCTCTTTCTTTTTGTCTTTCTCTTTATTTATAAGTTGTTGTTGTTGAGTGATATGGAGTCAGTCCCACTCATAGCAACCCTTTATAAGGTTTCCAAGGAGGGGCTGGTGGGTTTGAACTGCTGACCTTGCAGTGCCACACCAGGCTTACAAATATACATATGGTCATATATCTAATATATATATATATATATATATACATAAAGCACCAAAAGGAGCTCTGGTAGTGTAGTGGTTATGAATCGGGCTGCGAACCACAGGTCAGCAGTTCAAAACTACCAGTGGTTTTGCGGGAGAAAGATGAGGCTATCTGTGCCCGTAATATTTGCTGTTAAGCACCATTTCTGACTCATTGACTCATAGCAAACCTATATCAGGTTTCCAAGAAGCAGGTAATGAATTTGAATCCCCGACCATTTGATTTAAACTGACCTTGCGGTCCAACACTTTTCCTACAACTTATCCTACAACTCCACACCAGGACTGTATATATATATACACACATAGAGAGACAGACAGGCTTATATTAAGAAAATGACTCATAGTTGTAAAGCAGACAAGTTCCAAGTCTGTGTGTCAGATGTCAGGCTGAAGGTTTCTCCTGACTCATGTAACCGCAGGTGCTGAAAACCCCAAGGTCTGCAGGTGAGATGGCAGGCTCCGGCTGCAGAGGTAAATGAATCGACTCTTGGCAGCTAAGATGGTAGGCTGCTGACAACTCTCAGGATCAGCTGTTTATATCGCAGGCCACTACCTCAAAGAACAAAGAACTTGAGGTCAGATGATAAGTCATATGCAGGTTCCAGATCCAGAAAAAAAAAAACAAGCTTTCTTTTGTAGTTGTTGTTAAGTGCTGCCAAGTCGGTTCCGTCCCACAGCGACCCTGTATAGGGTTTCTGAGGAGCAACTGGTGACCTTGAACCACCAAACTTGCGGATCAAACCAATTTTAAAATCCAGCGCATTAACCCAGCACCACACCAGGACTTCCACCTTTTCTTTTGTGTGATGAAAATTTAGGTCACATTTAAAAATGCAGTAGAACCCACCTTTAGATTTTAACTGAGCCACCTTCCTAAGACAGAAAGTAATGTTCAATCGTTCAAGAAAGGTCACACCTTTTCCTGTCCTTGTGTTTCAAGACTGCCTGCCATTTAGCAGCAAAACATACTTGGTTTCTTGCTCTGACTCTTACTTGTATATGTAGATTATAAGTGAATTACTGAATTTGTAGGTTAGGGGAAGGAGTCTGCCAGTTATCTAATGCTACTATAACAGAAATATCACAAGTGGATAGCTTTAGCAACCAGAAATGTTTTCTCTCACAGTTTAGGAGGCTAGAAGTCTAAATTAAGACTGTTGGCTTCTGAGGCAGACATTCTCTTTGTCAGCTCTGGGGAAAGGTCCGTGTTCCCTTTCAGTATCTGCAGCCCCAGTGTTCCTTGGAGACCATAATACACCTTGGCATCAATCTTCCCCAGGATCTGAGCTTCCCAGGTCAGGGCCCCAGGTCCAAAGAACACACTCCACTCCTGGCTCTTCTGTCTTGGTGGTAGTAGGTCACTTTCTCTCTGTTGAAGTCTCTCACCTTTTATCTACAGTAAGATAAAAGGTATTGCATGCCATGCCCTTGGGAATGTCCCATTAATTGGATGAGGGTGATGGTAAGATTAAGAGTGGAGTCACAGTGTGACACTATAGGATAAGCACTTGATAGCTGACCACAAGGTAGAATTCTCAAACCTATCAGTCACTCCTCCGAAACACTATACAGGGTCTCTATGAGTCAGAACTAACTCGACAATGGCACTTAACAACATTACACCCTTAATTCTCTTATTGATTTATTACATCAAATCACATCATGTGAGATAGCTACTTCTCAATTGCCTACCTACTGAGAATCCTATTCTAGACAAGTTGACACAAAACCTTAACTATCACAGGGTCAGACATACCTCACATAATTCAGACCCATTTCTCCTTGAAGTTAACACATAGCAGGATACAGTTTGCTCTGCTCTTCTACTACATAGGAAAGCCTGTAGCAACTCAGTGTTGCCTATGCTGGATGGATCTTCTAATGCTAAAATTTCTTATTATCAAGTCAAATGCTTTTCCATATTTAAATGACATTCTTTAATATGTTATTGTTGTTATTGTTACGTACCTTCAAAGTAGCAACCTGTATAGGGTTTCCAAGGAGCAGCTGATGGGTTTGAACTGCCAACCTTGTGGTTCACAGTCTTGTGTTGATCTTATAATGCCAATATAGAATAACCATATATTCTGTTGCCCAAACTGGGACAGCATTGGGAGTGAAAGCTGATACCCAGTAGAATTGACAAACTACAAGTCAGGACTGTCACTGGAGAACCAAGATGGCACACCTAGCTTCCTCACTAATAACTCTGATATGTTGGGCTTTATCTGACTTATTTCTTGCTTTATTATATCATTGAGTCTGTTCTTGTGAGGAAAAAAGACTGCAATTTTGGACCCCTTTTAACCCTAGCTTAGTGTATTGAAGTCTTCTAGTTTTTGGCATAATGTCTTCTATCTTTTTCTTTCTTTCTTTCTTTCTTTCTACACTAGTCAGTATGAAAAAATAAATCTGAGCAACTATATTCAAAACTTTTATTATTGCTTTTCTTCAAATGGTGAAACTTTAGGCTACTCAGAGAGATAAAGTCTGTTGTCTAAATATTTTATAATGTTGGTTTATTTTTTTCATCAGGCAAAGAAGTTAAAGAAAAACTATAATAATGACATCCAATGAGTGATTATTATATATATATATATATATATGATCTCATTGCATCGTATTAATAACTTGTGAGTTAGATCTTGTTTCCTAACTTTACTAATGAGGAAACAGGCTCAAAGGTATTGTGCCAGATAACAATGAAGCTAAGATTCGAACTTCTGTCTATTTGGGCCCACAGTCAATGGAGTTAATTATAGTATTACGCTGCCTTTCTGTTCCACTGATGGTGGCTGATAATTGAGTTGGGAATTGATGGCTCATTCCTCATTTTAGTCCGTGTCATAGGCTGGTTCCTGTGTGACGGTAAATGCACCTGGAGCTCAGCTTTCAGATCAGAAGTGAGCATTTCATTTCTAATTACCAGGAATATCTAGTATTAGATTTTCGTAGTCAGAGAATTATTCTTCCTATCAAACAGACACACTCCTATCTCTGCAGAAATTTTACCATTTGGTTTGGGTGTCTCATCTTCAATTAATCCTCTGATGATTGACTCACCTCTTTTGGCTGTAGCGTTCTACACATTTAGAGATCTCCCTATTTGGCAATATTCAGCACATTTTCTGTGATTTTTGTTTTGTTTCATAACTTAATGTGGAATCAAGGAAAATGTGTGAAAACACGTAAGCACAAGATTGATTAAGGACAATGTATGTCATTCAATTGTGTGTGCTGAAAATTGGAATTAAATTTCACATCAAATCTTGCTTTTGTGTAATAGCTCACTTTTCTTTTTAAGACAAAATTTACTTATCTGAGAAAAGAGCTATGTGAGTCAATTCGACTTAGAAAAAGACTAGGATGAAGGCCTGTGAAATTTTTTTTTCTTTTAAAATTTTTTCTTAAACTACAGATGACTTTCATTCACTCCAAATATAGCCTCTATTTTAAAAAGAAATATTGTGAGTTTCATTGAAAAAACATATGCTCCTCTTAGGGAAATATGTATTGGTTTTATAATGTTAGTATTTTAATTGGGGTTGAATGTGTTGCTTCTGATTTGAAACAGGAAATTGATCCTACTCTGAAGTGATGATGTATGTTGATCAACCTTGAAAGGAATCTTTAAAAATCAAGATAATCAGTTAGGATGAATGAGGTTGGAGGAATGCAGTATCTACAGCAACGTAATTATGGCCTATTGGGAAGAGGGTATTTGAAAGGTCTTTCCAGTTTACTTAATGAGCATAACATTTAATCCATCTACACCTTGAGTTTCATAATTGTTAAGTAAAGTAATAATAAAGAATTTTATCTCATAGAGAAAACTTGGAAGAAAAGTCCATTATTTAAGGTGCTTATTATTTATATGCATGTCAAATCTTCATGAAGATAGTAGTTTTTGTGCAATTTTTGAAACAGAAATGGTTACGATAAATACCAACTAAACTGAAGTACCTTTGACTAGGTGATAGACATAAAAAATATTCCAAACATACCATTTGCACCACCCAGAAACTCCTCTTTATACTCAATGTATTTCTGCATGTACAAATATCCATAATCAATGCTCGTGGAAGCAACTGTCAAGCAATCAAATGACGTATTGCATTAGACAAATCTGCTACAAAGTACCTTTTTAGAGTGTTCAAGAGCAAAGACATCAGCCTGACGACTAAGGTGTACCTGCCCTAGCTATGGCATTTTCAATCACCTCATGTGCATGTGAAGGTTGGACAATGAATAAAGAAGACTTTAGAAGAATCAATGCATTTGAATTAAAGTGTTGATGAAGGATATTGAAAGTACCCTTGACTTCCAGAATAACATGCAAATCTGTCTTGGAAGAAATACAGCCTGGATGTCCTTTAGAAGCCTGGAGAGCAAAACTTGGTCCCTTGTGCTTTGAAAATATTGTCAGGAGAGACCAATCCCAGGAGAAGGATATCAGGCTTGGAAAAGTGGAGGTTCAATGAAAAGAGGGAAAATCTCCAAAGATTTAGATTGACACAGTGGCAGCAACAATGGGTTCAAGCATAACAAATCCTGTGCTTGTAGAGTGATGCAGGACTACACAGTGTTTCTATCTGGTGTACATGGGTTACTATGAGTTGGAGCTGACTTGACAGTACCTAACAACAACAAGGAGCTCTGGTAGCGTAGTGGTTACGAATCAGGCTGTGAACGACAAGGTCAGCTGGGAGAAAGATGAGGCTTTCCGCACCCATAAAGGTTTACAGCCTTGGAAACCCTGTACGGGGTCGCTATGAGTCGGAAGTGACTCCATGGCACTTAACAACAACAGCAGCAGCAGCATAAACAACAACACAAGTATCATTTTGCCTGGAAGTAGTGATGTCCTTATGAGTCAAAACTGCTTATATTTCTCCAGGTTGAAGTAAACGGAACCACCCTGATTCTTAGAATGATGAGACAACTTGATAAAAACTGATATACAATTTTCCCAATGTGCAATTCCTATTAAAAAAGAAGTTACATTGCATATAATCAAAATAAAAATCATACATTCAAGTAGTAAAATACCACCTATTTCCAAACATCTAAGAGCTTTAAAATACTTTGTCACTATGACATAGGGACTACATGGTTCGTGTTGAGTGGTCAAATGTTTTATTTTCTCCTCCTATATTCAAGCTGAATTGATGTATATTGTTTAGCATAGAATTTTTAGCAAATATAATGAAAAAATAAATGAAAGCATTCTCCTTCCCAGAGCATTATACTTTCATCTTAGATCTCATCTTAAAACAAAAATCCTTGACATAAAAATTATATTAATAATTCATGGACTATATTAATGGCTGAGTAAAAACTTTAACAAGTTGGTGTTACAAAACTGTCAAAAACGTAACAGCCCTGCCTTCTTTAATTTCAGCTGCTTCTGATGAAGCGTAGGGAAATGCCTTATTGGTGTGCAGTGTTACCAATTATCTGACAGAACCAGAGTGTATTTCCAGCTAATCAGAAATAAGAGTGCAGAATTAAATCTCCCGTGTGAAACTCATCATTTACATATTTATGATTCAGAAATGATAATAAGGCTAATGAGAAATTCACATACTGCCTTTAAAAGTCAAGCCAATCTTACAGTTAATTTTCAACAGATAAAACTCCAGATACATGGCTGTCAAAAGATGATGTCTGTTGATGACAGTTTAGTTTAATTAAACTTTACAAGATATTTGTGTGGCCTTATCCATTCTTTATATAATGGGGCTTGTTTTTAAACTGTCATACTTTGGGCTAACCGTGAGATACAGGGTTAGTGGTGATAGGTGTTATACCAAGAGTTTATATCAATATGATGCATTGGGAAAATACTGATAATTTATGCATGTATGCACACATCTGACTCCACAACTACTTTATACATATCAGGTGCGTTCAGAGAGTTGGTGACCAGTTGTAAATTGTAAGTGCTCTTTAAAGCTGTTAAGAGTTCAGAGTTGTGTGTTGCATATACATTTCTGAGTTGAAGCAATATGCTGCATGTTTTATGGTGCTGGAGGAGAACATTGAAAGTACTGTGGGATGCCAAAAAAACTCCCAACAATCTGTGTTGGAAGAAGTACAGCCAGAGTGATCCTTGGAAGCCATGATGGTTAAACTTCATCTCTCATGCTTGAGACATATTGTCAGAAAGGACCAGTCACTGGAGAAGGATATCATGTTTGGTAAAATGGAGGGTTGAGGAATAAGAAAAAGACCCTAATGAGATGGATTGGCACAGTGGCAGCAGCAATGGGCTCAGGCGTAGCAAGTATTGTGAGGTTAGCCCAGAACCTGCCAGTGTTTCGTTCTGTTGTGCATAGGGTTGCTATGAGTCAGTACTGACTTGATCTTTTCTTTCTGTCTGTCTGTTTTATTGCTTCTATGGTTCCAAAGGAGCCCTGGTAGCATAGTGGATTACAAGCTGGACTTCTAACCTCAAAGTCAGCAGTTCAAATCTACCAGCCATTCCATGGGAGAAAGATGAGGCTTTCTGCTCCCATAAAGATTTATATTCTCATAAATTCTACATAGGGTGACTATGAGTCTAATTGACTTAGTGGTATATGACCATATCTCATGATATATTTTTGCAAGACCAACAACTCGTACACTGCAAATCTCTTTTTTCCCCAACATATACAGTGATTATGCATGTGAATCTCACCGGATATAATATACAGGAATCAATTGAAATACATCTGTGGAAACAGACAATGGATAAGCTCAATATCATCAGACAGAATATGGTCTGGTGTTGACTGTGGAACAGAACATCAACTGCTCATATGCAAGTTCAAGCTGAAGCTGAAGAAAATTAAAACAAATACATGAGGGAGGGCCAACATATGAACTTAAATAGGTTCCACCTGAATTTAGAGACCATTTCAAGAATAGCTCTGATGCATTAAATGATAATGACTGAAGACCAGATGAGTTATGGGATGACATCAAGGATATCATATATGAAGAAAGCAAAATGCCATTAAATAGACAGGAAGAAAGAAAAGATCAAAACTGATTTCAGAAGAGATTCTGAAGCTTGCTCTTAAATAAAGTGTAGCTAAAACAAAAGGCTGGTGTGGCACTGTAAGATAAGCACTTGACTTCTAGGTCGGTTTGAACTGTAAGGTCAATGGTTCAAACTCACCAGCTGCTCCTCAGAAACCCTATATGGGATCATTATGAGTTGGAAATGACTCAACAGAACTTAACAACAACTACAACAGAAGCAAAAGGAAGAAATGATGAAGTCAAAGAGCTGAAAAGAAAACTTCAAAAGGCAGATCGAGAAGATAAAGTATTATAATGCAATATGCAAAAACTTGGAGTTAGAAGACAAAAGGGGAAAATCATGCTCAGCATTTCTCAAGCTAAAAGCTGAAGAAAAAATTCAATCCTAGAGTTGCAATATAACAGAGTCTTTGGGCAAAATAATGATTAATGCAAGAAACAGCAAAAGAAGGCAGAAGGAATATAGAAGGCCAGAAGAAAGAATAGTCAGAATGCTCCTTAGAAGCAGGGATAGTGAGATTTCATTTAGTTTACGATGGACACATTATCAAGAAGGACCAGTCCCTGGAGTAGAAGTCCATCATGCTTGGTAAAGTAGAGGGTCAGAAAAAAAAAGGAAGAAACCCAGCGGTATGAAATGACAAAGTGGTGGCAATAATCAGCTCAACATAACAGTGATTGAGATGACAGTGAAGAACCTGGCAGTACTTTGTTGTGCATGGGCCTGCATGACTTGACAATATTGAAAGTGCCATGGGCTGCCAAAAGAACCAATAGATCCGTTTTGGAAGAAATGCAGCCAGATTGCTCCTTGGAGGCCAAGATGGCCAAACTTCGTCTCTCGTTCTTCAGACATATTGTCAGGAGGGACCAGTCACTGGAGAAGGATATCATGTTTGGTAAGGTGGAGGGTCAGAGAAAAAGAGGAAGACCCCCAACAAGATGGATTGGCCAAGTGGCAGCATCAATGGACTCAAGCGTGGCAACAGTAGTGAGGTTGGCCCAGGATCGGGCAGTGTTTAATTCTGCTGTGCATATGGTCGCTATGGGTCGGTACCGACTCGATGGCACCTAACAACAACAACAAGAGCTACAACATCCTATGAGTAAATTTGCAATATTTGGTCTGTGATCATTGATTGGAACCATAGTCACCTGTCCCCTGACTATTCTCTTGTCTGATGACACCCTTGGTGTCCTTTTCAGAGCATGTTTTATCAATTACTATAGTATAGATTGCTACTGTTGTTATTGTTGTTGTTCTTAAGTGTTATGGAGTTGGTTCTGGATCATAGCGACCCTCTATAGGGTTTTTGAGAGTAGCTGGTGAGCCCAAACAGCCAACTCTGCGGTTTAAACTGACTGTGCAGTCCAGCGCCTTACCAGGACTCCATTGTTATTAGGTACCATCGAGTAGTATCTGATTCATACCAACCCAATGCACCACAGAAAGAAACAAGAGATATTCCTGCTGCATCCTCACAATTGTTGTTACACTTGAACCCATTGCTGTTGCAACTGCGCTAATCCATGTTGGTGGGGGTCTTCCTTTCTTTTTTTTTTTCTGACCATCCACATCACCAAGCATGATGCCCTCCTGATAACATGTCCGAAGTATGAGTGACAAAGTCTTGCCATTCTGGCTGTTAAGGAACACTCCAGCTGTACTAGTTCCAACATAGATCTGTTTGTTCTTCAGGCAGTCTATGGTAGTTTTAATACTTATCCAACACAATAACTCAAATGCATCAATTCTTCTATGGTATTCCTTATTTGTGGTCCAACTTTACATGCATATGAGACAATTGAAAATACAATAGCTTGTGTCAGGCTTGCCTTAGTCCTTAAACTGATATCTTGCTCTTGAAAGATATTTTTAAGGAGGTGTTCTGCAGCAGGCTTGCCTAATGCAATATGTCGTTTGGTTTCTGGACTGCTGCTTCCATGAGCGTTGACTGTGGATCCAAACAAAATGAAGTCTTTGACAGGGACAATCTTTTCCCCATTTATTGTGATATAATTTATTTAATCAGTGGTGAGGATTTTTGTTGTCTTTATATAGAGGTTCAATCCACACTGAAGGTTGTAGTCTTTGATATTCATCAGTCAGTATTTTAAGTCCTCTTCACTTTCGGCAAGCAAGGTTGTATCATCTGCATATCACAAGTTGTAAATGAATCTTCCTCCAATTCTGCCACTGCATTCAACTTCATAAAATCTGCTTCTTAGATAATTTGCTCAACATATAGATTGAATAAGTATGGTGAAGGAATACAACCCTGGGTCATACCTTTCCTGATTTTAAACCATTCAGTACCTCCTTGTTCCATTTGAATGACTGTCTCTTTGTCTATGTACAGGTTCTTAATGAACCAATTAAGTGTTCTGGGATATCCATTCTTCATAATGTTACCCATAGTTTGTCATGATCCAAAAAGTAGAAAGATTTTTGACTAGTCAACAAACCACAAGTAACTATCTTTCTGGTATTCTCTACTTTCAATCACATTAGCAAAGATATCCCTAGTTCCGTATCCACATCTGAATCCAGCTTGATTTTCTGGCAGCTCCCTGTTAATGTACACTTGCAGCTATCTTAAAATTATCTTCAGCAATATTTTGTTTGCACATGATATTAATTATATTATTAGATGATTTCTGCACTAGGTTGGGTCACCACCTCTTTTTGGAATGGGCACAGATATGGATCTCTTTTGATTGGTTGGCCAGGTAGCTGTCTTTTCAATTCCTTGGCATAAATGAGTGAGTGCCTACAGTGCTACATCAGTTTGTGAAAGATTTCAATTTGTATTTTCCATCAATTCCTTTTGCCATGTTTTTTCACCAATACTTAAATGCAGCAAGGACTTTTTCCATCAGTACTGATAGTCTTTATCATATGCTACCTGTTGAAATGGTTGAACATC
>NW_006408583.1:2759352-2765817 GCF_000296735.1 Chrysochloris asiatica
TTTTTTTTTTTTTTTAAGTACAGGTAGGGAAAAGGAAGCAATCATTTTTAATTAAAACCTTTTTGCACTTTCTGAATACAGTTCAACTTGTTATTATTTAGCAAAAAGCAAAATGTTGCTAGTGTTTGTCTTAAATCTTATAGCTTTACCCCCGTGGTATGCCTTCCATTAAAGTAAAGAGATGGAGCGGTCAATCCCGTGATTCATTTGGCATGGGTTTCACTGGAGACTGGGGTGGGGTGGCAGAATGGGTGGCAAAGAGAAGACGACATGCAAAAAGTAATTTACACAAAAAAATGGATTTCTTAAAAAAAAAAGAGAGAGAGAGAAAATGTTATCTTCAACAAATGGAAACAAGCATTCAAAGCCCATCTTTCAAGCTATAGCCAAACCATGTTCTATCTTAAGGAAGTTCTCCTCTTTCTTTGTTAATAAAATCTCTCCCCAAACAATTATCACTTTTAATCATTCCCAGACTGGGCTTTACCTTCAGATCTTTCATCCCCAGATTTTTCTGGTGGAGGGCTGGCAGATGTTTTCTTTTCTGGAGGGCTTTCTGGTTCCTCATCGTCTTCTTTGGGAGAAGGAGTCTTTTCCTTTGATGCCTTTGAAGCTGAGGGATGACCCACTTTCCCTTTGCCTTTCACTGTTGCCGTTAGTCTCGGTTTGGCATTTTCTTTACTTTGTGCTCAGGTTTGGATTTCTTAACCATCTTTTTGTTTTCCTTCTTTGAACTGCCATAATCACTGTCATCATGGTCTTCCATTAGGAAGTCTTCATCACTGCCAGAATCTTTTTCTTGGAAGGGTGCCTCGTCCTCTTCTTGTTGTTCTTTCTCACTGCCCACATCTCCCATAAGCATTTCTCTCTGCTCAGAAGTTGCTTTAAAAACTTCCTTGTCATTACTGGCATACATTTTTATTATCTTCTTTTACATCTTCACTATCATCTGCTGAGTGAGAGTCACCCTTCTTGGTCTTCACATCTATTTCTTAAGAGTCCTCACTGTCTTCCTGTGAATTCTTTCTACACCACCTCTTGGTTTTAGCTTCTCGAGGATATGATCCCATTTTCTTAGCTGGAAGACCCGAATATCTTCCATAATCTTCATCAGTATCATCAGATTCCTGAAACTGTGAATAATTAACGACCTTCTTATTGCTGATAGGCGAAGACATGCTCGCTGTCGAAACAGGAACCAGTCGAGAACCCAAAGACTAAGAATCCCCCAACCCCGTGTTCTTGGGGGACCCCCCATCAACTTCGGCGGATGCAGCTGAACCTCTAGCTACTGATTTCTCAAACTCTGCCACTCCTTGTTTCAGGGTTTCTTGATCAGAGGACCACCCTGCTCCACTGTCTCTCCAAAATGGATCCCATCTTCTTTGATGTTGTCCTCAGCATTCTATATTTTGACCAGGGAATCCTTCAGTATTACAATTAGAGGTTTGAATTTTTTCTTAGGTTCTTTCAACTTGAGAAATGCTGATTATGTTCTTCCCTTTTGGTCTTCTATAACCAGTTCTTTGCACAATTTATTATCATACTTAAGTGCCTTTGTCTTCTTGAGCTGCCCTATAAAATGCTCTGTTCATCTCTTTTACTTCCTTATTTCTTCCATCCACTTTAGCATTTCTATGCTGGGTAGCAAGTTTCAGTCTCTTCTGACATCCTTTTTAATGTGTTATTTCTTCTTCTTCTTCTTCTTCTTCTTCTTCTTCTTCTTCTTCTTCTTCCTCCTCCTCCTCCTCCTCCTCCTCCTCCTCCTCCTCCTCCTTCTTTTTTCCTTTTTAATGACTGCTTTCTTCCTGTATGATGTTCTTGATGCCATCTCATAAATATTTTGGTCTTTGGTCATTAGTCTTCATCAGATGGTCTCTAGATTCAAGTAGGATATGTTTATGGTCAAATTTTGGTTCTCATGGACTTGTTTTAATTTTCTTCAGCTTTAACCTGAATTTACACATAGGCAATTGATTTTGATTTGGGCTGATGATATGGAGCTTTTCTACTGTCTCCTCCCGTGTTGTTGCTTTTAAGTGCTGTAGAATCAATTCTGACTCAAAGCTACCCTGTATAGGGTTTACAAGGAGCAGCTGGTAAGCTTGAACTGACAACTTTGTTCAGACCAACTTTGCAGTTAAAGCATTAACCCTGGAGCCTAACCAGGACTCTCATAGATTTAGTCAATTTGGTTTTTGTTTATTCCATCTGGTGAGTTTGTGTATATAGTTGCCTTTTATGCTGTTTGAACAAGTATTTGCAATGAATAATTCAATAAGTGTATTGGTCTTGCAATATTCTGTCGTTTGATCTCCAGCATAATTTCTGTCACCGAGGTCATATTTGACCTTCATCTTTGTTTCCAATTTATGCATTCTAATCACCAATAATTATCAATACATCTTGATGCCACATTTGATCAATTTCAGAGTTAGGAAGCTGGTAGAATTGTTCAAGTTTATCATCACTGGCTCTAGTTTTTGGTGCATAAATTTAAATGATAGTAGTATTTACTTACCTTCCTTGTATGGATATTATTCTATCACAGATAGCACTGTATTTCAAGATAGATCTTGAAATGTTCTTTTTGTTGAAGAATGCTACATCATTCTTGAATTTGTCTTCTCTGGCATAGTAAAACATGTGATTATCACATACAAAGTGGCCTATATCTATTCATTTCAATTCACCAATTCCTAGGTATAGAGATTTATGCATTCCATTTCATTTTTGACAACTTCTAATTTTCCTGGATTCATGTCTCATGTATTTCATGTTCTGATTATTAATTGATGTTTGCAGCTGTTTCTCATCATTTTTAGTTCTGTCCCATCAGTAAAAAAGGTTTCAAAAGCTTTACTCCATTTACCATTTATATCATCATGATCAATTCTGCTTTGAGGAGGCAGATAGTCCCCATTTATATTTTGATTGCCTTCTGGCAATATATCTCATAATGTTCTGATGCTATTTATAATGTTTTCATCTTCTGGTACTATATCTGACAATGTTCCACTGCTATACGTAATGTGTTCAGTGGCTAAACTTTCAAAGGTAGTCTGCCTTTCCTTCTTCCTGGTTTGTCTTACTAAGCTCTGCTGAAACCAGCCATTCACCATGAGTGATCAGGCTGGTATTTAAAATAATGGTGACATAGCTTCCAACATTAGAGCAACATGCAAGCAACCACGGTATGACAAAATGACAGATGAGTGTTGGACAGTATGCATAGGCAGAGGATTTTCTACATCTTCAAGTTCTGGTCCCTTTTTGCATAGCATTTTCCTCAATTTATCTCTTTTCTTTCTCATTTTTATCATAATTGTTATTGTCATTAAGTGCCATGGTGTGCCATGGAATCAGTTCTGAGTCATAGCAACCCTGCATAGGGTTTCTGAGGGTGTAAATCTTTAGAGAAGCAGAACGCCTCATCTTTCTTACATGGAGTAACTGGGTTTCAAACTGCTGATTTTGAGATTAGCAGCACGACTCATAACCACTACGCTACCAGAGCTCCTACTCATAGTTTCTACTCATAGTGACCATGTATAACATTTCCAAGGAAGGGCTGGCAAGTTTGAACTGCCACAAGAGGACACTTTTCATAATTGTTGTTGTTGTTAAGTGCCATCGAGTCAGTTCCAACTCATAGCAACCTTATGCACAGCAGAATGAAACACTGCCTGATCCTGGGCCAACCTCACTACTGTTACCATGCTTGAGTCCATTGATGCTCCCACCTGGCCAATCCATCTCGTTGGGGGTCTTCCTGTTTTTCTTTGACCCTCCAACTTACCAAACATGATATCCTTCTCCAGAGACTGTTCCCTCCTGACAATATGTCTGAAGTACGAGAAACAAAGTTTTGCCATCCTGGCCTCCAAGGAACACTCTGGCTGCACTTCTTTCAACACAGATCTGTTTGTTCTTTCGGCAGCCCATGGTACTTTCAATATTCTCCTTCAACAGCATACCTATAAAGCTGTGCTATCAATATTTTTAAGAAATCTCCTCAGATAAATATCCAAGCCCATCCCTTACAAATTATTTCTATTACTTTTGAATGCCATCCAGTTGATTTTGACCCATAGTGATGTATTAGGCCAGAGTAGAATTTCCCCCATAATTTACTTGGCTTTAATCTTTGCTGATTCCTGGTGTGGCACTGCGGGTTAATGCACTGGACTGCAAGGTAGATTTGAACCGAAAGGTCAGCAGGTCAACTTTACCAGCTACTCCTTGGAAACCATATACCGGTTGGTCTGAGTCACAACTTACTTGACAGCACTTAACAACAACAGTCTTTATTGGAGAGTCCTGGTGTGGTGCCATAGGATAGGTCACAAGATCAGCAGTTCAAACTAATCAACCACTCCTTGGAAACCCTGTACAGGGTCTCTACGAGTCGGAATCTACTCTATGGCAATTAAGAACAACAATGACAACAACAATTTTTATGGCATGATGATTATTGTTAGGTGCCATGGAGTCGATTCTGGCTCAGTGAGGCTATGCTCAGCAGAAGGCAACACTTCCTGTTCCGTTTGAGCCATGGTTTCTGTTATTTATGGGATGATTGCCAGATCTTTCCACCCTTAGAGCTGCAGAGTGTGTTTGAACTGTAACCACTGCAAAGTGTGCCTAACTGTGATAACCAAAGTAACTTCTACTTTTCACCCAATGTTTGAACATAATTCAGCCAATTTCATTGCCATGTTATGGTAAGACTCTTCTTTCCACCATTGTTCAATCATGTGTTCATCATTTCCTTATAAGATCTCATTAGAATCACATTTAGAATCCACATTTCTAGCATTGCTCTGTTCATAATGATATATGTGTTATCTTCAATGATGGAAACTATCTATAGAACTCTTCGTATTTCAGTCTGAGTCCTTACCAGAATCACTTTTAACATCCTTGATGCTGTCTACAGTTCTTCAAGACAATCTAGTCATTTGCAATGAAGTGCTCAAAACTCCTCCAACCTCTACTCAATACCTCTAAATCAACTTTCACATTTTTATGATTTTTTACAGCAGCGTTTTGTTTACTGTATTGATTTCCTAGAACTACTGTAACAGAACACCACAAAATCTGTGTCTTATAAAAACAGAAAAATTACTGCCTCATAGTTATGGGGATCCAGTGTGATCTATATTGGATGTTTCTGAGGATTCACATCTCTATCCTAATTTCTGGTAGGTCCTCCACTCCTTGGCTTGCAGCTGCGGTGTCACATGGTGTCCTCCCTCTGTCTCCTTATCTCTTTGGATGTTATCTCCCCTTTTATAAGGACACCCTTTTATAAGAAACTCTGGTAGCATAGTGGTTACAAGTTGGGCTGATAATCTCAAGGTAAGCAGTTCAAAACTACCAACCATTCTGTGGGAGAAAGAAGAGACTTTCTGCTCCTATAAAGATTTGCAGACTCTGTCACCTTATTCAGGGTTACTATGATTAGAACCTTCCCAGATTTCATCCCAGCATAGTTCCTTTTGTGTATTTTTTGCTATAATAAATCTATAATTATAAAGAAAAGATGTAAAGCTGTGACCTCTTTGTAAGGTTTTTATACCCAGTTTAATTATCATTTGAGAATGATTTATACTTGTGTTTTAGACCCATATTAATTATCATTTGAAAATGAAGGATAAATATATTTTTTCATGATAATATAATGTAAAGAGTTTAAAATTTCAAATCATTCAACTCTTAGAGGCTGTACTTAATTAAGAAGATAAGTGAATCCACTAAATCCAAAGGCAGGATATTTACTATAAAAAAATAACTATTTTCTGAGTTTAGAAAAGTGGAATTTGTTGTTGTTGTTAAGTGTCTTCTAGTCAATTCTGACCCATAGCAACCCTGTATAGGATTTTCAAAGAGTAGCTGGTGAGCTTGAACCACCAACCCTGCAGTTCAAAGGACTTAGCAGTCTGACACATTTGCCCACAGAGCTACAACAGAAATAAATACTACAAAATATAAACTCTGTATTATGAAGATGTGTTGATTGAGATGATGGTTATAATGAATAATGAATGCATGGCAGGGTTTACTACCATATGTGGGATGAAGACATAAATATTGAATAACAGTAGACCTTGTTAGTTAAGTAGGTCAAGAATTTATGTCAAAAATAGAAGATGGGGTATAGGAAATGGTATTAATCAGCAGTATCAGGAAAAATAAAAAGAAAAAGTATTTAAAAAAATCAAATAAAATGGTGTGAACAAGTGGTTCAACTATCTCATCACAATAGTTGAAAGTGATTACACTTACTTTCTAAAGGAAAAAAAAAACATTTTAGAAAGAAATAAATTATCTACTATTGGATCTTTTTAAAAAGATACAGCACAAACAAAATGTTCCAGATAAAGACATATACAAAAGATATATTTGATGAACCCTGTTCAGAAAATTGCTATTGTATCAATACAGCAGAACGAAACAATGTCC
>NW_006408583.1:2767312-2771865 GCF_000296735.1 Chrysochloris asiatica
AATGACATAATCAAGGAATTAATGAAGTAAAAATTGCAAGCAGTACAAGTTCACTAAACACTGTAAGCCAATCAGAGAGGGGGAAAAAATCCAAACATATAATCTTTTATAGATAACACAGAATATATTAAAAAACCCATCTACAATTGCATAGAATTGATTTTTCACAAAACACATTATGTAGCCATACCAAAAACCCAAACCCAACCCACTGACATTAAGGCAATTCTGACTCATAGCTACTCAGTAGCCATATGGCAATTAAATGCATAATCGGCACTTAAAAAATAGGTTATAAAAAAGAAAATATGCTTTGAAATTTTGAAATGCATTCAGAAATTACTTATAACTTCAAAGTAAAATGCTTTACTATTATGACCAATTTTTAAAAATGTAAATGCAGTATTTGATATTCATACCATTTTAGTTTCATCTTATTAAACACTTGGCCCTTTGTTTCAACCTGACAAGATCATTTTAGATATTAACTCTCTAACCCATTGTATTTCTTATTCCTCTATGATTTGTGTCAGTTTTTATATTAATAAGCATGCCTTCCATACATTTACTTCAGTCATTTATAAAAAGTTGAGTCTGTTAACACAAAGGACAGAGATTTAAACTTCTAATGTATCTAACCAGGGGTGGACTAATGCATTAACCCTTCCAGATTAAAGATTAGTATTTTAATTATATCCTTTTATTCTCTGATAATGTATAAGACATTAATAATTCAGCTTCCCTTTTATGCCCGTGGCCAAGTATGAACATACATTCTTTTTCACTTACCCATAGCATGCACAGCCAGAATGCGTCTTAGAAGTAAGGATAGTAAGACTTATTTCATATACTTTGGAAATATCATCAAAAGGGCCCAATTCCTAGAAAAGGAGATACTTAGTAAAGCAGGGAGTCAATAGAAGAGAGGAAGATCTTCAGTGAGATTGATAGACACAGTGGCTCAAACATAAAGGCAGTTGTGAGGAGGGCACAGGATTGGGCAATGTTTTGTTCTGTTCATATGGAGTCTCAGTAAGCTGGAACCAGCTCAAGGGTACCTAACAACAACAATATAACATAACTGACAAGACATTGATACACTAAAAATAGAAAAGGGCTTTGTGAAAGGCAACAAAGAACTGAACAAAGTCAACACAAAGACTTGCAGATATAAATTTCTTTAGAAATTATGTGGATCTTGCTTTGTTTACATAAGATATAACAAAGCAAAAGAAAATTCTCCACTCTTCAGACTTTTGAGCTTTTCATTGATACTATCAAGTTCAACTCTAAGGAGTCTTTTTTGGCAGCTAGATCCATTTAATTCCTGGCCAATAAAGAGTACATATGATACAATCCCACATACAATTTTTTACTCTTCATCAATATAACTAAACCCTATGAAATTAAAATAATAATAATGAAATATATATGTATATATACCAAAAATTCCATTTGCATAGTCATAGAGGGACTTACTCTAGAAACACAGTACAGTACAAACTACAGCTCTTAATTTAGCACACTAAACACAGATGTGGCACTGAAGGTTAATACACTGGACTGCAAAGTTGGTTTGAACATCAAGGTCTGCAGTTCAAGCTCACCGCTTGCTCTTTGGAAACCGTATACAGAGTTGCTATGTTTCAGATGGATTCCAGAGCACTTAACAACAACAAAACACAAGTATTTGATTATGTGGTAAAAGGCATGGGTGCCAATTTTTGTTATTGTTGTTGTTAGGTACTACCGAGTCGGTACTGATCCATAGTGACCTTATGTACAACACAGCAAAACACTGCCCGATCCTGAGCCAACCTCATTGCTGTTGTCACACTTGAGTCCATCGAAGCTGCCACTTGGCCAATCCATCTCATTGGGGGACTTACTCTTTTTCTCTGACTCTCCACCTTACCAAACATGATATCCTTCTCAAGTGACTGGTCCCTCCTGACAATATGTCCGAAGTATGAGAGACGAAGTTTGGCCATCTTGAACAGAAAGTGGTGGGAAAAATAATAGCCCAAAAAATATTACAAAAAGAAGAAACCTTAAGGCTAATGTATGCCAACTCCGTTATTTTACAGGTGAGAAAACAGAAGCCAAAGACAACAAGAGCTTGTTCTAAGTCACATTCTATTTTATGGTAGCTAAGAATTGGCATAAGAATTGAGTTATGGTGTTGGAGGAGAATATTGAAAGTGCCAAAAGAACCAATAGATCCGTTTTGGAAGAAGTGCAACCAAAGTGCTCCTTGGTGGCTAAGATGGCCAAACTTTGTCTCTTATACTTCGGACATATTGTCAGGAGGGACCAGACACTGGAGAAGGAGATCATGTTTGAACTCAAGGGTGGCAACAGTAGTGAGGTTGGCCCAGGATTGGGCAGTGTTTCGTTTTGCTGTGTATAAGTTCGCTACGAGTCGGTACCGACTTGATGGCACCTAACAACAACAACAACAACAACAACAACAACAACTTATTTTCTCATCTCAATCCTTCCCTGTTACATACAGATGCCTCAACTTCATGTCAAATAAGAATATTGAAATGTGTCCCAAAACAGATACATTTGATCTCTCAGTGAAGTTCTGGAGTGCACTCCTAGAACAAATATTTCCCTCTTAGTTCTAATATTACAAGCTGAATATTCAAAGATGTCTAAGAGGAACCTGAAAATAAAAATCAGAAGCTTAAAATAATGGTGATTTAGAGAAACAAAATTTGAAAGGTGACTGAAACTCAATGACAGTTCTTGTTAATAATATTGCATCCATAAGATGAAGGATAATTTATGAGTACAGAGCTTAGATGTTGCTATTATAGTAAAGTCACCTATACCATTTGCTTCTTAATACCAAAGACAACTAAATTTATAAATGCAGAGATTGTAAGTTCTTTTTATTCATACGCTACAATGTTCTTCATTAATGTCCAAGTTATTAAAATGTTTTAAGCATGCTCTATTATCACATTTTTACACATGATTACAATTATGTGACAAATTGCAGTGAATAAAAATGCTATTACTTTATGAAATTATATTAGTTCCCTCCTGTAAATAAATATGCTCAAAAGGTGTAAGCATATGTTGATAACCATCTGTGATTGTTTTTCTACTTTGTGAAAATAAAGTAATTTCAAGGAACTATCTTTAAGAAACTGATAACATATAGATCAAAGTGGTCAATTTTGTTTCAAGAAGAAACCTTGTTTTTTTAGGATTGTGAGTAAAGATAATAAAATAGCTTTGAGTTATAGTAGAAATGCTCATTTGGAATAAAGAGAATCTCCTGCGAAGAATAGATTTCGGGTATAGAGCAGAAGTGAGAAATGGTGAAGAAGAATGTACTGGAAATAGAGCAATCATGTCTAAAACAAGTGGCAGTATTCCACACTGGAAGTTTTGTGACTTTGTATTGTCTCCCTTAATGAAAGTACTTTGTGGTTAAAAGGAATTAAGATTACATCTTGGAATTATTAGTAACTTTAGGAAAGATAAGAACAATTCGATAAGATAACACTGCACCTCTGAAAATTTTGTCACTCTGTTGAAGGAGAAAAACAAATAAATGTGAGATCAACAAAATTGAAGACCTAAAACTCTAGGGAAAAATATAATTCCATAGAAGTCCTTTAAAAAAAGGTGAGTCCCATTCTCAAAGAGATGACAGCAATAAGTGAATAACAGTAGCTCTTGAGATTAAGGGTTAGATAGAAATGAGGAGTCTTAAAATAAATTTCTCCCAGGGTGGGAACTATTCAAGGAACTGACCGTGCATAGCCCCAAAGACTCAGGAAGAGAAATTTTTGACTTCTCCAGAAAATGGTTTATTCTGCTTGGTCTTCACTAATTTAAAAGGAATATTGTTAATTTAAAATGCATTTTTATAATATACTCACATATAAACTATCACTTTTTACCTTCATACTCATGTGAAATTAAGATTATTGGTGTATAAATTAGGACTTAATTTATATGACTTGACCAATATTATGTTGTTGTTGTTATGTGCCATGGAGTTGGTTCCAACTAATAGCAACCCTGTACTCTTTATAGGAGCAGAAAGCCTCATCTTTCTCCCACAGAACAGCTGGTAGTTTCGAACTGCTGCCTTGAGGTTCACAGCCCAATTCGTAACCGCTATGCTACCAGAGCTTGATGACCAATATTATATGTACAAGTAATGTGTTTTCAGAAAGATTTGAACCTGGATCTATTTGGACTTAAATCTCATGCTTTTTCTTACACCATAATTATTACTTGGCTAACCTTGGTAGAATTAGAGGATTGAAAGAAAAAATATATTCAGCTAGTTATGAATTTTAAGCTAAATCATCCTGTAATAAAATAATTGGAAAAATCCTTTGCGCTTCAGGTTATGATATCACGGATAACAGAAGCATATGTGAGGAAGAATTTGTTTTTAAGGTTATGCTGAGCTCTTGTTTAATGTATCATGAAAAGTAAAGGAGATCAATGGGAATCCACATTCTGATTGGTGACCACGCTTGTCACCGATAAGGGGAAGTGAGGGAAAAACAACAATGAAG
>NW_006408583.1:2772900-2786033 GCF_000296735.1 Chrysochloris asiatica
AAAAATGGGTGTTAAGGTTAGGTGTGGCATTGTAGGATAAGAACTGAACTGCTAATTGCAAGGTCGATGTCTCAATCCCATAAGCTGCTCCTCAGAAACCCTATCTACAGTCTCTATGAGTCAGAACTGATTTGAATGCATTTAACAACAACAAAGGTCAGATGTATGTGAGAATGACAAGCTCACTGATTTGATTCTATCAGATGTACCAGACAACTATGTAGGGAAAAACTAATGTTTTACTTAGTTGTTTCCAACTTGAGTATTCTCATATGACGATTATAGCTTTTTTAAAAAATGATATTTTAGCAATGGCCCATACTTGATGTTTACAGTGATAAAGGCAACTATTGGTAACTCATCTCTCCTGAGTAAACAGAATTTTCACAGCAATATTTGAATGTATTTTCAATGAAATTTTTACATTTTATGCCAGAAATGTTCACCATGATCAAACTTTACATAACATGCAGTGTTTTCTTAAACTGAATATCAAATTATACACATAGTTTTGACATATTATTGTATTAATGTTCTTTAAGACACATTGTTACCAGCCAAAAGTGTATCATAAAGCCAAACTCTCTATTATTTAGTAGCATAATTTGTGAAGTTTTACAGGATTTATTTTCAAGGCAATTAAGAGTTAATCAGAGGTATAAGTCTCAAGACATCTTTTAACAGAGATCAAATGCAAATGCAAATCACTCTATATCAATCAATTTGTTTTTTCAGTTTTTGACAGAAATATCTATTTCCTTTTCCTCAAACTGAGATAAAAGAGGAGTACTCTGCCTACTTTGTAACATATAATCCTTTTGACAAAAATGCAGATCTGTGAATTTTGAATATTTGTTTAAAGCATGTTAGCTTATAATTCTCAAGATAAACATAAGTAGTTTGATCTTAGTAGTTTTCATAATGTTTTGATTTTGTTTTTGACTACATGTACTACATTAATCAGCATGCTAAATAAATATATAACATAAGAGGTCATAGTTAACTGTTTTAGAATAACTTTTTTTTCTCATACTGATTTTAATTTAAGAGCAATCTGTATGCTGTGAAAAAGTAGAAACATTTTTTTGATATACTAGAAATAAGCACAATGTTCTTTCCTCTTGAGGCAAACTAATTCAAAATATTATTTTTCTCTATAAGTTTTAATGCTATACTAATACGCAACTGGAGTCCTGGTGTGGCGCTGTGGGTTAATGTGCCAGACTGCAAAGCTGTTTGAACTGCAAGGTCGGCAGTTCAAGCTCACCAGCTGCTCCTCGGAAACCCTATACAAGGTTGCTATGGGTTGGAACCAACTAGATGGCACTTCACAACAACATAATATGCAACTAAATAACTGGAATGAGTCATTAAAATATTATCTGCTTTTACTCATTCACCAACTATAGGTGGGTTAGTAAGAGAGGTCCAGAAATAGAAGTACCATTGAACTTTTGGCTAGAGACAAGTTTGTGAAAGCATAACTTTAGGACAAGAATAATTTGTGAAGGAAGAACAATTAATGGTTGCTGTACAGAAAACAATTCTCAGAGCAAAGACAAACAGAGATAATAATCATTTATGTTCTTCCACCTAGAGTGGAGAAATTTCTTTTTGTCTGTAAATGGCATTAATTAGAAATTCCAGAAGTGCCATACCTGAGAAGTGAAAATGAATTAATACTAGGATTAAGGTTATATCTGACCACCCAAGGATGTTTTAAAAACAAATCAAAATGGACCAAGCTAATTAGCAAGTTACACAGCAGGTTGCCATAAGCAGTCCAATACACTTTAAAGGACTACAACAGAATTTTCATCCTGCATTACAATATTCAGATACTATGACATCTACTTACAAATTGCTATAGAGGCGGGGCATGATGGTGGATTAGGAAGAGGCTCCATGTAGACCTCTGCCAATCATAATACAAAATAGCAGATGAAGAAGTTTCAGGAGATGGTTCTGGAAATCTGAACTACAGGTAAAGGAATATTTATAGGTATTGAAGACTTACTGTTAGTGGTATTTGTCGCAGAAGCAAGTAAAGTGATGTTTTCTAAGTTGCGGTTGCTAGGGAGTCCTGGCACAGCTATCTTGAGAGGGGCAGAGCAGACACAAGAGCAAGAAAAAACTCCCATGGCAGAGGTCTGACTGATCATCTGAGATAAAGGTATGGACTTTTTTTTTTTTTTTTTCAATCAATTTATCTTTCTCTGTCTGAGCACCTGCACTCTGGTGACTAGAGGGGGTGCCTGAGTGAGTGGACACCTCCCCACCCACAGATGGTTCTACATGCAAGTGCATGAATCTGCTTGACAAAGATCATTGGGCCCAGAATCAAAGAAGAGAGAGGAGTCAACAGGAACAGCTTAAAACGGGAGAGTCTTCCATAGCTACTCCGTCCAGTCCTGGGCTGTTTCTCACTAGGAGAAACACCTGAATGGGTTTGAGGAGAAGAAGAAAGGCAAAAAAAGAAAGAGACCAAACATCTTGAAATTATCCAGGCAGCCTTGAAGAACAAGAAGCTAAAAAAAGGGACATTAAAGTCTTGTTCATAATTTGCTATGGCTTTTTGTGTGTGTGTAGATGATGGTATCCAATTTCACATTTTGTTTATTTGTATTTTGGGTCTCCCTTGCACATTGAGAAAGGAGCTCTTTCCCTTCCTACATTACCTAAGAAGAGACAGCAATTGCAATCATACAGCCAAGCTACAATTGTACCTTTAAAATCCCACCATTCAGCCAAAAGTTAATACCAGCTATTATACCCCAGAGTAGTGTAGATAGACAATAATTGCTACAATTACTCCAAGTTGACTGTTAAGAGAAATAAAAGGAAAACACGTGTCTTGATCATGTCTACCAGGAAGCAATCAGAAAGCTTAGTTACACAACAACATACATTCATCTAATTATTGAAAATACATCTAATTATTTAAAATGCCCCCCCCCCCCACAAAAACATAAAATCTCTGCTCTTGTCCAGAAACAACGTAGAGTAGCTGAAAGAAATGAGTTGGAGGTAGACCTAGAATTTTCATTGGAAGGAGCACAGGCATTAGAACTGTCTGATAAGGAATTCACGACAATGATATTGAAGTACATTCAAATGCCCCAAAAAGGGAAAATAAGGAAGAAGTTAGGAAAGTGCTATAGGAATGATCAAATAAGATAGATACAGCATTGGAAACAATTCAACATCTGAAAAAAGAGGTCCAAACAATTAATAGTAACATATGAGAAATGAATAATACACTGAAAGGCAAAAGAGTAGAATTGAAGATGCAGAAGCCAGAACCAGCTAACTGGAAAACAAATCTCTCAATACTTCTAAGATAGAAGAGAAAGCAGAAAAAAGAATAAAATATATTAAGAAAATCTAAGATTCATATGGTATAAAATGAAAAGAAATAACCTAAGGGTTATTGGACTCTGGAATATAAAGGATCACAGAAGATCACAAAGAAGCGAGTTGAAGAACTGCTAGAAGAAAATTTCCCTAACATCCTGAAAGATGAGAAGATAAGCATTAAAGAAGCTGAACAAATCCCAGGAAGGATAGATCTCAAAAGAAAATCACCAAGATGTATCATCATCAAGCTCTCCAAAATCAAAGACAAGGAGAGAACGCTGAAAGCAGCTAGGGAAAAGAGAAGTGTTGCTTACAAAGGCAAGCAAATCAAATTATGTTCTGATTTCTCAGCAGAAACCATGCAGGCAAGAAGGCAATGGGGAGATGTACATAAAACCCTGAAAGGAAGGAAAAAACAAAAATAAAACTGCCAAACAAGAATCATCTACCTAGCAAAGCTGTCAATCAAATATGAGGGTGTGTAATAAAAACATTCCAGGATAAACAGCAGCTAAGGGACTTTGCCAAAACCAACCCAGCACTTCAAAGCAACCTAAATGGAGATCTCTGGGTGGAGAACCAAGAAGAACAGACAACAACCAGACATTGACATATGTGGCCCACACAGGACTCAGTTGACAGATAGAATAGTCCACAACAGAAAAAAACTGCAAGAATGAATTCAGAGGATCTGGAAGGTCAGTCTATGATCAAAGCAATCACAATGTGAAAGAAGGAAAAATACAGGAACAGAGATCTCAGTAGTGAGGAGGTCAGGTAGATTGCAGGATAAAATAGACTGTTTAAATGGAGGAAAAAATTAGTAGAATATAGGATAACCTTAATGGAAAGTAATACTTCACAACATACCAAGAAATTGAAAATCCAAGAAGAAAATGGAAACATTAAAACTATGAAGAAACTGACAAGAAAGAGCACAGAAATCATGAAGTCAACATAGGAAGGCATGCAGAACAAAGAAACCAGCAGCACTACAAAACAAACAAACAAACTAACATAATGTCAAAAATAAATCATAGCTATTTTAATTACACTGAACATCAATGGAATAAGTGCACCAGTCAAGAGACAGAGAGTGGCAGAATGGATAAGAAAACATGTTTCTTCAATATGCTTTTGCAATAGATATACCTTACACACAAAGAAAAAAACAGTTTTAAAGTTAAAGGATGGGGAAAATATACCAAGCTAATTGCAATAAAAAATAAGTGGCAATACTAATCTCTGATAAAATAAACTTTAAGGCAAAAAACAGCATAAGAGATAAAGAAGAACATTTTCTCATGATTAAAGGGTCAATTGAACAAGATGACATAACAATAATAAATCTCTACTCTCACAATGAAAGAGCCCCCAAATACATAAAGCAAACCCTAATAAAATTGAAGAAAACAATAGACAAATCTATAATAAATGGAGATTTTAATACACCACTTTAAAAAAAAATAGAACAACCAGAAACAATTCAACAAAGACACAGAGGAACTAAACAACACAATCAGCCAACTTGGCCTCATAGATGTGTACAGAGCATTCACCCCAACAAACAGCACAATACACATTATTTTCCAGTGCATATAGAACATTCTTCAGAATAGACCATATGTTAGGCCATAAGACAAGCCTCTATAAATTTACAAACATCAAAAACTACAAAGCATATTCTTAGATTGCAAAGCTATAAAATTAGAAATCAACAATAGGGAGACCAAGGAAATAAAGTTAAGCACATGGAAACTAAATAACACGCTGCTTAAAAGCTACTGGGTAGTAGAACAAATAAAGGTGTACATACAAAATTCCTAGAAACAAACGAGAATGAAAACACAACATACCAAAATATTTGCGACACAGCAATAGCACTGCTGAGAGGACAATTTATTGCAATAAATGCACACATCCAAAAAGAAAAAAAGAACCAAAATCAACACATTAACACAACATCTCCAACAATTAGAAACAGACCAACAAAATAAACCTACAGTAACCAGAAGAAAACAAATAATAAAAATTAGAGTAGAAATAAATGAGATCGAAAACAAAACAAAAAAATACTATACAAAGAATCAGCAGGATAAGCAGCTGGTTTTTGAAATGATTAATAAAATTGGCAAACCTAACAAAAGAAAAGAGGGAGTAGATACAAATAAAACATATAAGAAACCACATAGAAGATGTCACCACAGAACTAATGAATATAAAAAGGATAATAACAGGAGCTCTGGTAGCATAGTGGTTATGAATCAGGCTGCAAACCACAAGGTCAGCAGTTTGAAACTACCAGCAGTTCTGCAGGAGAAAGAGGAGGCTTTCTGCTCCCGTAAAGATTTACAGCCTCAGAAACCTATACAGGGTCTCTATGAGTTGGAACCGACTCCACAGCACATAACCACCACCACCATGAAGAGTTGCATTTCAAAAAAATTGAAAATCTAGAGGAGATGGATACATTTTTAGAAAAACATGACCAATTAAGCTTACGTAGAGTAAAGTAGAAAACTTGAACAAACTGATAACAAAAGCAATTGATCAGGTCATCAAAGAACTCCCAACCAAAAAAAAATCCAGGTCCAGATGGTTTCACTGGTGAATTTTACCAAACATTCAGGGAAGAGTTGTTACCAATTCTACTCAAATTAGTCCAGAATATAGAAAAGGATGGGAAACTTCCTAACACATTTTATGAAGCAAGTATAACTCTCATACCAAAATGCAAATCAAAACAACAATGAGTCTCAGTATCATGTCACACCAGCAATAACAACAAAGTTCAAAAAGCAGAGGACAACAAATGGTGGAGAGGATGTGAAAAGACTGGGAATCGCCTATATTACTGGTGGGAATGTAAAATGATTCAACTCTGGAAAACAGTATAGCACTTCCTCAGATAGCTGGAAATAAAAATACCTTATAATACAGCAATTCCTCTACTTGGTATATATCCACAAGAACTATGAGCCATAACACGAGTGGATATATTCACACCAATGTTCATAGCAGCACTATTTACAATAGCGAAAATATGGAGACAGCCTAAATGCCCAGCAATGGAAGAATGGATAAACAAACTTTGGCACATGCACACAATGGAATATTATGCTACCTTGAAGAATAACAAGGAAGCTGTAAGCCACCACATAACATGGATGAATCTTGAGGACATGATGCTGAGTAAAATTTTGTTGTTGTTGTTATGTGCCGTGGAGTTGGTTCCGACTCATAGCGACCCTGATGTTTCTGAGGCTGTACATCTTTACTGGAGCAGAAAGCCTCATCTTTCTCCTGCAGAACAGCTGGTAGTTTCGAAATGCTGACCACAAGGTTTGCAGCCCAATTCATAACCACTATGCTACCAGAGTTCCAGGACAAATATTGCATAAGATCATTACTGTAAAATCTTAAGAAAAGATACTCATACTATAGGAAAAAGCAAAAACAAAAAGCTTCTATGTTGGTTACAAGGGGTGTGAGTGAGGGGTTGATAGAGCACAGGTTAGGGGATAGTCATATCATAGCTCAGGTGTTGGGAAGGAAAATACACAAGAAGGGGAAGGGAGATGGAAGAACATGGCAGATAGGGGAACTCTTAGGTAGGATTAAATGGGACAGAGGTAAATAGTGATATGTGCTCAACCTTGCAACAACATGACTCTGGGACACAGAGATTGAGGCATAGTCTGAATGGGTAAAAGAGAGGAAATACTCTTTAGACGCTTGACTATCTTACGGATATTGGTTTCCCTTGCTTATTGTAAAACAGACACTTGAGTGGGATAGAAAGGAATATATGGAAACATGATTTCAGAAAGTTTGTAAGCCTGTCTTCAGTCTATAACGGATTGGACTACCTAAAAGGTGTTCTAGAATTTACTCAGTGAAATAGGCTTCTTTCGGAGCCTTTGTAATAAATATATAGGACCTTAAGTGGACTCCTGAGCCCCATTTAGAACCTTATGATATGGAACATTCCCACTTGAAAGGACATGCAGACCAGCCTGGAGCAACTAGAGGAACAGAAGATACTACTTGAAAGAAAGACCAGCAGGAAAAAACAAAAACAAAAACACCTGTCTATTTGGCTACTACAAGAGCGAGCAAGCTGTTTGCCAGGAAGCTATCAAGGGAAGCTATTAAGTCTCTTCAGAACAAACAAAGGACGCATCCAAGCAGGCAGCTAAACTTGTTGGCAACTGTGTTGATCTGTATGTGATGGGAAGTGGGGAAAAGGCAGCAATGAGGACACGACCTAAGTTCAACCATGTTCCATAGCCTGCCTCCTGCTGACCTTGAGATAAGAGAGAGAAGAGAAAGTGTTGCTTTATCTGAAGTTTGGGAAGACTTGCAAACTTCTGGCCCATGGCAATTAGCTGGCCACAGAGTGGTAGAGCTGAGAATGAAATGTCCAACTGATATGAAGTGGGGAGAGATGCACAAGAATGCCCAAACTTGCAGCTAGTACTCATTTGACCTAACTTTGATGGCTTGATGCTAAGAACTCCCTGGACTAGAGGTAAAGAAATTTGATAAAGGAAGCTAGTATAAATTGATATAATTTGATGAACTTGACCTATACTTATGGATGTAGTCGATCAAAATACCAACTGAGAGGGAAGGAACTTTCACATCAAGGATCAAACCTATGCCCATGTACACAGAGTTGATAGGGACGGGAAACTTAGACATTGGCTACCAAAAATGGGGGGAGGCTATAAAGGCATGAAGTGGCTTGCTTACAAATTTTCAAGAGAGTTTTGTTTCAGAGTGTGAGGTGGGAGTTAGAATCCCCATTGAATAGTGTAAAACTGATGTTCTCCCATGTAAACTATTACTCAATACACAATAAAAGCTTTTTAAAAAATGATTGTAAATAAGATAGAGCAGGAAATGTGACCAGTAACCAAAAAAACCTACAGCAATAAATAGAAATAGATATATGATAGAAGTATCAGCCAAAAAGACATTAAATTTGGCATAGTAAACATGGCTTATGTGATAAATTATTTGAAGAAAAATGTGTACATGAGGACAAAAAATTGAAGATACAAAAGAGAACTATATGGGATCTTTAGAGATGAAAACATTAATACAGGTATACATCAGAGACATTATGGCTACAGTTCAAGACCAATGCAATAAAACAAATATCACAATAAAGCAAGTCACATGAAGTTTTTTGATTTCTCATTGCAGATCAACATTATGGGAAACTTTGAAATATTCTGAGAATTACCAACATGTAACACTGAGGCATGAAGTGAGCACGTGCTGTTAGAAAAATGGTGCCAAGAGACTTTCTTGATGCAGGATTGCCACAACTTCCAATTAAAAAAAAACACACAGTGTCTGTTAACTGAAATACAATGCAGTATAATGGATATACCTGTATTTGAAAGGACAAACAGACTACATATCTAAAAGAAGGAAAAAATTGTATAACCATTTGAAGACATTATGATTAAAATAGATACTGTAAATGTTTTGAGGCTTGCTTTGTGACCTAATGTATGGTCTATTCTGGAGACTTCTCCATGTGTACTAGATAAAAGTCTATATTGTGTTGTTGTTGGTTGTGTACACTGTATAAATCTGTGAGGTCAAATTGGTTGATTTTGTTGTTTAGTTCCTCTGTGCCTTTATTTAGTTTCTTTCCAGCTGTTCTGTCCATCAAAAAGGATGTGCTATAATTTTCCACTGTTATTGTAGAGTTGTTTATTTCTTCAATTCTGTTGGAGTTTGATTTATGTTTTTTATATTCTTCTATTAAGAATATAGATGTTTATTATGGTTATGTTTTCTTGTTCAATTGACCCTTTAATGGTAGGATAATGTCCTTCTTTGTATTATATGCTGGTCTTTACTTTGAAGTCTATTTTGTCAGAAATTAAAATTGCAATCCTACTCATTTTATTTATTTATTTTTTTTGCTGCTAGCTTTATAAAAATTTTTATTCCTCTGATTTATCATCTGTTTTTGTCTTTAAGTGTAAGGTGTATCTCTTGTATACAGCATATTAAAATAGCCTGTTTTCTTATCCATTCTGCTACTCTCTTTCTCCTGACTGGTGCATTTTATCCATTGATATTAATTATTGGTAAAGTATTTATTGATTTTAGTCATTTCTTTTCTCTTTTTTTTCATGTTGCTGCTGGTTTCTTTGTTCCACATACTTTTCTGTGTGGTGTTCATTTTGTGTGTTTCGTATCAATTGCTTCATTGTAGTTATTTTGATGTTTACTAAATATTTATGATTTTCCTTGTTCTTGATTTGGTAAGAAGGTATATTAATTTCACTGACATTACCCTGTAATTTATTAATTTCTTCCATAGTTTAAAACAGTCTGTTTTGTCTTGAAATCTACTTGACTTCAATATCATTTGGAAGCTGTATGTGTACTTTTTGCTCTTTTAGTTTTGTAGATTTTTATTATAAATTGATTTCACAGGTTCCCTATTTTCAATCTTGCATGTTTGTTTTACTTTGAATTCTTCCATATCTGGATTGAATTGTTGGTGGTGTTGTCATGTATGTCAAGTTCAAGTTTTAGTCTGCTGTTGTTGGTTCTCAGTCCAAAAGAATCCCTTTCAGTATTTCTTGTAAAGTTGGTCTGATTATTACAACTTCCTTTATTTTTATTTATCTCTAAATGTTATAATTTTGTCACTGTATTTGAGAGACAGTTTTGCTGGGTGTATGATTTTTGGTAAGCATTTATTTTGTTTAGAGTTTTGTATTTATCTTCCTATTGCTTTCTTCCCTGCATGGATTCTGCTGAGAAATCAGAGCTTAATCTTATTGTTTCTCTTTTGTAGCTAATTTTCATATTTCCTGTGCTGCTTTCAAGGTTATTTCCTTGTCTTTGATTTTGGAAAATCAAAATACTACAAAACATCTTTGCTGAATACAATATTATAAAATTAGAAATCAACAATAGGAGTATCAAGGAAAAAAATAAAATACATGAAAATCGAATAACTCCCTGCTTAAATCTACCTGGTAGTAGAACAATAAAAAAATCAAATAAAAAATTCTTTGAATCAAATGAGAATGAAAACGTAGCAGACCAAAATCTTTGGAGCACAGCAAAAGTAGTGCTAGTAAGGCAATTTATAGCAATGAAGGTACAGATGCAAAAAGAAGGGAGAATCAAAATAAACACATTAACACAATATCACCAGCATTTAGAAAAAGACCAGCAAAGTAAGCCAACAGAACAAAAGGAATAGCAAAGATTAGAGCAGAAATAGATGGAATGGAAAACATAAAGAAAAAATAGAATCAACAAGAAGAAAAGTTGGTTCTTTGAAAAGATTGATAGGAATCAACAAATCATTGGCAAATCTAACAGAAGAAAACGAGTTTATCTTCAATATTTTCTATTCATCATTCTGTTGTTTACTGGTCAAGTTTTGAGGGTTTTTGTTTTCTTGTTGAGATGACATCCATAGTGAAGACTTTAGTCTTTGGTCTACATTAGTAAGTGCCTCAAGTCGTGCTCCCTTTAAGCAAGAAAGTTTTTGTCATCTGTATATGGAAGGCTAGACTTTAAAATTCAAGATGGTTGAAACCATGTACTGCCATACAATTGATACCAACTCATAGTGACTCTACATGAGGTTTCCAACAGTCTAAATCTTTATGAATGGAAACAACCTCATCATTTCCCAGTGGAGTGGCTGGAGAGTTTAAGCCATTTACCTCACAGTTAACAAGTCTTAGAATTGGGAACATAAAAAGAATTTCATAAATATGTGTTAATTCATCCAAGAGGTATAAAAATTCTATGTACATATCTAAAAAAAAAAAAAAACCTTCAAAATACATAACTCAAAAATGGTTAAATTAATAATAAAAGTCAAATGCCCTTACAATTGTCCAATCAATAGTTGATAGAACAAAGCACAGAAAATCATAAGAGTATAGATAACTTGAACAATACCATCAACTAATCTGATAAAATTGATATTTATAGAACAGTTTACCCAACCATAGCCATATTCACTTTTTTCATGTACCTATAAAATAATCATTAAGACAGAGCATATTCTAAACCATAAACCCTATTTCAATATATTTTCAGTTAATATGATATATTGAAATGAAACAAAGCATGTGTTCTTATTAAAATGGAATTAAATTCAAAATAAATAAGATACCTGGAAATCCTCGAACATGTGGGATCAAATTACACACTTCAAAATAATCCACAGATAAGTAAGGGAATACTAAAAAGAGAATATATGAAATGAATAAAAATGGAAACAAAAAACTTCAAAATTTATGAGATGGTATTAAAGAGGTCATTAAAAACATAACTTATAAAGGAATGTCTCAAAATCACTGATCTTCAACTACTAGAATCTACTGAAAAAGACATTTTAAATATATAGCAGAAGTTATGAAATAAATACTACAGAAATCAAAGAAATAGAAAACAGGAACAAACACACACACACACACACACACACAAAACAAGACAGTGACATTGAAAGCTAGATTTCTGGGAAAAGTCAATAAAGTTGATAAATCTCTAGTCTGATTAACCTGGCGGGAGTAAAAGACACAATGACTAAAATCAGCAATGGCAGAGGAGGCATAACTCTAGATTCTACAGACATTGAAACAAAACAAATAAAGAAGGATAACATTACAAAAGAGTATCAGGAAACTTTGTAGATGATGCATATGTTCATTATTTTGATTGCTATATTTCACGTGGGTTCTTTATGAGTCAGAACCAATTTGATGGTATTAAAAACAACAACAATGTGTCTGTTTCAGGAGCATGTGGGTCTGTATGATAAGCAGTAGATTTTGAATCACAAAGTTGGTGGTTTGAGCTCAATAGCCACTCCATGGGAGAAAGATGATGCTTTCTGATCTCTTAAAGATGTCCAGGCTCAGAAATTGGACATAGGATCGCTATGAGTTAGAACCAATTCTACAGCACTTAACGGTAATAATAATTCTGTTTTAAATTTATCAAATTGAAATTATCAAAACAGGAGAAAAATCTTTTATCAATTTTTTGTTACTGGACCATGTCTTTCCCATGACCTGTTTAGCAGCTGATTTGAAGTGACTCCTGTGTATCACTAGTTTGGGATTCTGATCCTGGGTTGTGAAGGAAGCACATCATGTATTATACATAAATTACAGTGTTTGTCTATTAGAGCATATCAGGTGTCTATCCTAATGAATGAAGCAAAGCACAGATCCCTATTTAATCCATCTTGGAGATAGCACAGGGTACAGATTGTCAGGTATAATCCTTAGTAGCATAGGACAATAGCTGCCTATGTCTACCACTTGTCTTTCAATTTATCATACTGTTGTGCTTGTGTATTACTGGGATGCTGGAAGCTATACCACCAGTATTATAAATACCAACAGGTTCATCAATGGTGAACAGGTTTTATCGGATTTTCCAGACTAAGAAAGATAAAGAAGAAGGAGAAGCAGACCACAGCTGAATGATTAGCCACTGGAAACCTTATGAATAGCAGCTGAAAGATGAAAACATTATGAGTAACAATACAATTTTGTTAGATATCAAGGTGACACCCTCAGATTGGAAGGCACTAAATATACAACTGGGGTAGAGCGGCCGCCTCAAAGTAGACTTGGCCATAACGATATGAGTGGAACAAAGCTTTCAGGAACTTAATTTGCTCATGAGGCACAACTCAAAATGAGGAGAAAAAGCTGCAAACATCCATTAATAAGGATAGCATGGAATGTATGAAGTAAGAATCT
>NW_006408583.1:2786558-2789197 GCF_000296735.1 Chrysochloris asiatica
ATAAAGTCAAAGATGACAGCCTTCAGTATAGATTGCACCTCAATGGAACGCAAATACAAATCCTCAATTGGACCATAAACAATATAATGATAAACAGAGAAAAGATTAAAGTTGTCAAAGTCTTTATTTTGCTTCGATCCACAATCAACACTCATGTAAGCATCACTCAAGAAGCCAAATGATGTATTTCATATTTCAGTAAGCAAATCTGCTACACAAGACCTCTTTAAAGTGTTCAAGAGTAAATAATATCAGTTTGAGTACTAAGGTGATTTATCCGGGCCATAACATTTCCAAATGCCTCATATGCATGTGAAAATTGAACAATGAAATTGGAAGACCACAGAAGAATGATGCATTTGAGTTATGGTTTTGGAAAAAAATATAAAAAATTCCACAGATCACTGCAAGAACAAACAAATCGTTGGAAGAACTAGTCAAAATGCTCCTTATAAGCCAAGATAGTGAGATTCTTCCTTCATACTTTGGAAATGCTATTAGAAAGACATCATACTTAAAAAAGTGTAGAGTCGTTGAAAAAGGGAAGACACTCAATAAGATGGATTGACGTAGAGGCAGTAACAATAGGCTTAATGTATCAACAATTGTGAAGATGGCACATGACGAGGCAGTATTTTGTTGTGTTGTATGTAGTGTCTCTATGAGTCTGCACTGACTTTGCGGCACCTAACAATAACGAGTGTGGCCAGATTTCATTTCTTATACTTAGGACATATTATCAGGAGGAACCAGTCGCTGGAGCAGTACATCATGCTTGGAAGGTCAGCAAAAAAGAGGAAGACCCATAACTAGATGGATTGGCACAGTGGAAGTAGCAATGCTCTGAAGCATAGCAACAATTGTGAGGTTGGTGCAGGACCAGACAGTGTTTCATTCTATTGTGCCTAAAGTCAATATAAGTCAGTATCCACTCGACAGCACCTAACAACTGACAACAACAACAGACGCCTACTTTCTACAGTTGTGAGAATGGCACAGGACCAGTGTTTACTTTTTTTGTTCATGGGTTTCCTATGAGTTGAAACTGACTTTAGGATATCTAACAACAACAACAATAACAGTTGTCTGGGACAAGAAAGTGTATTGAGACATATATTAGAAAGCTTAAAGTTAATGGTGAACGAGTCAGGAAGAGAGTTTCTTTGGAAAGTTGGCACATTCAAAACCACTTGTTTGTATCCAATAATATAGAAAGCCACGTGAATAGCCAAGACAAGATTCATGTTAAGAAAAAATACTGAAAAAATAATTAACTTTCACTTCTGTTTCATCTCTGCTTCTGCTGTTGTTTTTAAGTGCCATTAAGTCAGTTCTGACACATAGAGACCCCGTATGAGGTTTCCAAGATGTAGCTGGTGAGCTTGAACTGCGGACCTTGCGGTTGAAACTGACTTTGCAGTCGAGTGCATTAACTCAAAGTGCCACACCAGGGCCAGTGTAATCCTGGCTGAGTACTGAAGGAAGTCTCAGCACAATGCCAAGCTAAAAGGACTGCAAAATATGTTTGTGCATTTATTTGTTCATGTACTTATTTATTTGAGACTCTGGTGCTAACATATATCAATAAATTCAGTCTTTGCGAACATAGTTTGAATAAAAGGTTAGTGGGAAACCAGAAAACTCTGAAGCAGGAGGATCTGATTTCCCGAGTATCACACTATGTTATGGTTGTTGTTGAGTGCCATTGAGTCGATTCTGACCCAGAGCTTATATATTCCATTTTTAACACCAACAACAAAAAGAAAAGGCACACAGAAAAACATGAAGAATGACCCATTCAAAGAGCAAAACAGATCAAACACCCTTAAGGAAACGGAAACAATGTCCTTGCCTGATAAAGACTTTAAAACAACTCTTTAATTATGCTTAAAGAGCTAAAGATGAAAATAGATAAGCAACTAAAAAAATCAGGACAATAATCTATGAACAAAATGAAAATGTCGATAGATAGAAATGATACATTGAGCTAAACAGAAATTCTATGTATTTTCAAAGCTTTTCCTTTACCCACAACAGAAGCTTTCCCCTCTCTCCCACCCCTGATAAGCACTAATAACCTTTGGTCTCTCTATATTTGCCTATTATAGATACTTCATGTAAGTGGGATCATATAGTATGTATCCTTTTATGGCTGACTAGAACCATCAACCATTGCTGATGGGATTGTAAAATGGTAAACCTGTTGTGGAAAATAATTGAAAGGGTCCTCAAAAAGTCAAATATAGAATTATAGCATAACCCAGAAATTCTACTTCTAAGTATAGACCTCAAAGAATTTAAAGCAGGAACTAAATACACACATATGTGTACCAATGTTCATTAAAGCACTAGTCACAGTAGTCAAAAGGTGGAATCAAATATAAATGGCCATTAGCAGATGAATGGATGTGTTAAGTACATACAATAATAGATCATTGTTATTGTTGTTGTTAGGTGCCACTGAGTTGGTACCAAGTCATAGCAACATTATGTGCAATAGAACAAAACTGCCTGGTTCTACCCCAACCTCACAATCATTGCTACATTTGAAACAATTGCTTCTGCCACTGTGCCAATCCATTTTGTTGGGGGTCTTCCTCTTTTTCACTGACACTCTACTTTACCAAGCATGATGTCCT
>NW_006408583.1:2790182-2793044 GCF_000296735.1 Chrysochloris asiatica
AATTATCTTTAGCAACAATTTACTTGCATGCCATATTAATGATATTGTCTAATAATTTCTGCATTCATTTGGGTCACCTCTTTTTGGAATGTGCACAAATACAGATCTCTTCTAATGTGTTGGCTAGGTAGCTTGGCATAGATGAGTTAGTGCCTCCAGTGTTGCATCAGTTTGTTGAATTATTTCAATCTGTATTCCATCAATACCCCTGAAAATATTGCTCTGCCATTTAGAGAAATGAAGTTTTGATGCATGCTATAGTTTATTTTTAAAGACAAAAGGAAAACAAGCAAGGCAATCCTCTGAAATCAAGCACTCAAAATACCGTCACTCACCTTAACCCTCCCCTCCAGGAACATTTTTTCTGTGTGATATTTAACAAGCATGAAAAAGAGCCATGAAATCTCAGATTTGCTTTGAAGAAGAAAGTTCCTACAGCTCTAATTAAAAGGAAGTTTCAGATCTAAAAATTAACAGTTTTAATGTGCTGTTCCTGGTGATTAACTGCTTCATTTTAACAGGCATTCACTATTAACACAGCAACTGTTAATTTTAACGGCTGGATTTTTAAATCCTAGGAAGAGAAAAAATGGCTCAAAATGATTACTACAATTTTTACCATTGGCTTAGCCATCTTTCTTTAGACAGTTGTCTTGAATAACATTATTCTCCAATCAAGATTTTTGTCTTCTTCAACCTAGTATGAATGCCTAGCAGTCATCTCTTGGTTTTCTTTTGTTCTATTCCTCAATCTCTACTCTTGTACATAATTATGCCTGAGGAGATTTTTGTTGCTAAGTGCCATCAAGTCAGTTTTGACTCCTAGCTACCTTGCATAGGGTTTCCAAAGAGCTGTTGATGGGTGTGAACCACCGTCCTGTGGTTAGCAGCCCAGGGATTATCCTAGTGTCACTCCAGCAGATTTGTTTTTGTTGTTGTTAAGTGCAAAAGAGTTGGTTCTGACTCATAGTGACCTTATGCACAGTTGTTGTTGTTAAGTGCCGTTGAGTCTGTTCCAACCCATAGCGACCCTGTATAGGGTTTCCGAGAAGCAGTTGGTGAGTTTGAACCGCCAACCTTGCAGTTCAAATGGCTTGGCAGTCTGGAGCATTAACCCACAATGCCACACCAGGACTCCTTATGCACAGTAGTAAATTGGATCCTCACAATCATTGTTAAGCTTCAGCGCATTGCTGCTGACACTGTCCCAGTCTATCTCAATGGGAGTCTCCCTCTTTTTTGTGGATCCTCCAATTTACGTAGTAAGACTGATGCTTCCTGATAATATGTCTGAAGTATGAAAAGACGAAGTCTGACCATTTTGACTTCAAAGGAACATTCTTCCAACACAGAGCTGTTTGTTCTTCTAGTAGTCCATTTTACTTTCAATGTTGTTCTCCTACAACATAACTCAAATGTATCAATTTATCTACAGTTTTCATTATTCATTGTCCAACTTTCACATGTATATAAAGCTGTTGACAATACCATGGTTTGGCTCAGTAGGCACTTTAGTCCTCAAACTGACATCTTTGCTTTTGAACACTTTAGAGAGGTCTTATATATCAGATTTGCCTAATGCACTACTTTGTTTGATTTCTTGACTGCAGCTTGTGTGAGTGTTAATAGTGGATATAAGCAAAATGAAGTCTTTGACAACTTAAATCTCTTCTCCTTTTATTATGGTGTTATTTATTGATCCAGTGGTAAGGATTTTTGTTATCTTTAAATTGAAGTGCAATCGATACTAAAGGCTGTGGTCTTTGATCTTCATCAGTAAATATTTTAAATCCTCTTCGCTAGACCAAATGTATCATATGCATATAGCAAGTTTTTAATGAGTCTTCCTCCAATCCTGTTGCCATGTTCTTCTTCATATAATCTAGCTTCTCAGATTATTTGTTCAGTTTACAGATTGAATAACTATGGTAAAATAATACAACCCTGATGCACACCATTGCTGGTTTTAAATTATTCTGTGTCTTCTTGTTCTGCTTCAATGACTGTCTCTTAGTCTCTGTACAGGTTCCTTATAAGCACAATTAAGTTTTCCAGAATACTCATTCTCCACAAGGTTATGCATAACTTATTATGATCTACACAGATCTATTGTCTAAACCTTTGCATAGACAATAAAGCACAGCTAAACTTCTTTTTGATATTCTCTGCTTTCAGCCAAGATCCATTTGACTCAGCTTGACTGAATCCATTTGACTGAATCCAGCTTGAACATCTGGCAGTTTCCTATTATTATAATTTGCAGTTGTTTTGGGAATTATGTTTTGCAAAATTTTACTTGTATGTGATACATTTCATTGGGTAACCTCTCTTTGGAATGGGCAGAAATATGGATCCCTTCCAATTACTGAGCTGGGCAGCTGTCTTGGCATAGATGAGTGAGTGCCTCTAATGCTTTATCAGTTTGTTGAAAGATTTCAACTTGTATTATATTAATTCTCAGAGCCTTGCTCTTTGCTAATGTCTTCAGTGCACCTTGAACTTCTTCCTTCAGTACTATTGGCTCTTGATCATATGCTAGCTCTTGAAATGGTTGAACATTGACCATTTATTTTTGGTATAGCGACTCTGTATTCCTTCTATCTTCATTCGATGCTCTATGCATCATTCAATATTTTGCCTATAAAATGCTGTGATACTGCAAGTCGAGGCTTGAATACTTTATTCAGTTCTTCTAGCCTGAGAAATGTTAAGTGTGTTCTTCCCTTTTGACTTCCTAACTCCAGTTCTTGGCACATTTCATTATAATACTTGACATTGTCTTATTGACCTTCCCTTTGAAATTCTGTTTTCAGCTCTTTCATTTGCTCATTCCTTCCATTTGCTTTAGCAGCTCTATGCTGA
>NW_006408583.1:2796494-2803853 GCF_000296735.1 Chrysochloris asiatica
GGAAAAGGTCAAAATGGATGTCAGAGGAGACTCTGAAATTTGCTCTCCAGCATAGAGAAGCTAAAGCAAATAGAAGAATTGAAGAGGTGAGGAAAAATGCTTTAATGAAAATTTCCTTTTATGTCAGGCATTTTCATATACTTATAGTTTTAGTGGTATATTTTAAAAAATTGAACCTCAATGCAACCAATTAATAACAATGGATATAAGAAAATTTGATAAATTAAATCTTTTGAAAAGTTAAGGGGGAAAAAAACCCAAAAACTGTCTACGAGACCAGCTTTAAAAAAGCTAACTTCTGATTTAGAATTTTGCCTGTTTGTTTGTATTCTTAGAGGACACAGAGTTCCTGATGATGACAGATAATATTAAATCCATAGATAATTCCCCCAATATTTCCCCCTCCAGTTTTAAAGTCTTTCCTTAAAGAACTTCTTCAAACATGCTAAGAGCATCTCAGATAATTGTATCTTACATATTCATTTTAAATATAAATTCCTTTATCTCATCTCTTCCATTTTCACCACTCAGTCATTTCCAACCCATTTCTAATCATTTCCTAGAGTACATCACTCTCATTATTCATTTCTAGTTTCTCATTTTTTTACAACTAGAATCGACCCTTAGACAGGTATAGAGGGAAACTGAGAGCAAGGCATATTTTGTCATAGTGAATTATGGGGCTTCTAGCCATAGTACTCATAAGTCCCACCTATTGAATAGGTTGTTGTTGTTGTTTATCATTGAGCTGTTTCTGACTCATAGCGACCTTGTATAGAGTTTCTGAGGAGAACCTGGTGGGTTTGAACCACCAACTTTGCGGTTAGCAGTCCAGTACTTGTTCTACAATGACACACCAGGACTCCATCCACATAATAAAGAATATCTCAAATTACCCTTAAAAAATCTTCACCATTAATCATTCAATATATAATAGATAAAGATGGGGGAGCACTCCTCTCAATTCATATGCACAAACATACTGCTTTGTAAGTCTCACAAGGAAACTGTCTCAATCATTACACTAAATATTTTCTCATTTATAGTTTCTTTTTGGTCTGCTAACAATTTTTGTTAGTTTGACCACGCTTGGTATTTTCTTTTTGATATTGCATATTCTACATTGGGAAGATGGCATCTCCCGCTAATAGCAGGCAGCTTCTCTTCATCTTGCCAAAGCCTGACCCAATGATTTTAAAATGGAAAAAACAAAACAAAACAAAAAAGTAGGGTTGTGTACTATGACATTTTGTTAAGATGAGTCAATTCTAATGTTGGGAATGTTTTGTTTGTAATCTATCCAGAAGTCAAAAATATACTAAAACTTTTATTACAGATTCAAATAATGCAATTTTATTACCAGACAATCTTAGCATTGTTATATGCTTGGACCTGTAAAGTAGATTTTGGCAGCCAGGGTGTTTTTGTTTTCTTTTTTTTTTTTTTCCTTCAAAGTAATCTCTCTATAATTCAGAACAGTTTCTACTTTTAATGTTTAAATTTACTTGGCCAATTTTTAAAAGTGCATGCTAATGTAATATACTGGTATTGTTTATACATAGCAATGTTGATATAGATTTCTATCTGATCTAATCAATTTTCTTTTCCATACAGTAGACATATTTTCTAATACATTTGTTAATATTTTAATTCTTGAACCATCAGATAGTAATTTTTCTGGAGAAAATACCATGTGTGAATTATTTGTATCTCCCATATTGTTGTTATGTGCCATGGAGTCAGTTCCGACTCATAGCAACCCTGTACAGGATTTCCAAGGCGGTAAATCTTTACAGGAGCAGAAAGCCTCATCTTTCTCCCACAGAACAGCTGGTAGTTTCGAACCGCTGACCTTGAGGCTCGCAGCCTGATTCGTAACCACTATGCTACCAGAGCTCCTTATCTCCCATATATTAACCTGCAATCTTTCTTTTTCTTATTTTTTTACAGAAACAATTCCTGATCTGTTCTAGAAATTGCAGTTCAATGGAGAAAGGAGGATGAGTACAGAAAAGTGAAAGGAGGGGACTCACAATGCTTTTATGTTAACAGTAAAGTGAACTTAATGTTTAATCAGTTGTAGACAATTATAACTCTACATATCTTAATCATATTATTAGGTTCAACTGATATTTGTTGTTAGATTTTAACAATTTGTGGTCTCACAAATTTCTGGGAAAACTGAAATCTATTACTCCAGAATAAGTTAATGGTAAAATAAGTTAAGTGGTAAAAGCATAAAACACAAAGAAAATTTTATATTAGCACTACATAAAAACATGATGAATATAAAATATTATTAAGGATTTACTGCTACGTACACAGTAACAGGGGTCAGAATAAAACACATCATTTAGAGTTGACTCTGCTTCCAGACAGGATAATCCTATGCTTGCAGTAGAAAGCAAGCACTTGAGAGCAGAAAATGGTATTTGTTTAGTTCATTGCTGTATCCATTGCCTAGAACATTACACAGAATACAATGAAGAGTAAATTATTGTTTATTTGCCAAATCACTTGCTAAATAAAGGAAATGCAGGAATAAATAAATGAAAGTCATTGTGACTAAAAAATATTAGCAGAATTTATTATCTTACGGATTGGAGGATCAGATACTGGAGTTCTGAATTGAGATGAGGGGTATTTCATTTGGAGGATATTTTTTTCCAGTGGGGATTAACAGAGTTTGGTGATATCTGGACCTTGAATTGAAGGCCTAGAATTACGGCATCAAACCCAAAGTTCTTGTGTTGGAGAATTTCTCTTTGATTGCAACTTTTCCACTCTGAATAACTACATTTAAATTTTTCCCAGTGGGGTAGAGTCCTTTCTTAATGAAGCAACTTCAGTTAAAGAGGCAATAGTACTAGGAAGAATGCCAGTCTCAAGCACCGAGGGGCCCGATATAGATCGCAGGCCATGTTGAAAACTAAATATGGAAACCTGGGCATCATCTCAGCAGTTTCAGCAAACATAGGCCAGAAATCATGGAATGATGACTGCTGTTCTAGGACAGTTTCGTTCCCAAGTCCTTGCCCCTCGGCCCAGCAAGACTGCAGATTTATGAAATGATAACATACCAGAACTCATCCAATCCTGTGGTTTATGATCTGATTCTGACAACATTTCTGTGAATGGTGAAAGACTCATCTGTGGTACTTTCATCAAATATGTAAGTGAGATAAAGTTATTTTCAATTGACAAATAGAATTGAAACAGGTTCTTTTAACAAATAACAGTGTGAATAAAATTAATACATATAGGCTTTATGAAATAGTTGTATAAATAATAACAGGAATAGCAAGTAATTTCTAATAGCATCAGATTTTCATTCTCAAGGAAAAGGAAGACGATAGGAACTATAATATCTGAAAGATTAAATAATGAAAAATGCACCAAATACGTAATATGATAAAGGAGCCATCAGATTTACAGACATATGTATGTATGTATAAATTATATGCAAGCTTGGTATATGTACTTACATTTATATCGAAATATGTTAAAAAATACTTTTCCTCTCTCTTTATCTCCACAAATACTTGATTAAATAATGAATTGTTTCTCCAAGACTCAACAATTTATTCCGTAGTGAATTGCTTTGTATTGACAACGACAAAGCCATTTGCTGTACTTTGTGTATGGGAATCTGTGTTTCAGTGAAAGTGATTTAAAAATAAGAGTGTAACAAACCACTTTCAGGAATTCACTAGAGAAAATTATTTTATATTTCTGATAAAAATTTATGGCTTTTGAAAAAAGTCCTAAAGCGTAAGAATTGCATGGGCAAAGTCAAACTGCTTTACTCCGTTTTATATAACTGCCAGCAACTCATGACCCATCATTAGCTGTGTTCCCTTCAAATTATGAGACATTTACTAGTTAACCATTTTAGTACAAATGGGAACTAAGGGCAAGGGGTTTTGGAAGTTCAAAGTAGTGTAAAAATAGTTATTTGACATCATATATTATTGTTGTTGTTAAATGCCTCTGAGTCAGTTCCAGGGTCTCTATAGAGACCCTGTATAGGTGAACTGTTTTTAATGTCCACCACTCATCCGTCACCACCACTCAGATCTCAGTTTGTCATACTGTGGTGGCTTGCATATTGCTGTGATGCTGGAAGTTGTGCTATCAGTAATTTAAATATCAGCAGCGTCACCCATGGTGGAGAAGTTTCAGTGAGCTTCCAGATTAAGACATATTAGAAAGGAGGAAAGACACACTATGTCTGAATGTTTAGCCACTGAATGCCTTATGAATAGCAGTGGAACACTGTCATAGAACACCAATATTGAATATTGAAACAGTATTAATAGCACCAGAATATTGTCAAATATAGTGCAGGAAGATGAGGCCCTCAGGTTGGAAGACACTTAGAATATGAATGGGGAAGAGCTGCTTCCTCAAAGTAGAGTTGACCATGATGATACGAATAGATTAAAGCTTTCAGGACTCTCATTTGCTGATGGGACACAACTCAAAATAAGGATAAAAAGCTGCAAATAGCCATTAATAATCAGAACATGGTATGTAGGAAAGAATCTAGGAAAACTGTAAGTTGCCAAATATAAAATAGATCACATAAAGATTGATATCCCGAGCATTAGTGAGCTGATATAGATATTGGCCATTTTGAATCTGACAATCATATGCTTTTCTATGCTGAAAATGACAAATTGACGAGAAATGGTGTTGCATTCACCATCAAAAAGAATATTCCAGGATCTATCTTGAAGTGTAATGCTGTCTGTGATAGGATAATATCCATATGCCTATAAAGGAACTCTGGTAGCATAGTGGTTAAGAATCGGGCTGCTAATCTCACGGTCAGCAGTTCAAAACTACCAGGTGTTTGTGGGAGAAAGATGAGCTTTCTGCTCCCATAAAGATTTACAGCCTCGGAAACCCTTGGCAGGGTCACTATGAGTTGGAACCGACTCCACGGCACATAACAACAACAACAACATAAAGAGGACAAGTTTATACCACTATTATTCTATTTTATGCACCAATCACTAAAGCCAGTGTTGATGAAACTGAAAATTCTAACAGTTTCTTCAATCTGATGTTGATCAAATATGCAGTCAAAATGTATTGATAATTACTGATGATTGGAATACAAAGGTTGGAAAGAGGAAGGATCAGTAGTTGGAAAATGTGGGCTTGATGATAGAAATGATGATAGAAATCACATGATAAAAATTTGCAAGAGCAATGACTTTTCATTGCAAATACCTTTTTAAAATAAAACCGTTTAAACATAAAAGACAATTATACACATGGACTTCACCATATGGAATATCCAGAAATCAAATTGACTACACCTATGGAAAAAGATGGTGCAAAAGCTTTATGTCATCAGTCCAAACAAGGCAGACTGTGGAATAGACCATCAATTGCTCATATTAAAGCTCAAGCTGAAGATGAAGATAATTAAAACAAGCCCATGAGACCAAATATAACCTTGAAAATATTTCACCTGAATTTAGAGATCATCTCAAGAACATATTTTATGCATTAGACACTAATGACCAAAGACCTGCAGAGCTGTGGGATGATTTCAGAGTATCATACAGAAAGTAATTACGTAAGAAATTCATTAAGATGATGAGAAAGAATGAAAATACCAAATGGATGTCAGAACTCTGAAATTTGCTCTCCAACGTGGCATTGCTAAAGCAAATGAAAGAAACAACGAGGTAAAATAACTGAACAGAAGATTTCCAAGTGCATTTTGAGAAGACATTTAAATATTATAACGAAATGTGCAAAGATCTGGAGCTAGAAAATCAAAATGGAAGAACACACTTAGCATTTCTCATGCTAAAAAAATTAATTTTTTAATTAAAAAATTAAAACCCTTAACTTTAAAAATGGAATGATTCTATTTGTTGTTGTTATTAAGAGCCATAGAGTCAGATCCAACTCATAGAGACCGTGTATAGGGTTCCCAAGGAGCTGCTGGAACGTTGAACTGCCAAGTTTGCAGTTCAAACTGACCTTGAGGTCAAGTGCTTATCCTAGGTATTCTAGGGGTAAAATAATGAATGATATAGAAAGCATCACAAGAGGTTGGAAAGAATACACACAGTCGCTGTATATATTTTAAAAAAAGGTCAATGTTGAACCATATCAAGAGGTTGTCTATGAAAGTTTTGGCAAAGAACAAGACTGCAAAAAGTGATGGAATACAAATTGAAATCTTTCAACAAATTGATGCAGCAGTAAAAGCACCTACTCACCTATGTCAAGAAATTTGGAAGACAGCTATCTGACCTATTGATTGGAAGAGATCCATATTTTGCCCATTCCAAAGAGAGCTGACCCCCAAAATGCAGCAATGATCAGAAAACATCATCAATATCACATTCAAGTAAAACTTTGCTAAAAATAATTTTAAAATGTCTGCAACAGTACATTGACAGGGAATTGTTAGTCGTTCAAGCCATATTCAGATGAGAATGTGGAATGAGGGGTACCATTGCTGACATCAGATGGCTCTTGTCTTGAAGCAGAGACTACCAGAAAGTCTATGCAAAACTTTCAGCTGTGTGGCTTATGACAAGCTATGGATAACGTTATGAAGAATGGGTATTACAGAACACTTAGTTGTACTAATGAGGAACCTGTACATAGAACAAGAGCACGTCATTAGAACAGAACAATGGGACACTATGTGGTTTAAAATCAGGGAAGGTGTGTGCCAGGGTTGTATTATTTCACCATAATTATTCAATCTGTATGTTGAGCAAATAATCTGAGAAGTTAGATCACATGAAGAAGAACACAGCATCAAGATTGGAGGAGTAATTGATGGTCTGTTCCACAGTCTGCCCTTGCCTTGTTTTGACTGATGATATGAAGCTTTTCCATTGTCTCTTTCCGCAGATGTAGTCAATTTGATTTCTATATATTCCATCTGGTGAGGTACATGTGTATAGTCATCTTTTATGCTGTCTAAAGAAGGTATTTGAAATGAACAAATCATTGGTTTTGCAGAATTCTATCATGCATTCTCCAGCATAATTTCTATCACCAAGGCCATATTTTCCAACTACTGATCCTTTCTCTTTGTTCCCAACCTTTGCATTCCAATCACCAGTAATGAGCTATACATCTTGATTGCATGTTTGATTGATTTCAGATTGAAGAAGATGGTACAATTCCAATTCATTCTCATTGGCTTTCGTGGTTGGTATGCAAATTTGAATAATAGTGGTATTAACTGGGCTTCCCTGTAGATGCATGGATATTAGCCTATCACAGACAGCGTTGTACCTCATGACTGATCTGGATATGTTCTTTTTGATGATGAATGCAACACCATTCCTCTTCAATTTGTCATTCCCAGCATAG
>NW_006408583.1:2803958-2805428 GCF_000296735.1 Chrysochloris asiatica
AGTCCATACTTCATACCTTCCATGTTCTAATTTTCAATGGATGTTTACAGCTGTTTCTCTTCATTTTGAGTTGTGCCCTATCAGCAAATGAAAGTCCCACAGGTTTTTCTCCCATGAGCTTTACTCCATTCACATTATCACAGTCAACTATACTTTGAGGAGGCAGCTCTTCCCCAGTGCAGTTTGAGTGCCTTCAAACCTGAGGGGTTCATTTTCCAACACTATATCTGACAGTGTTTCTCTGCTATTCATAAGGTTTTTGGTGACTAAATATTCTGAAGTAGTTCATCACTCTTTCTTTCTAGTCTGTTTTTGTCTGGAAGCTCATCTGAAACCTGTCCACCATGGGTGACCCTGCTGGTATTTAAAATACTGGTGGCATATCTTTAAGAATCACAGCAACTCACAAGCCACCACAGTATGACAAACTGACAGATGAGTGGTGGCCCTTTGGCTTTAAGTGGAAACTGTCACTTTAAATTTATAGGGTTGTGTGCACATGCATAGTAGAACCATCCAGGGGTGGGGGCGGGGTGTCCATACACTCAGGCATCCCCTGTTGTCACCAGAATTGAGGTTCACAGAGAGCAAGAGACCAATGAACAGATACCAAACAAAAGAATGTCCACACCCATATCTCTGCAGTTCTGTAGACATTCAGGGCTGTTCTGATCTTTCTGCCACTTGATCTCTTCCAAGATGGTGGCTCTGGGAGAAGCTTAGCTTCTTGAATAAGAAAGCAATGGATTTCTTGATTCTGCTACAAATTCCCCTAGCTGTAAGCCTTCTAATCTTCTAAATATTCCTTTATATGTGGTTCAGAGTTCTAGCACCATCCCCTGAGCCTGCGTGGTCCAGTATTCTGTGTTGTTGGTGATGGAGCTCCTCATTGCATGTCTACCTGATCCACCATCTGCATGTCTACCTGATCCACCATCAATGTGCTTCTCAGATTACAATGCTATAACATTACAAATCAACAATAGGAATACCATTTAATCCATTCAACAAGGAAATAAATTCAAACATATTAGAAAAAATGAAAGGTGAATTTACAAACTTCCTAGAAACAAATGAGAATGAAAACACAACATACCAAAATGTTTGTGGCACAGCAAAAGCAGTGCTGAGAGGAAAATTTATGGCAATAAATGCACACATCCAAAAAGAAGAATGAAGCAAAATAAACAGATTAGCACAACATCTCCAACAAGTAGAAACAGACTAGCAAAGTAAACATAATTAACAAGAAGATAAGAAATAATAAAAGATTAAGGTTGAAATAAATGAGATAGAAAACAGAAAAACTACAGAAGGAATCAACAAAGCAAGCAGCTGGTCCATCGAAAGGATCAATAAAATTGACAAACCATTGGAAACCTAACAAAAGAAAAGAGGGATAATAAACAAATATCACACATAAGAAACCACGTGGGTGAATGTCACAGCAATAGAAATAAAAAGGATAAT
>NW_006408583.1:2805528-2817510 GCF_000296735.1 Chrysochloris asiatica
AAGGGAAATTCCTTAACATAATTTATAGCACATATACAAAAACAAAATCCAGCATCCATTCCTGATAAAAACACTCAACAAAGTAGGAATTGAAGGGAAATTCCTCAACATAATTAATAGCACATAGACAAAACCAACAGCCAGCATCACTCTCAACGGAGAGAAACTGAAAGCCATCCCTTTGCAAACAGGAACCACACAAGGATGCCTTTATCACCACTCCTGTTCACTATTGTGTTGGAAGTCTTAGCCAGAGTGATAAGGCAAGATAGGGAAATTAAAGGCATCCAAATTGGCAAAGAAGAGGTAAAGTTCTCTATATATGCAGATGATATGATCCTATACATAGAAAACCTCAAAATTCAACAAAAAGATTGCTAGAACTCATTGGAAGATTCTGCGAAGTGTCAGGGTATAAGATCAACATACAAAAATCAGTTGGATTCCTCTATATTAACAATGAAAGGAAATTAGGAAAGCAATACCATTAAAAATAGCCTGCCAAAGATGAAATATTTAGAAATAATCTAATCAGAGAAGCAAAAGACCTATACAAAGAAAACTATAAAACACTCACTACTACAAGAGACCCAAAGAAATTTACAAAAATGGAATAATATACCATACTCCTGGATAGGAAGACTTAAAATTGGGAAAATGTTAATACTACACAAAGTAATCTATAGATATAACACAATCCCAATTCAGATTCTAACCACATTCTTTAAAGAGATGGAAAAAATAATTACAAACTTTTTATGGAAAATAAAAGAGTACCCTGATAAGCAAAGCAGTGCTTAAGAAGACCAAAGTTCAAGGCATCTTCCTGATTTCAAAATCATGCTGTAATGGTCAAAATAGCCTGGTCCTGGTACAATGAAAGATACATAGATCAATGGAACAGAATTGAGAATCCAGAAATTAGCCCATCCACATATAGCCAACTGATCTTTGACAAAGAGCCAAAATACAATGAATGCGGAGGAGATAGTCTCTTTAACAGATGTTGCTGGCAAAACTGGAAATCAATACGCAAAAGATGGAAACTAGACCTTTATTCACACTATGTACAAAAACCAACTGAATATGGATTAAAGACCTAAATGTGAATCCCAGAATTATAAAGGTCATCAATGAAAAAATAGGGATACATGTAAGAGGTCTAATTCAGGGCACACATAGACTGATGCAGCCCTAGAGGTACTCACTGGTTTATGTCAAAAACAACAACAACAACAAAACAAAACTAGAAGACAGTTATCAGGTCAACTGAATGGAAGAGATCCATTCCACCACCAGAGATAAACCAACAGAACGTAGAAATCATCGAAGCATATCATTAATATCACATGCAAGCAAATGTTGCTGGAGAGAATTAAAACATTATTTCAGCATTACATCTACAGAAAGCTGCAAGAAATTCTAATCAGATTTAGAAGAGAACATGGAACAATGGATATCATTATGCCAGATGGATCTTGCCTGAAAGTAGAGAATACCAGAAAGATGTTTACTTGTACCTTATTGATTGTAAAGCCTTTCAACTCCATGTGGATCATAACAAATTATGGGTAACTTTGGAAACAATGGGTCTTCCAGAACACTTAATTGTGCTAATGAGACACTTGTACATATACCAAGGGGCAGTCTTTGAAATAAAACAAGAGGAAAATGAAGATTTTAAAATCAGGTAAGGTTTGTGTCAGAGTTGTATCTTTACGCCATACTCACTCATTCTGTATGCTGAGCAAGTAATCCAAGAAGCTGGATTATATGAAGAAGAATGTGACATCAGCTTTGGAAGAAGAATCATTAACATCCTGAGATATGCAGATGATATAACCTAGCTCGCTGAATGCAAAGAGGACTTGACAAACTTACTGATGACCATCAAAAACTACAGCCTTCAGTATGGATTGTACCTCAATGTGAAGAAAACAAAAATTCTCACAGACATCAGTTTTCATGAATCCACAATCAACAGTCATGGCAGCAACAATCAAGAAATCAAACAATGTATTGCATTATGCAAATCTGCTACAAAAACTCCCTTTAAATTTTCAAGAGCAAAAATATAATTTTGAGGATTATGGTGCACCTGATACAAATATCAATTTCCTCATGTGCATGTGAAAGTTCGACAATGAATATGGAAGACTAGAAAAGTTGATGCATTTGCTTTATGGTGTTGGCTAAGAATATTAGAATTACCACATACTTTCAGAAGAACAAGCAAATTTGTCTTGGAAGAAGTACAGTTAGAATGCTCCTTAGAAATGAGTATGCTAAGATTTGTTCTCTAGTACTTTGGACACAATATTAGGGGAACAAATCCTTGGAGAAGGACATTATGCTTGGTAAAGCCAAGGATCAATTAAAAAAAAAAAAAAAAAAAGTGAAAGATCTTTAGTGAGATGGATTGACAAAGTGGTTATCTCCATGGGCTCAAAACTAGCAATGATTGTGAGCATGGCAGTGTTTTGTTGTGCTGAATGTAAAGTGGATATAAGTTGAAATTGACTCAATGGTACCTCACAATAACAGAACTCCCTTAATGTGAAAAATTTATCTGGTATGGGAAATAAAGTTTTTTCTGTGTGTCTAAGTTTAAAACTAAAGTACTGAGAAGTTCAGTCGAAAGAACCTGTAACTAGATTGCTGAATTTTTTCAGATATTTCCCATGTCAATTTTTATATTTTTTCCTTTATTGTCCAAATTTATCACTCTGACAAGAACCAAATAACTATTCTCTATCACTGTCTTTCCAATTGCAAACAACATATGCATCTGGAAAATCAGTGATTTCAAAGATCTTTGTATTTTAAAGGAATATCTCACAATGATGTTGACATCCTCAGCACAGATTCCAGAGTCACTGGGATTCTTCATTGTGAATAACAATATTTTCAGTTATAAAAATCCTTACAATGAACAAACAAGACTAATGGTAAGTACTAATTTACATACATCATTATAGCATATTTAATTAATCAATTTTATTTATTTATTTATTTCCTAAAAATGAAATAAATTTAACCATGTGCATGTGTTTTTTTTCTATGTGGCTATATAGACGCACACTCTCTTTCCAAAAGATACTCAAAATGTTCAAGACCGCATTTAAATAACTCAATATATTCATGATCACTCAGAAAATTATATAGTCATTTAAGTATATATATATTACAGGTTTTTTTTTTTTTTACATTTTTTCACTGTGTGTAACAATTACTTAGCTTTTTGGGGAAACATTACAAGGATTTTGTACTCAAAGTCAAGATAAAAGAGCAATGTAGGTCAGATTCAAGGTAATATCTAAAACTAACTTCGAAACATTATAAAACTGATTCATATAAAAGAAGGAAAAGCAAATTGTGTTTGGTATGATTCATTTGTCAGTTAATTTCTTTTCGTTGAGAAAAAAATTATGCATTCTTATTATGTTCTTAGGCCTTAAATACAAACCAATTAAAAAGCATTTATGTATTTTTGTGTTTACCACATGCCAGGCACTAGTCTTGATACTATATTAGTTTACCAAAGAAAAAGATCAGGACCCTTTTGAAGTTTTATATATTCTTGGAAAATACACTTAATAATAAAATAAAAACATAGAGCAGTCTCAGTGAGATTAAGCCCACCAGTGAATTGAGATACAGCAAATGCAGCTTTAAATGAGACCTATGAAGGCCATCTTGAGAAAAGAACATTTTACTGAAGACTAAAATGAGGTGAAGGAGTCCTGGCATGGCGCTGTGGGCTAATGCACCAGACTATAAAGCGGTTTCAACTGTAAGGTCGGTGGTTCAAGCTTACCAACTGCTCCTTGGAAACCCTATACAGGGTCGCGATGGGTTGGAACCAACTCAACAGCACTTCACAATAACAACAAAATGAGGTGAAAGACTGAGTCAAGTGAGAAAATCGTAATTTCAAACACACTCAGCCAACCACAAAAGCACAAGATCACGTGGCACAGAAAGCAAGTAGAGAGTGGTCTGCTATGTCAAATATTAAGGAATTGGATGAGAACTGAACATTAGATTCAAAATATGGGGCTCATTTGCTACTTTTGACAACAAAATAAGAATGAGAACTGGAGATCATCTTGGTGATAGGCGATGTAACTTTTGGTCCTCTGACTGTATCATTAGTGGCTGCCAGAACTTGCCAGTGATTACTTATCAAACTAGTCCTTAGCATGTATATAGTTTAAATTACTCTTTCACAGTTATGTAATTATTTCACAAGGATGCAATTATTCTAGAGTGACTACAGAAGTGTAGTTAGACGGTTTTTAAATTACTAAAAATTAAGTAAATTAAAAAATCAGGATATCATCATATTTTTAGTATTATCATTTTTTGAAAATTATTTAAGTCATAAAGATGAACAGTTAATGTAGCTGTCCTTTGTAAAGATGGCACTCAAGGGAATTATTGGAGCTAAGAGAAACTCTCTGGGAATTTAATATTTGTCTAGGACTTTCCTTGACAAATCAGTGTATTTAAAGGTATGTGTCCAGAACAACAGACATCCTAAATGGAGATTTAGGTCATAATAGACTGAGAAATTTTATTAAAAATAATCAAACAAGGGTGTCCCACATCAGTGGTTCAGTGCCTTGCCTCTTGGGTCTTACTGAATCCTGACAGTGCAATTTGTTTCTTCCAACATTGATCTTCCAAGGATGATGCATGTTGTTGCTAATTATTTCAGCCTAAATTCATTATTTTGAAAAGGCTTCAAAGTTCTGTATAGTGCTGCATAAGATAATCAGAGGTACTAACAGAAGTATCAGCATTTTATGGGAAATGACATAATTTATAAGATTAAAATGTCAATGTTCAGAACTGCTCTTGAAAATATCTGGAGTATCCTGCAGTTGAGTCTATTTTACCCCTTCCTTTCCTCAGTGTGGGTACTTGGATACTAGGCCAGTAAAAAGTTATGTATTACATTGGCTTCTTTCATAAGACTAGCAAAATTATTTCTTCTAGTGGGTCATTTATTTTTAAATGAGGCAGAACTGCTGTTACATAAAGGAAAAATTGACTTTGGAAAACTAAAAAGTTGAGGAAAAAGAATTAGAAATTCCAAAAGCACAGAATTTAAGCTACAATTGAAAAATAAAGTTATCTAAAAATAAATATACTTAACAATTTAAAAAATCTCTACACAGCATTACATAGTCCTTTCAAATCATGGAACTAACTATTCCTTAATTCAACAGATGATTTAGAGTTAGAAATATGATCAAATGAATCATGGCTGAAAGCAAAATATCAGAAAGATGTTGATTGTGCTTCATTAACTATGAAAAGGCTATGTGGATCATGACAAACTATGAGAAACATTGCAAAGACTAGAAATACCAGGACATGTCATTGTGCTCAATAGGAACCTATATGTAGACCAAAAGTTGTAGGACCAAGAAGAAAACTCCATTCTGTACATTAGCCTGAACACATCCTCCTGTTCCAGGAACGTGCTGAATCAGCTCATGCTGCCTTAGAATATTCTTTCACTCCTAGCAACAGCAAGAACTAGATAAGTTATAGACAAGACAACCCAAGGCCAGATGCCAGATGTTTTCCTTATCCTAGCCTAAGAACAAAAGACCACCAGTACTGACCAATTAAACTGTAACATCTCATACTTTGCCAAATGTCAACTAATCCAAATATTGTAAAGCTGAAAAACCTAAGCTTGTTTAAAAACTCCGCTAACAAAGAGCTCAGGGCCTTTTCCTGAGTCCGTTGTGCCAGATACAGATACGGAGAAGGTCCAGGCTCGAGCTTGAATAAACCACCCTCGTGCACTTGCATCGGCATCAGCTCCTTGGTGGTCTTTGGGGACCCCGAATTCTGGCCATAACAGAGTCAGCATGTAAAACAAGGAGATAGTGAACGGTTCAAAATCATCAAAGATGTGTGCCAAGGTTGTATCCTTTCACTATACTTTTTTTTTCTTTTCTTTTCACCATAGTTATTCAATCTGTATGCTGGGAAAATAATCATATATAGTCTTCATATAGCAGTATCAGGATTGGAAGAAGGATTGTTAACAACCTTTAATGTGCAGAGGATACAACTTACTTGCTGTAAGTGAATCACTTGCAAAAGAAGATCAAATCCAACTAGAGCATGGATTACACTCCAATGTAAAGAAAACAAAAATCCTCACAACTGAACTAAAAAACATCATGATAAACAGAAAAGATTGAAATTGAAAATGATCCACAATCAATGATCATGGAAGTGCAGTCAAGAAATCCAAAAGTGTATTGCATTGGACAAATCTGGGGCAAAGAAAACCTTTAAAGCATAAAGGAACATAGATGTTTCTTTGAGAGCTAAGATGAATCTGACCCAAGCCATGGTATTTCAATTACCTCATATGCATGTGAAAGCTGAAGACAAAAGGAGAGGAGCACAGTGAAGGACCCTATCAAGAGAAGCTGGGAAGTCAGGGATGGAGGCAGAGACAATGGCCAGGAGCTGAGGCGGACGCAAGACAGACTCAAAGAGGGAGAGGTGTTGTGTGATGGGGGTGGTGGGGTTGGGTGTGGGAGGTGGAGGTGGGGGGTGGGGAGGACCAGGCTTGCAAGGTATGCCTTTTTATTGTTTGAATGGTAATATATGCCTGAGTGCTTCATGTCCATTAAAAACAAAAACAAACTGAGGGAATGGAAACAAATGCTGTTGAATGATGATGCATGGAGGAGAATTGCAATGAAACGAAATATGATAGAATGAATGTAAAGCTGATGTTCTCTCATGTAAACTATCACTCAATTCACAATAAAAACTTAAAAAAAGAAGAATCAATGCCTTTGAATTACTGTGTTGGTGAAGATCATTGAAATTGTCATGGACTTCCAGCAGAACAAGCAAATCTGTCTTATAAGAAATACAGCCAGAAGGCTTCCTAGAAGCAGGGACAGGGAGGATGTGTCTCAAGTACTTTGGACACGTGATCAGGAGGGGCCAGTTCCTGGAAAGAAGGACTTCATACTTGGCCAGGAAAAAAGGATTGACAAGTGGTCACGACAATGGGCTCAGACATAACAGTAGTGTTTCCTTGTGTTGCAAACAGGGTTGCCTTGAGTCAGAATCCACTTGATGTCATCTAATGTGTGGCACTACCGTAGGTTTATGTGTCAGACTGCAAAGCCCTTTGAACTGCAAGGTTGGTGGTTCAAATATCTAGTTGCTCTTCTGAAATCCTATACAGGGTTGCTATGGGATGGAACCGACTCGACGGCACTTAACAACCCAAAACTCCAAAATTTTTTATGTGAAATTCAATAATTATAAGAAAATGTTGTGTTATTCTATTGAGCACATTCTGACTCATAGTTACTTTATAAGACAGAATAGAATTGCCCCCTTATGGTTTAAGGCTGTAAATTTTGTGGGAGCAGATTGGCAGGTATTTTCTCCCACAGAATAGCTGGTGGGTTTAAACTACTGACCTTTTGGTTAGCATCAGAGTGCTTTAACAATCGCACCACCAACAGTTGTAGAAATAAAAATCAGTGAATAAGGGCATAATACAAATTAATGAGATATCAAAATACTGAGTCATATTTTAAGATTAATTGTTGATAATTTGTTCATTGATCAGTTGGTATTGTTAGGTGCCACCTACAGGTTTCTGACTCTCAGCAATACTGTAAAGGGTTTCCGAGGAGTTGCTGTTGAGTTTGAACCCTAGACCTTGTAATTCAAATCTTCCTGTGGTGCTGTGCTTACACTACAGTCCCAGTGATAGGATAAAAGTATCAATTGCCTTGTTATTTTTAATGCTTTTCTGTTAGAAAAAAAAAGGTACTACATGTTCCTGGTTGCTGCTGTTAAATGCCATCGAGTCATTTCTGACTGATAGTGGCCCTGTATAGAGTTTCTGTGGAGTGACTGGTAGGTTTGATCTGCCAATGTTGTGGTTAACAGTCAGAGCTTACTCTACAGTGACACACCAGGACTTACGGAAGTGTAATTAACTCAAAATTTATCCACAGGAAACTTTCTAAGACCAGACTTATTTTATGGGTACTCAGACATTTTAATTAAAACCTTTAAAAATAGAAATGAGAAACATAAATAATTTAAGAGTAGGTAGATGATTGGTTTTAGGTGATTTAAGACTAAATCAATAAAAGAAAGAATGGAGGCATGGTTATTAAGAGACCTGTCCCTGACTCATGGGAAAAGTAAATGTGAATTAGCTATTTTACAACTAACAACACATAATCCTTTCTAGCAGCACTAATAAGAGACTATCATTGTATGCTTTATAGTTCACCATTCCATAACTTCACCATTTTGGAGCAGAATAATAATTCTTAATACAGAGATGGATTCTAACTTTCAACCTTTTGGTTACCAGAAAAGAGTCTAAGAGTATGATTACTGCATGTACCACCCAGGGACTCTGATGATACAGTGTTAAGGACTTTAGAGTCTGTTCTGATTAATAGTGACCTAGTGCAAGGTTTCCAAGGAGCAGTTGGTGGGTTTGAACTGCCAACCTTGCAGCTAGCAGTCCAGTGCTTATCCTAGGGCATTACACTAAGACTTTACCCAGGAGCAATACTGTTGTATACATGAGCAAAAAATGGTTTCTGTGCTTTGGACCCAAGTTTTTAATGTCTTCATAGCTGTGGTTGTTAAGTGCCACTGAGCCAGTTCCAACTCATAGTGACCCTTGTTAAGAGCCACTGAGTCAGTTCAAACTCATAGCAGCCCTAGGATTTCCAAGGAAAAGCTGGTGGTTTTGAACCACCAACCCTTCAGTTAGCTGTCCAGTGTTTATCCTACAATACCACATAAAGGAGCTCTGGTAGCGTAGTGGTTACGAATCGGGCTGCGAACCTTAAGTCAGCGGTTCGAAACTACCAGTCGCTCCGTGGGAGAAAGATGAGGCTTTCTACTCCCCTAAGGATTTACACCCTCGGAAACCCTGTACAGGGTCGCTATGGGTCGGAATCGACTCGATGGCACTTAACAACAACCACCACCACCACATAAAGACTCCTCTAGCTGTGGCCTATTAGCACAAAAAGCCCACCGATGGCAACCTCAGATTTGTAAATATATAGGTGTGGCGCTGTGGGCTAATGTGTCAGACTTCAAAGTCGCTTGAACTGCAAAGTCGGTGGTTCAAACTCACCAGAGGCTCCTTGGAAACCCTCCTATACAGGGCTGCTGGGGGTCAGAATCAACTCGACGACACTTAACAACCACAACAACAATTTTTCTTTTTTTTAAAATAGCTCACATAAACATACTTTAATTACTTAAATTTAACTACTTAGAGACCTCCTTTATACATTCATGAACCTGTACCCAATGTCTGGCAGGTAAAATAAAATTCTGTATTTACAAGAACCCTTCTGAGTTCCACCATCCAGAGACTCCCCCAAACTTTCCCTCTCTCCCTTTTCCTTTTCCTGTCTCTTTTTTTCATGCTGTTCTCCCATTCTGGTGGCTTCCTGCATCTCTTGCCTCTGGAAGACCTCTTACTGTCGGGGACTACCCCCACAAGAGGCTCTCAATGACTTAATTATAGTAGATAGTTTACTGAGTAATGCTATTTGGCTGTCTTGTGGTCATACTTTATTTTTGATTACTTTCGAATTACTTTGAACTTGCTGCACATAAGATATGCCTCTGCTGTTAAGAGCTGTTGAGTTGGTTCCAATATACAGCAACCTTGTATAGGATTTCTGAAAAGTGGCTAGCAGGTTTGAACCTTGTGGTTAGCAGTCCAGTGCTTATCCTGCATCAGACGCCCACACATAATATTTTGTTGTTGCTAAATGCCATTTAATCTGTTGCAACACATAGCAATCCTGTATAAGGTTTCTGAGGAGCGGCTGGTGAGTTTGAACCACTGTCCTTGAAGTTCAAACTGACCTTGAAATCCAGTACTTTCCTGCACACATAATATATAGACCCATATATTTGCATTTGTGTATGAACCTATGTAAACTTATTCAAAAACAAGAGTAATATTGAAAATAAAATAAATGTGCACACATATGTACACACTTCATTTCTGGGAATTTTATTGTTACTGTTAAATTATTAGCATCTTTTTTTTTTTTTTTCTTTATCATGTAATAGCTATGGATAATTTCTTAGGTATATTGCCACTGAGTGGTCATATGACCATAATTGTAAGAAATTACAATGTTACTGCTTTCCATAAGGCTAAATCAAGAGGTCAGATAAATATCTTTGATGCTCTGAGATGATTGATTATAGTAAAAATTCTGAAAAACAAAAAAGACAATTCAATTTATCAAGGAACTATCTTTAGAAAATATCTTTATAGATTGATTCTGCTGTACACTAAAATAGTTACAAAAATCAGCAGATTTTAATCTGATTGCAATTACTTAAGATATGTTGTTGTTAAGGGCCTTTGAGTCAATTTCGACCCATTGTGACCCTGTATAGGGCTTCCAAGGAGAAGCTTTAACCATAGACCTTGCAGTTCAAATGACTTTCCAGTCTAATGCATTAGCTCACAGCGCCATACCAGGACTCCGCTTAAGATAGTCTAAGTAAAAATGTACAACTCCAACTTCTTAGAAAAGCACTTTGAAATATTGTCTGGAGCAATAGACATTATTAAAATATTACTAAAATACAAGGTATAAAAGTCAACACATTTTATAGTTTAGTTCTTTAAAACTTTCTAAAAATAGATCATTTTTATGTTTATCTATATATATGGTAAGTCAAGAAATCAAACAATGTATTGCATCAGGCATATCTGCAGCATAAGACCTTTTAAAGTGTTGAAGAGCAAAAATGTCAGCTTGGGGACTAAGATGCTCCTCACTCAAGCCATGGTATTTTCAATAACTTCACATGTATGTGAAAGCTGGACAGTGAATAAGTAAGACCGTAGAAGAATGTATGCTTTTGAGTTATGATGTTGGAGGATAATATTGAAAGTGCCGTGGGATGCCAAAAGAACCAACAGATCTGTGTTTGAAGAAGTGCAGCCAGAGTGTTCCTTGGAGGCCAGTATAGCCAAACTTTGTCTCTCATACTTCGGACATATTGTCAGGAGAGACCAGTCACTGGAGAAGGATATCATGTTTGGTAAGGTGGAGGGTCAGAGAAAAAGAGGAAGACCCCCAGGGAGATGGGTTGGCAAAGTAGCTGCATCATTGGGCTCAAGCATGGCAACAATTGCGAGGTTGGCCAGGATTGGGCAGTGTTTTGTTTTGTTGTGCATAGAGTCGCTATGAGTCAGTAACGATTTGACTTGATGGCATCTAACAGCAGCAATAACAAATGTAAATTTACAAAAACAGACAAGTATATTGTTGGGTATTGTTGAGTTGATTCTAACTCATAGAAACCCTATTCCACAGAGTCCAACTGTCCTATGGTTTTTCTGAATCATTACCAGAGCATATCACCAAATCTTTTCTGCTAAGGAACCACCTGGTGAGTTCAAACTAAAGACCTGTGGTTAGCAACTGAAAGCTTAACTGTTGCACTACCAGGAACTCATACATACATACATACATACAAACACATTCATATATATTTTGATTGTTTTTGCTGTTACAAAATTATACAAATTATTTACCAAAACAAACTCCATGTGTGTGTATATATATATAACTTAGTGTCATGAAGTAGCTAGATCAAGCTAAGCATATTTGGTGCTAGAATTCCATCATCATAAATTAAAAAAACAAAAAAATGAGTGTCATCTACAGAATGAGTTCTCCTCTCCCATTACCCTCACCCATGGTAACCACTAATAAACATTGTTGTTGTTGTGACGTATCATAGAGTCAGCTCTGACTTAAATCTATGATGTATAGCCTTATCAAGGAGCAGCTGGTGGGTTTGAACCAAGGACCTTGCAATACGCAGTCCAGTGCTTATCCTAGAGCACCACACATATGTAGCTTTCCTTGTCACCATATGATCATTGAACACTTGTCA
>NW_006408583.1:2819890-2826419 GCF_000296735.1 Chrysochloris asiatica
GGTACACAGGTTTGACAGGGATGGGCAAGTTAGACTTTGGCTACCCAAAATGAGGGGGAGGGGCTATAAAGGCAAGAAGTGACTGGTTTACAAGCTTTCAAGAGGGATCCTAGTTCCAGACAGGGCGGGGGAAGGTAGAATCTCCACTGAATGATTTTCAATCTGTTGGGACGGGGCTGGCGAAGGAAATGGGGATAAGACTCTTGTGGTACAATAGTGAATAAGTGCCATCAGGACTGACTGTGAGGCTAAGAAATACAGAGGTAGGTGTTTTCTGACAAAAGCAGGGGTGTGATTGATTTTGCAGCCCAGGAGCAGAGGTTCTTGGGACAATCAAGTGTGAAGACTGGAAAGTGGGGCCCTACCCAAAAAGGCAGAGATGCCAGGGATGGAGACAGAGATCATGACATGGACAGATGGAGTGGCTGGGGACACTGAACTCAGGGATGGAGAGGGGCTGTGTGCTGATGACAGGGGGGTGGGCCTATGGGGTGTACCCTTTGGTTATTTGATGACGCATGGAGGGGATTGTAATCATTGCAATGAAATGAAATACAATAGGATGAATGTAAAACTGATATTCTTCCACGTAAACCTTACAATAAAAGCCTATTAAAATTTTACTAGTGTAGTAAAAGTTGAAATAGAATTCCAAAAACTTAAACCCAGGATTACTTTTTCAATTTTTAGTAAAATAAAGACAATCTTATACAGATAACTCTTACTCATTATTTGTTTATTATTTTTTAATATAGAGATATAAAAAGTGAACCTATATGTGAAAGAAAATACTCATTTATTTATTTAATATAAAGATAGTCAAGGATTTTCTGAGCAAAAAATAAATATATTATAAATATGAATGCATATTATTTTGAAAATACACACTATATTAATTAAGTGGGAGTGTAAAGTGGCATCATTTTACGTGTGGAGAGATGATAGTGTTAGAAAATTATGCTGAAAGTGTTTGCCAATTTTCAAAATAAATATAAAAGTGGCCAAACATCTAGTAAAAAATGCACATTAAAATATGTAACTATTCTACACCTGTTAAAGTAAGAAAGATAAAACAATATATATATATTTTTCAAAACTGATGTTTTCAAGGTATATGAATCCAGTGTTTCATAGTCTGTGGAATTTGGAATTGTATAGGACAGTTTGCATATTTATCTTATTTGTTGTTGTTGTTAGGTGCTTTTCAGTCTATCCCAACTCATAGTGACATTATTAACAACAAAACACTATCTGGTCCTGTACCAACCTCACTGTCATGGCTAACCATGAGCCCACTGATGCTGCCACGGTGTCAGTCCATCTCCTTGGGGGTATTCCTTTTTTTCGGTGACCATTAATTTTGACCAAATATGATGTCCAACTTCAGGGACTGGTCCCTCTTGATAATATATCCGAAGTATGAGAGATGAAGTCTGGCCCTCCTGGCTTCTTCCAACCAAATTTGTTTTTGTTTTTTGTTTTGAGTCCATGGTACTTTAATATTCTACTCCAGCACCATAACTCAAATGCATCAATCCTTATACAGTCTTCTTTGCTTATTGTCCAACTTTCATAGGTAAATGTTGTTGTTAAGTGAGGTCAAGTTGGTTCCAACCCATAGTGACCCTGTACAGGGTTTTTGAGGCTATAAATCTTTACAGTAGCAGAAAGCCTCATCTTTCTTCCATGGAGCGGCTGGTAGTTTTGAACTTCTGACCTTAAGGTTTGCAGCCCGATTCGTAACCACTACGCTACCAGAGCTCATATATACATATGAGGTAACTGAAAATACCATGGCTGGATAAGAAGTACCTTAGTCCTCAAACTGACATCTTTGTTCTTGAGTACTTTACAGTGGTCTTGTGCAGTAAATTTGCCTAATGCAACACATCATTTGATTATATCATTTGATCTCTTGAGTGCTACTTCCATGAGTGTTGATGGTTGATCCAAGCAAAATGAAATCTCTGACAACTTCAACTTTTCTCCAGGGTCAGTAAGAAAGAGGGAATCCCACAAAGAGATGAATTGGTACAATAGCTGCAGCAATGATCTCAAACATATCAAAAATCATCAAGATGACACAGGATCAGGCTAGCTTTTGTTCTGTTATTTATAAGGTTGTAATGAGTCAGAACTAACAGGGATTGAATTGTGCCCTCCCGTCAAAATATGTGTTAACATGGCTGGACAAGGATTTTCGATGGTTTGGCAGTTAGTTAATAATGTCATTTGGCCAATGCATAATGATCTTAGCACCCCCACAAAGTGATCTGATGTGATCAACCAATCAGTTCTGAGGTGATTAGAGTGGCATATGGGTCAGAGCCCTGATCCAGTGTAAGGAGAGCTTCCTTGAGGGGTGACCTACATAACCATTTCTAGTACACAAAATAAAATGAGAGAGAAAATAGCAGAGATGGGGAAACTGACTACCAGCAAACAAGAAGAGCTGGGAGGATTATGTCCTTGGATCCATGATTCCTGTGCTAACAGTCTCTTGACCCAGATGAGATTGATGCCAAATTTCATGAAGATCTCCAAAAACAGTAGGTCCACAGATGTTGAATAGAGGCTTTTCTTCACAGCCAACATATTGAGAAAACCTTCCTTGGTTGTTGCTGTCTTGAATTTGTACTTCTAATTTCCTACCTGTGAGAGGTAAGTCCACTGTCTCTGTAGGGTAAGCACTGGACTGCCAACCACAAGTTGCCAATCATTAAGTATTTGAGGAAATCAACACCATGAAAGAATGAACATCAGTCGCAACACTGGTTAGAGCCTGCCAGCTGCTTACTTGGGAGAAAGATGAGGCTTTATGCTCCAGCAAAGATTTACAGTCTCAGAAATCCTATATTGAGTGGCTATGAGTCAGAATCTTTCAACAATCTGATGCTGCACTGGAGACACTTACTCATCTATGCCAATAAATATGGAAGACCACTAAATTATCAACGGCTTGGAAGAGATCCATATTAGTGTCCATTCCAAACAGAGGTGACTCAACAGAATGTGGAAATCATTGAGCAATGTCATTAATATCATATGTAAGTAAATATTTTCTGAAGATAACTAGAGAACAGCTTTAACAGAACATTAACAGAAAATTGCCAAAAAATCAAGCTGGATTAAGAAGAGGGTGTGGAACTAGAGATCATTGCTTATGTCAGATGGATCTTGGGTGAAATCAAAGGATACCAGAAAGATGTTTACTTATGTTTTATTGTTTATGCAAAGGATTTTGACTCTGTGGACCATGACAAGCTATGAGTGAATATTCACTGCAAAGAGTGAATATTCCAGAACATTTAATTGTACTTATGTGGAATTTGTGCATAGACTAAGAGGCATTTGTTAGAACCAAACAAGGGGATACTAAATGGTTTTAAACCAAGAAAGGTGTGCATCAGGGTTGTATTTGTCACCATATTTCAATTTGTATGCTGAGCAAATAATCTGAAAATCTGGATTATATGAACAAAAGCATAACATCGGGGTTGGAGGAAGACTCATTAGCAACCTGCAATATGATGATAACACACCTTTGCTTGGTGAGAGTGAAGATGATGTAAAATACTTGCTGATGAAGATGAAAGACAGCAGCCATCATTATGTGTTGCATCTCCATGTAAAGAAAACAAAAATCCTCACAACTGGACCAATATATGACATCTTGTTAAATGGAGAAACTATTGAATTTTTAAAAGACTTAATTCCAAACAAAATGAAGTGGATCATTTGGATCCACAATGAACACTGATGCAAACAGCAATCAAGAAATCAAAGGACATATTGCATTAGGAAACTCAACTGCATAAGGTCTTAAAATGTTTAAGAACAAAGATGTCAGTTTGAGGACTAAGGTGCACCTGATGCAAGCCACGGTATTTTCAATATCCTTATGTGCGAAGGCACTTAACAACAAATATGCATATTGATGTTGAATAAGACTGTGGAAGAATTGATGCAATTGAGTTGTGATGTTGGAGAAGAATATCAAAGGTACAATGGACTGCCAGAAGAACAAACAGTTTTCTGTTGGAAGAAATACAGCTGGAGTGCTCCTTAGAAGCCAGGATAGTGAGACATCTTCTCTCATACTTTGGACATTTATTTTTATTAGGAGGGATCTCGCCCTGAAGAAGGCTAAAGTGGAAGCTCAGTGAAAAAGAGAAAGCCCCTCAATGAGAGGGCACAGTGACAACAGCAATGGCCTCAAGTGTAAAAACAATTGTGACATCAGATGGTGCAGGACAGGCAGTACTCCTTTCTGCTATGCATAGAATTGTTATGTGCTGGAATGGCCTGAAGACACCTAACAGCATGAATTAGCACTGACTTTATGGCACTTAATAACAATGAAATACTATGAGAAAATAAGTTTTTTTAAAGGTGTTTTTGAAAACCATCTGTTTATGGTATTTCCATTGTAGTAGCACTATATAACTAATATAGCAACTAAAGCCAATGGCAAAGGAGAGGAAACAGGGACCATAGAGAGTCATCTGACTAAGAAATTAAAGGACAAAGGACTTAAAATGGATTATCCCTATGTGCATCTCAGTGTTAAAAAAAATCCAGTACAGCATTTCAACTAAAAAAGAGAATCCTGACCCAAATCATATTTTGAACATGTGTGGGAGCAAAGTAGCTCTAGATCCTAAATAACAACCACCTCAAAAGATAGCAACGTCACTTATGAGGCAAGCTACCCTGATCCTACGGAGCCTATGACTCTGGGGTTTGTATTATATTCTTGTCACAAAAAGCAGGGACCAGGATGTCTGTAGTAGATGCTCACAAAGACTGAACCAGGGTGTTTTACTTGAGCTAGGGAAATACGTATATGCTACCACTATTGGTCTGTATGTTGTTGTAATTAGGTACCATCAAGTCAGCACTGACTCATAGCTACCCTATGCACAACAGAACAAAACACTGGCTGGTCTTGGGCTAACCTCACAATCATTGCTATGCCTGAGCTACAGCCATTGTGTCAATCCATCTCCTTTACCAAATTCGATATCCTTCTTCAGTGACTGGTCCTTCCCGATAATATGTCTGAAGTACGAGAGATGAAGTTTGACCATTCCAGCTTCCAAGGAGCAATCTGCCTGCACTTCTTCCAAAACAGATCTCTTTTTTGTATTGGCAGTCCATGGTACTTTACAAATTCTCCTCCAACACCATAACTCAAATGCATCAATTCTTCTATGGTCTTTCTTATTCACTGTCCAACATTCATAGACACATGAGGTTATTCAAAGTACCATGATTTGGGTCAGGCACATCTTAATCCTCAAACTGACATCTTTGCTCTTCAAAGTTTTAAACAGGTTTTGTGCAGCAGATTTTCCTAATGCAACATGTTGTTTGATTTCTTGACTGTTGTTTCCATGATTGTTGATGGTTGATCCAAGCAAAATAATCTTTGACATCATCAATATTCTCTCCATTGATATGAATGTTGTTTATTGGTCCATCTGTGAGAATTTTTTTGTGGAGGAAAATTCCTCAAAATGGAGAGGAGGAAATACAAATAATCATTTTCCTGAGCTAACCAAGCCTTAAATATTGAAAAACATATTAAGTTCTGAGTAGAAATACTAGGGGTTTGAGGTAAATTACATTGAGATTCAACCCATACTGAAGGGTCTGATCTTTAATCTTCATCAGTAAGCATTTTAAGTCTTTCAGAAAGCAAGCAGCAACATAAATGAATGAATGAATAAATAAGTAAATAAATAAGCACACAAATAAATGAATGACCCTCACAGGCTGAATATCAAATAAACACAGCTGAAGATTGAAATGGAATTTTGTACATGGTAGCACTAGATTCTCTCATAATGCACTATGAAAAGAAAAAGAAATGAGAAAATGATAACAGTATTAGAAGTTGGATAATTTGCCTAATAGGAGTTACAGGAAAAGTGAATAAAGAAAATGGAGAGGAGGTAATACAAAAAAGCATTTTCCTGAGCAGATCAAGCTTTAAATATTGAAAACATATTAAGTTCTGAGTAGCAATAGTGGGGGTTTGAGGTGAATTACAGACCTAGTGCAGAAATTTAAGAATTTGATAGGAAAAAAATTATAGTAGCTTCCTAAGAAGTAAACAAACAAAGGGTTGTTGTGAAAGGGATAGAAACTAGACTGGCATCGGATTTATATTTGCAACACAGGCATTTTAAGTATGGCTAGATACTTCAAACTCCAAGAAAAAGCAATTGTAAATGTAGAACTTTATATCTTTGATAAACAGCATTCAACCTAAGAGTAAATAAATGGCATTTTCCAACTTTCTGGATGCTCAGACTGCCTTTCTGAAACAACGAATTAATAATTTATGCCAACACACACACACACACACACACACACAAATATCAACTATTGAACTCATAAAATATTTAAAATTATTGAGGCAAGATATTAGCAAAATTTATCAATAGATATTTATTGTTACGTTAAGAGCCACAGGATAATGCAGTGGACTCAAAGGGAGATTTTAACCACAAGATAGTTTTTC
>NW_006408583.1:2832909-2838790 GCF_000296735.1 Chrysochloris asiatica
AATGCACTTTGGACTTCCTCTCTGAGTATCATTGGCTCTTGTTCATATGGTATCTCTTGAAATGGTTGAACATTAACCATTTCCTTTTGGTACAATGATTTTTATTTCTTTTAACACCAATTGGTTTGTTCTTTTGGTAGTCCATGGTACTTTTAATATTCTCCAACACCATAGCTCAATGCAACAATTCTCCTATGGTTTTCCTTATTCACAGTCCAACTTTCACATGCATATGAGGTTATTGAAAATACATAACTTGGGTCAGGAACACTTTAGTCCTCAAAATGACATCTTTGCTCTTAAAATTTTTAAAGAGGTCTTTTTTGTGTAGCAGATATGCCTAATGACTGCTGTTTCCATTAATCTTAAAGGTTGATCCCAGGAAAATGAAATATTTGACTTCAATCCTTTCTCCATTTATACGTATGTTATTTGTTGGTCCAGCGTTGAGGATATTTATTTTCTTTACATTGAGACACAAGCCATATGGAAGGCTGTGGTTTTTTATATTCATCAGTATTTTAAGACCTCTTAACTTTCAATAAGCAAGGTTGTATCATCTGCATATTGCAGGTTGTTAAGGAGCCTTCCTCCTGTTCTGATGCCATGTTTTTCTTCATATAATCCAGCTTCTCAGATGGTTTGCTTAGAATAAAGATTGAATAAATGTGATGAAAGAATACAATCCTGGTGCATACCTTTCCTAATTTTATACAATTCAATATTCCTTGAACAACTGCCTCTTGGTATATGTACAGGCTTCTTAAGAGCACAATTAAGTGTTCCAGAATACTCATTCTCTTCAATGCTGTTCATAGTTTGTCATTGATCTACACAATTGAAAGTTTTGTGTAGTCAATAAGGCACAGATAAACATCTTTCTAGTATTTTCTGCTTTCAGGCAAGATATATCTGACATCACCAGTTGATCCCTCATTCTATGTACTCTTCTGAATCTGACCTGAACCTCTGGGAGTTCTCTGTTAATGTATGGTTGCAGCTGTTTTGAATTATCTTTAGCAAATTTTGCTTGCATAGGCTATCAATGATATTGCCCGATGATTTCTGCAATCCATTGGGTCATCTCTCTTCGGAATGAGCAGAAATATGGATAACTTCCAATCACTTGGCCATTTAGTTGTCTTCAAAATTCTTGGCATATAATGAATGAGTGGCTCAAATACTGCATCAGTTTGTTAAAATATTTCAATTTGTATTCCAACAATTCCCAGAGCCTTGTTCTTTACCAGTGCCTTCAATGTACCTTGGACTTCTTTCTTAGGTATCATTGGCTCTTGATTATATGACATCTCTTAAAATGTTTACACATCAACTAGCTTTTTCTGGTACAGTGACTGTATGCATTCCCTCCATCTTCTTTTGATGCTTTTTGTGTGATTCAATGTTTTTCCAATAGAATCCCTCAATATTGTAAGTCGAGGCTTGAATTTTTTCTTCATTTCCCTCAGCTTGTAGAATGCTGAGCATGTTCTTCTCCTTTGGTATTCTAATTTCAAGTCTTTGCACATTTTGTTATCATGTTTAACTTTGTATTCTGGAGCTGCCTTTTGAAATTTTACATTCAGCTCTTTAGCCTCCTCACTGATTCCATTTGCTTTAGCATCTCTATGATGGAGAGCAAGTTTCAGAGTCTGTTCTGACATCCATTTTGATCTTTTCCTTCTTTCTTGTCTTAATGACCTTCTGCTTTCTTCCTGAATGATATTCTTGATGCCATCCTGCAATTTTTCTGGTCTTCAGTTGTTAGTGTTTAATGTAGCTAATCTGTTCTTGAAATGATGTCTAAATTCAGGTGAGATATGTTCAAGATCATATTTTGGCTCTCATGAAGTTCTTTTAATTTTCTTTAGCTTCAGTTTGAATTTGCATATGAGCAATTGATGATCTGTTCCACAGTCTGCCCCAAGCCTTGTTTTTGCTGATGAGTGATAAGATTATTTACCACCATCTCTTTCCACAGATATAGTCAATTTGATTTCTGTGTATTCCATCTGGTGATGGAATAGTCATTGTTTATGTTGTTTATAAAAGGTATTTGCAATGAAGAAGTCAATTGGTCTTGCAAAATTCTACCATGCAATTTCCAGCATCATTTCTATCATCATGGCCATAATTTCCAACTACTGATCCTTCCTCTTTGTTGTTGTCCAACCTTTGCATTTCAATTGCCAGTAATTATCAAAATATCTTTATTGTATGGTTGATCAATTTCAGACTGAAAATGTTGGTAAAATTCTTCAATTTCATCAGTGGCTTCACTGTTTTGTGTGTAAACTTGAATATTAGTGGTATTAAATTATCTTCCTTGTAGGCATATGGATATTATCCTATCACAGACAACACTGTACTTCAAGACAGATCTTGTTATGTTCTTTTTGATGATAAATGTGATGCCATTCTTTCTCAATTTGTCATTCCCAGCATAATTAACCATGTGATTGTCAGACATAAAATGGACAATTCCAATCCATTTCAGCTCATTAATGCCCAGGATATTGATGTTTATGTGTTCTATTTCCTTTTTGACAACTTTCAATTTTCATAGAATTATACATCGTACATTCCATATTCCAATTATTAATGGATGTACTGCTGTTTTTCTTCATTTTTAGTTGTGCCCATTAGCACACGGTGGTCCTGAAGACTTTAGCCCATTGTTTTCATCTCCATCAACTCTACTTTGAGGAGGCAGCTCTTTCCCAGTTCTATTTTGAGTGTCTTCCAACCTGAGGGCTCATCTTCTGGCACTATATCTGACAATATTCTGGTGCTCTTCATCATATTTCAGTATTAATTTTTTTTAGTTTTCAGTGACTAAACATTTGGAAGTAGTCCATCGTTCTTTTTCCTAGTCTGTGTTCATCTGGAAGCTCAGCTGAAAGTTGTTCACCGTGGATGAACATGCTGGTATTTGAAATATCCATAGCATAGCTTCCAGCATCATAGCAACATGCAAGCCACCACAGTACTACAAACTGATGGACGAGTGCTGGACCATTATTAGAGTGGCCCTTGGTTATTATTTGTTTGGGACTTGATTGATCATTTCCATTTCTTCCTTCTCTTTCTTTTATCTCCCTTCTCTTTGTCTTTTTCTCTCTTCTTTCTTTCCTCCCTTTCTCCCTCTTTTATTTCTTACTTCTTTTCTTCCTCTCCTTCTTTCCTTTTTTTAAATCTTCCCTTCTATCTTTTATTCCTTCTTTTCTTCCTCTTCTCACTATTTTTTATTCTTTCTTTTTTGCATGCAATGTATATTCGGAGGAGATTCACCACCAATCTGCCTAGTCCTTCTTTTTCAGTTGGAAATGGATCACCAATATTTTTTATTAATATGTATGTATACTGAAAACTTCATCTGAAAAATGCTTCAGACTGAGTTTTCTTCCTAAGCTAACTTAAACTGATATGGTGAGGCACCTAATTCAAACAGAAATTTGGAGACACTATAACATCGTAGAAGAATTGATGCCTTTGAGTTGTGGTGTTGGAGGAGAATACTGAAAGTGCCGTGGACTGCCAAAAGAGCCTATAGATCTGTTTTGGAAAGTACAACCAGAATGCTCCTTGGAGGCCAAGATGGCTAAACTTCGTCTCTCCTACTTTGGACACATTGTCCGGAGAGAACAGTCGCTGGAGAAGGATGTCATGCTGGGTAAGGTGGAGGGTCAGAGAAAAAGAGGAAGACCCCCAACGAGATGGATCAGCCAGGTTGCATCATTGATGGCGTCAAGTGTGGCGGCGGTAGTGAGATTGGCCCAGGATCGGACATTGTTTCGTTCTGCTGTGTATGGGGTCGCTATGAGTCGGTTCTGACTTGATGGCACCTGACAACAACAACAACATAACATTTTTTTAAAAAAAGAAATAACTGCCTTAAGATAAAGTAAAATTCTCAAGTGCTAGAAACAAAGAACAAAATCAAAAGTTATCCAAAAGTAGGAACTGACAATGTTAATCGACCTTGTGGTTTAGGTAATTAAATAGGGAACCTTGTGACTGAAGGGATGAGAGTTTTCATTGGGCTCATAGAAAATAAGAGACCTGGATTTCAACAGGGAATAGAATATTAATGATCAAAAGGGAATAGCGCCAAAATTTCACTACGTTTCACAATTCTTTGACAGCTGATTCTGTTTAAGTTTGCAAAATACACACAAAATATTATCAAATGAACCAGAAAAATGGAAAGAATTAATTCAATACAGAATCATAAAATTAATTTCAACATTGTGTTGCTAAGCTTTAAAATGTATAAGTCTATAGATGGCTCTGATGTACTTGATGGTATTTTAGATCATTAACTACTCATCATATGCCATCATTGTTTCAATAAGGCTATTTCTGGTGTGGTGAGTAGGATAAGAACTGCACTGCAATGTTGTTTGTATCGCAAGGTCAGTGGTTCATGCTCACCAGTCATTCCTTGGATACCCTATACAGGGTTGTTGTAAGTTGGAAGAACTTGAAACACTTAACAACAACAACAAGCTGAGGAAAGTAAAGGCAAATTCATAAATTTTCTGTTTATATGTCTAACTACAAACACGTAAGTTATTTAACTAACAGGTTATGCATGCCTAGGGCATCTGTGATCATTGATTGTGAAATTGTGATATATTCCACTTGAGTTTCACAAATCGGTATGAATTTCACAAGTTGTATTTCACCATAGGAAATCAAGCTAATTCACCATTTTCATATGCTTATAGCTGTGGTCAATGCATAAAGATATAAACTAGCATTTAGCTCTTTTTGCATTGGACTGCTAAGTAGGTTTGAACCACGAGGTTTATGGTTCAAGCTCACCAGCTGCTCTTTGAATACCCCATACAGGGTTACTATGAGTCAGAACTGGCACTGCACAACAGCAACAATAAACATATAATCAGAAAGATAAGTCATGAATTTGGCAATTACCTTAATCTACTGAGGGTATTTGTAGTCCTGAGTGGTGCTATAGGATAAGCACTAGACCGAAAGGTCAATTTGAACTGCAAGGTCATCAGTTCAAACTCACTAGCAGCTCCTCTTAAACTCTAAACAGGCTTGCTAGGAGTTGGAACTTACTGAACAATGCTTAACAACATAAGACTCTAAATCTAATGACAGAAATTTTCCTATTAAAGAATGTGATCATCTTTATTTAGAGCACAAATCAATAAAATCCATATTTGCTTAATTACAAATTTGATATTTCACTTATTCTATATTATATAGCCCTGAAATCTGAATAAATAGAGGAATTACATTAATTAAATGTAAATATTATAGCAAAATATATTTAACTCTATGGTGCTTAATTATAATAAAATACCTAGTAACAAATGTAAATCAGATAGGTGAAAGGGTTTTACAGAGAAAATTATAAGACACTGGTAAATGAAATTAAAGAACTAAATAGAAGGGAAAACAATTTGTTTTCATGTATTAGAAGACAATATTGTTCAGATGTCAATAATACTGAGTGATCTTCAAATTCAATGCAATCTCTATCAAATACTCAAGTCCTATAGGTCAAATATTCCAAGATCCATTTGCCAGACAAAAGAAGACAGAGAGAAGAGATGAAAAGAGAGTTCTGCCAGAATATTTAATTAAAGAACGTTCATATCAACTGATTGGTTGATTACATCACATAACATTATTTGCATTCTAAAAATGATTATCTTACATTATGCTTGTGTGTTTTTAGTGTTTTCCCTGGGAATCACAACTAAGAATTTGATACAATCGATTTCAGATTCATACAAACTTACTCTTCATAATTCTTGATTTATACTGTTTATATTCGATGGTAGCGTAGTGGTTACGAATCGGGCTGCGAACCTTAAGGTCAGCGGTTCGAAACTACCAGCCGCTC
>NW_006408583.1:2838890-2843018 GCF_000296735.1 Chrysochloris asiatica
GACTCGATGGCACTTAACAACAACAACAACAACAATATTCGATAAGAAGAGGAAAGTGGCAACATATATTTATATTTATACTTCAAAATATATATGTATATACATATATATAAAAGATTTACAGTCTCAGAAACCTTATAAAGGGTCACTGTGACTTGGTACCAACTCAATGGTACTTAACCACAGCAACAACAATAATATTGTGGCATCAAGATTGGAGGAAGATTCACTAACAACATGGGTTATGCAGATAATACAATCTTGTTTGCTAGTAGCAAAGATAACTTAAAATATTTACTGATGAACACCAAAGACCACAGCCTTTGGTATGGGTTGCATCTCAATATAAAGAAACAAAAATCCTTACCACTAGAACAATAAATAACATCATGATAAATAGAGGAAAGATTGAAGTTGCCAAAGACTTCATTTTTTTGGATCCACAATCAAAACTTATGGAAGCAGTAATCAATAACTCAAATGACATTTTGCATTAGGCAGATCTGCTGCACAGGACCTCTTTAAAGTATTGAGGCGCAAAAACATCAGTTTGAGGACTACAGTGCACCTGACCAAAGCCATAGTATTTTCAATAGTCTCATATGCATGTTAAACCTGGACAATGAATAAGGAAGACCTTAAAAGAATTGGTGAATTTGAATTATGGTGTTGGAGAAGAATATTAAAGATACCATAGACTGCCAGAACAACAAACAAATGTTAGAAGTACAACCAGAATGCTCCTTAGAATCTAAGATGGCCAGTCTTTGCCTCTAATACTTCATACATATTATCAGGAGGGACCAGACCATGGATAAGGACATCACGCTTGGCAAAATGGAGGGTCATCGAAAAAGTGATAACCACCAATGAGATGGCAGCAACAATGGACTCAGGAATAGTTGCAATTGTGGGGATGACCCAGGACCATGAGATCTTTTGTTCTTTTGTGCATAGTGTAGCTATGATTTGGAACTCAATACTCAACAACATCTAACAACAATATATAGAGAGAGATACATATATAAATATAAATAATGTAACTACCATTACGCTCTTTCTTCATGTGATTTAAATTACTGTCTTTATTCTTATTGCTAGGTACATTGAATTGGTTTTGACTCATACCAACCCTATGTATATTAGAAGGAAATACTACTCTGCCCTGCATCATCCTCATAATTGTTGTGATGTTGTTGTTGTTAAGTGCCATTGAGTTGGTTCCAACACATAGCAATCCTGTATATAGTTTCTGAGAAGCAGCTGGTGAGCCTGAACACCGAAACTTGTGGTTCAAACCAACTTTGCAGTCCAGGATCTTAACCCACAGTGCCATAGTAGGACTCCAATCATTGTCATAATTGCACTGTTGCAGTCACTTAGTCAAGCCATCTCCTTGAAGGTCTTCTTATTTCACTAACACTCCACTTTATCAAGTATGATATCCTTCTTCAGGGACTGGTCCCTCCTGATAACATCTTCAAAATATGAGACAAAGTCTCACCATTTTACCTGTAAGTAGTATTGTGACTGTAATTCAAAAATAAATCTGCGGGAAGTAGTTAATCTTACAGTCCAGGAACAAAGAACCCTAGGACCATCAAAGGAGAAGAGCATGAGCAGAATTTGGGACCCTATACAGAGAAGCATGTGGTGCTGTGGGTTAATCCACTGGATAGCAAAGTCGGTTTGAACCACAAGGTCAGCGGTTCAAGCTCACCAGTCACTTTTTGGAAACCTTATACAGGGTCGCTATGGGTCGTAACTTACTCGATAGCACTTAACAACAACAACAGAGAAGCAATGATGCCAGAGACGGAGAGAGATGAGAGCATGAAGAGAGAGAGGACTCTAGACTCATCAAAAGAGAAAGGGTGAGTACTGGCAGTCAGGTGCTGGTGGCCAGGGGGCAGGCTTACAAGAAGGTGTCCTTTGGTTGTTTAAATGATTATATATTCCTAAGTGATTTTGTGTCCATCCCACACCCTCTCCCCTCAAAAAAAACACACAAAAAAAACAGAGGGAATAGAAGCTAATATTGTTGGATGGTGATGCACGGAGGAGATTATAATCATTGCAATGAGTATAAAATTGATGTTCCCCTATGTAAACTAATCACTCAATTCACAATAAAAACTAACCAACTAACTAAATCTCTTGTTCTTCTGGCAGTTCATAGCCTATTTATTATTTTAGCCAATATGGCCCTGGATTGCAAAGGTGGTTTTAACCGCAAGGTTGGTAGTTCAAACTCACCAACCGCTCTTCGGAAACTATATAGGGTCATTTTGAATCAGAACCAACTAGATGACACTTAACAACAACAAATAATTCAAAGACATCAATTCTTTGGTGTCCCTTATTCATTGTCTACCTTTCATATGCATGTGAGTTGATTGAAAATACCATGAGTTTGGTCAGATGCACCTTAGTCCTCAAAGTGACATCTTTTATTTTTTAACACTTTAAAGAGATACAGATTTACCTAACAAAATAGGTTTGGTTGCTTGGATGCTGCTTTTATGGACATTAATGTGGGTCCAAGTAAAATGAAACCTACTAATCCTGATACTGTTTATTGGTCCATGTGTGAGGATTTTTGTTTTCTTTAGAGTGTAAGCCATATTGATGGCTGTAGTCTTTGATCTTCATCAGTAAGTACTTCAAGTTCTCTTCACTTTCAGCAAAACAATGTTGTGTCATCTTGTCAGTGCATTGTTAACGAGTTGTCCATGAGTCTTCCTTCATTTTGATGCTGTGTTCTTCCTCATATAGTCCAGCTTCTCAAATTATGTGCTAAGTGTTACTACCTAGTTTCTTTAAATTCAGCCAGGAAAATTCCCTTCACTATTTCTTATAAAACAGATCAGTTAGTGATAAATTATTCCAATTTTTATTTACTTGTTTTTACATGATTTTCTCTTTTTATCACCTCTGAAATATACCATCAATTGGCATGGCACATTTGTTATGGTTAATGAACCAATATTACTTCATTACTACTAACTAAAATCAATAGTCTATAGTTCACTCAGATTTTCATACCTTTTTCAACTAATGTAATTTTCTATTCCAGATTCCATATAGTACACCACATTACATTTATTTGAAATGTCTTTTCAGTCTTTTGTTGGTTGTGACAGTTTCTCAAACTGTTCTTATCTTAATTATCTTCACAGTGTTGAGGAGTACTAATCAGAACGTTTCAATGGCACTTAACAACAACAATCAAATCCTGGAGTCTGGGTGTGGTGGTGTTCTAGTATAAACACTGAACTGCTAACTGAAAGGCGGGTGGTTCAAACCCACCAGCTGCTCCTTGGAAACCTTATTTGTTCTTATTAAGTGCTTTCGAGTTGGTTCCAACCCATAGTGACACCATGTAGGATTTCCAAGGAGCAGCTGATGGGTTTAAACAGCTGAACTTGCAGATAAAGCTAACCTTGCGATCCAGCACATTATCCTGCAACACCACACCAGGACTCCTGGAAACCCTATACAGGGTTGCAGTTAGTTGTAACCAACTCCACGACCCTTAACAACAACAATCAAGTGTCAGTCCTGGTGTGACACTGGAGGATAAGCACTGGCAACACTATACAATGTCTTAATGAGTTGGAACTGACTCAACAACACTTAACACCAATCAAGTATTTTGTGGGATGATTCTTTTCCATTAGAATGTGTCTTTTTCTCATGATTAGATTTGGACTATGGGTTTTTACAAAGAAGACCACAGAGTTTAAGTATCAGTGTTACTATATTATGCCAAGAGCACATACCAATGATTTATCATTGTTGATATTGACCTTGATCACTTGACTGACTACAGTTTGTCAGGTTTCACAGGGAAAGTATCCTTTTCTTTCTATTTTAAAAAGACAACTTAATTTCTTTACTGATTTCTTTCTTAGTTTTTCAATACATAAAGTGTGTGTCTTTCAGGATTTGATGCCAGACTAAATTTGCTTAGACAGATGTTGGTTAGAAGATATAAAATGCTCTCTTTATATAGACCATGTTGTTGTTGTTGTTAGGTGCCATTGAGTTGGTACCAACTCATAGCAACCCTATACACAACATAACGAAACACTGCCCGGTCCTGGACCAACCTCACAATTGTTGCAA
>NW_006408583.1:2844131-2846893 GCF_000296735.1 Chrysochloris asiatica
CATGGGATATCAAAGATATGTCAGATGATTTCCACATTCCTTTGGGTCACCTTTCTTTGGAATGAGCATAAATATGGATCTCTTCCAATCAGTTGGCCAGATAGTTGTCTTCCAAATATCTTGGCATAGATGAGTGAGTGCCTCCTGTGCTGCCTCACTTTCTTGAAAGATTTCAATTATAATTCCATCAATTTCTGGTGCCTTTTTCTTTGCCAATTCCTTCAATGCACCTTGGACTTCTTCCTTCAGTATCATTGGCTTTTGATCATACGCTACTTCTTGAAACGGTTGAACATCAACTATTTCCTTTTGGTACAGTGCCTCTATGTATTCCTTCCATCTTATTTTGATGCTTTCTGCATCATTCAATATTTTGCCAGAGAATCCTTCAATAACAAAATTTGAGGCTTGAACCATAAGATAATCTCTTCTATATTTTATACCCGACTCATAGCTGTTACTTGTAAGAAGTTAATTTTGTGAGGAACTTTCTTGTGTACCAGAAGCAGAATACATTTTAAACAAAAATAATTAAGAGCTTTCATGGGTTAGCAATTTGTAAAGTTTTGATGACAGTAACTGCTGTTATAAAAAGAAAAAAGTAAGAAGACAAAGAAAACAAAGAATAAATATTCATAAAATAATTCCCAATTTTTAAAGACAAACTTGGTCAATATTGTTTAATGTCTTTGAAATGTAGCAATATTTTTGTATGTGGTAACAATGACAATGTTTCTAACACTTTTTCTTACTTTTCTGTTTGGTCATTTTCAAGAGGAATTTTTTATTTTTATTCATTTGAGCATTCTTGAGGGATAAGCAGTCACAGTTTAATGAATGCATGGTTTGCTTTGCTGAAATAGATTTTCTGAAGTTATTTTTTCCTATATGGAGCATGCAACTTGAGGAGAAGAGTAGCCTAGTTCAAGATGATAATGTGACTTTTAGGGACTACATGAAAGGAGTGAAAGAGTAAAGGAACTGCAGTGAAAAGCAAGGTGGGGAAAGAAGTTTAAAGAAAATGATATTGCTAAGTATCTTTTCGCACATTGTGGAATTATGAGATTTTTAAACAGATTTGTAACTCTAACAAATAGTCTGTTTTGTTTTTGTTTTGGGGGATGGTGGCCTTTTTCTCTTCTATTTAAATACTTACCTAGTAATTATTTTCTTAAATTATAGACTTTAATCCTATTACTCATCTTAGAGGAATCATTAAATCATTAATTTTTGCCTAAAATATTATAATCCCTTTCTGAATTATTTACCCATGATTCTTTCTTTCAGTTCTGGTTGCTTCTTTTTTTTTATTTATAAGGAGGGATCCAGGGTAAAGGGACTATGTATGACTCGTGAAATTATGTTCAACCTAAAGCAAATTTGTTTTAGTTCATTTTTTGTGGTTCTGTTAGAAGGGGTAGTTATATACAGAGAACAGTCTCTTTCTCTAACCATAACCGTTCTTTCCTCTTCCTCTGTCCCAAATTTCTACTTTCATGGCACCTGGAGCTCACACTTTGGGTGCCATTTCTATTTCTTTTGGAGGATTGGGGTGGGGAGGGAAGAAATGGTGAGTATTATTAGAATTCCAAGACTTAGGAATTAACAATTTTGATGTCTGTGAGATTGACATGATAATGATCATGATTAAACATTTCAGGGAAAGCTGATCAAATTAATAACATTAATTGATACTGGCTAAATAGGTGACAACAAATTTAACTGCAGTAATAAGTACTAGCTTAAACGTATTCTTTATAAAAATGATTAAGTAAATTTGTAATTATATATTCCACTAAATGGATCAGACAACTGAAAAAAAAATTATGACAAATTCTATTGCACTTCTGTCTATTTTTATGTCTTGGCTGTTATTTACTGTTGTTTTTGTTATTATTATCCATTCTTGTTAACATCTATCTCCTTGTCAACCCTTGCTCTGTCAGGTGTACTATATTAAGAAGGTACATCTAAACGTTTGACTAGATTGAATCTTGGATTACTTATTAAGATTTTTTTTTGGTTTACATTAGCATCTGACATGCCATATTAACGGGGGGAGGGGGGAAACTGCATGATCATCTCAAGAGGCCCAGAAATAGAATTTGAAAAAATTAATAGTCTTTAATGATAATGACTCTTAAAAGTCATAGTATGGTGGAACAACCACAAACTTCTATGAGCACTTAGAAAAAAAATACAGCTAACTTCAGCAGTGATAAAATACTTCTGCCCAAGGATCAAAACAAGGAAAACATCTTTTTCTATCCAACACTGCACTGAAGATTTTGGATGCTGCAATCAACCACGCAAACAACAAACAATACAAAACAACAAACAAAAAAGGTGTATAAAGTTGAACGAAAGAATGAAGACTGTTTTTTGTTTTGTTTTGTTTTGTTTTGTGTTTCACAAACATCAGTTTCTCATACAAGGAGGTTTCAAAAAGTTTGTGGAAAATGAAGCTAAAGGATAATGTGGTGGGGTTTTAGCCATGAAATTTTGAAACCCCTTCTTATATAGCAAATCTAAAAACATGTACACACATAACAAAGAAAAGTATTGATGTGGCTGTATAGGGTAAGAACTGTGTACTTGAATTGCAAGGTTGGTGGTTCAAACTCACCAGCTGCTCCTGGGAAACTCTATATAAGGTCTCTGAATCAGAAGTGACTTGACAGCACTTAAAAACAACAAAAACCCTATTTAAACTAATAAAGAATTTTGGCAAAGCCAAAGAATACATTATAAATATTAAATAT
>NW_006408583.1:2847163-2850446 GCF_000296735.1 Chrysochloris asiatica
AAAAAAAACAAAAACACGTGGGCTTCTGAACATTTGCTAGTAGGAATGTGAAATTGTACAGCTGTTATGGAAAAGTTTGACAGTTCCTAGAGAAGTTGAACTTAGAACTACCATATGACCCAGCAATTGTAATCCTAGGTATTTACCCAAAAGAAGTAAAAGAAGGAATACAAATAGAAACCTGTACACCTATGTGCTTTCCCACACTTCTCATAATAGTCCAAATCATTCTTTGCCACCATTAAAAAAGTGAAAAGACAAGCCATTGACTAGCAGAAAATAACTGTCAATCACATACTGATGCCCAGTCACTGCCATCTAGTCAATTCCAACTCATAGTGACCATATGCCATTGTTAAGTGCTGTAGAGTCATTTCTACATAGAGACCTTGCACAGGGTTTCGGTGACTATAAATCTTTACAGGAGCAGAAAGCCTCATCTTTTTCCTGTGGAACTGCTGGTAGTTTCGAACTGCTGACCTTGATGTTAGCAGCGAGATTCATAACCACTACGCTACCATATACTATAGAGTAAAACTGTTCCATCAGCTTTCTAAGACTGTAAATCTTTATGGGAACAATCAGACTCATCTTTCGGCCATGGCACGGCTTATGGGTTTCCACTGCTGATCTTTCTGTTGGCAGCCCAATGCTTAACCCACTATGTCACCATGACTCCATTATATACCTGATACCTGTCTTATATCAAATGGTTTTTAAAGAAATCGTAGTCAATAAATAAAAGACAGATAACCCAATAAATAAATGGACATAAATTTGAATAGGGTTTACTAAAGAGATACTGTTGTTGTTAATTGTTATGGAATGGGTTCCAACTCATAGCGACCCTGTATAAGGTTTTTGAGGGTTTAAAACTTCTTTGGAGCAGAAAGCCTCAGCTTTCTTCCTCAGAGGGGCTTGGGCTATGTGATTCACAGTCCAATGCTTATCAATGGAGCTACAATGCTCAGAGAAGATATACCAAAAGTAAATAAACATGTAAAAATGTACTGAGAGAAGGATTATCCATGTAGTCCAAGAGGCAACGATACCAATGTTCTTTAAACTGATGAATGGAAAAACACAGGGGATAGCACCATGAAATGAAATACTATTCAGCAATAAAAAGGAATGAGGCATTGGATGATGCTGCAACATGGATGAACCTTAAAACATTATGATAAGTGAAAGAAATCTAGGGCAAAAGGCAACATATTATATGATCACATTTTATGAAATATCTAGAAAATGTAAATCTAGAGAAACCAAAATTAAGTTAGTGGCAGCCTGGGACTGGAGGTGGGAAAGGGGAGTGATTCCAAATGAGCATATGGTTTCTTTAGGAGGTGATGAAAATGTTCTGAAATTAGATTGTAGTTATGGTTGCAAAACTTTTTAAATTTACTAAAATTTATTTAATTTGTGCATGTAAAATGAGTGAATTTATGGTATGTAAATTATGCCTCAATAAAGCTGTTTAAATAGAACATATTCAAAGGCTTTGATGTTTGGAGTGGTTAGTGTGGCAGATTCTTACTATGATCTCAAAGTAAGAATAAAACCAACATTCCTAAGCCTGGTGTTGTTGATAAGTCCATCATAAGTCAGTTCCAACTCACAGCTACCTTGTACAGGAGAGGATGGTGGGTTTGAACCACTACAGCTACCTTGTACAGGAGAGGATGGTGGGTTTGAACCACTAATGTTGCAGTTAGCAATCCAGTGTTTATCTTACAGAGCCACAGTTTCAAAATTGTATGCTATAACTCTTCAGCGGAGGATACAAATCATAAACCAACTCAACAATTTCTACATGTACACCTCAGTAACATTGATCAAATCCTCCTAATTGTACAATCATTGTCACCCTCCTTTTTTCAGTTAACATAACTCCTTCCCCCAATAAAGTTCCTAATTGATCTTTTGAGTTTCTGTTGTCAGTCTGATCCCATATATATGGTTCTTTAAAGAGCATAATGCTCAAAGCAGACCTTTTTTGTTTTGACACCAATCAAGTCCTTATTTAGTTTTAAGAAGATTTCTGGGGATGTTTTTGGTTTAAGATTTAAAGATTATCTCAAGGAAGTAGACTCCATGACTCCAGAATACCTGCAGTCTATGATAAGCTGAAATTCTGTTTTGTATTTCCCTCCTTTTGATCAGGATTCTTCTATAACTTTCTAATGGAATTTCTAAATCCCAGGAGTGTCTTGTCTTCTGTCAAGATCTATAAAACTGTTGTAGGATAGCTTGCTGCAAATAGGTAATATCTCAGATCCTTCATATCTGTAAAACCTAAAAACAGAAATTTTGGAATGCCAGCAAATTAATGATAAAGAAAGCTATGGGAGAGTGTGAAAGTACCTAGGGGAAAGATTAGCATAAGAAATAGTCATAATCAGGACCTACAGCAGAGGATTCCAGAATTCAGGTGATAGATACTAGAAGTAAATAAAAAGTTACTGCTACAAAATCATAGAAACTTGTGTTAAACAAAATATCAAAATGTGAAGCTATTGTTTCTTAACATCTCCTTCATCTAGGTCTTTATACTTTTGAAGGCAGTGTTTCCATCTCTCCAACCCTTTTTCAAAAATTCTGTACTCTACAATTTATGTTATGTCAAAATGTTTTGGTGTTCTAAAGGGAGACTCAAATCGTGTTCTTGCTTTGTTTTTTAACATGTTCTTTGAGTTTAGGGACCAAAGAGAAGACTGAAAGGGGAAGATCCGGGGTGTAGGATGTGGGAAAATACTTATGGGACACTCCTTACCACCTTCCAAGAATGAGCAGGCACAACATCATGATGGAAAATAAATTTACTTGTCACAATTTCCTTGGCCCTTAGTGCACCTGTGTAATCTCCAATGTTCTTAAAACTTCACAATTACCACATGCCCCCGCTCCCATGGTTTTCCTGTGTCCTTCAAGAAAATCTGTCAAGACTATCCCTTTGAGATCTCTCCCCAAAACAGTTACCATAGCTATCAAAGTTGTCCTGCCAGCATTAAAATTAGTGGGCCCAGCAGATCCCCTTGAGGGCCAATATTTTGATTAGAACTTTTTTTTTTGTTTGAAGTCAACTTAATGAGGATTGTTGCTGTAGCTCAGTGCCATTGAGTGCATTCTACTCATAGCAACACTGTGTAGGGTATCCAAGGAGGACTGGTGAGTTTGAACTGCTAATCTTGCCATTCAAACCAATCTTACAATCCAATACTTATCCTACAGTGGTACACCAGGACTTTAATGAGGATTAGGCAAATGTAGGAGCTCTGGTAGC
>NW_006408583.1:2853046-2865115 GCF_000296735.1 Chrysochloris asiatica
AAAATATTCAAGCCTCGACTTTCATTATTGAAAGATTCTCTGGGCAAATTATTGAATGATGCAGAAAACATTAAGAGAAGATGGAAGGATTACACAGAGTCACTGTACCAAAAGGAAACGGAACCCTAGTAGCAATGCATATATGACTTGACCTTTAATAAGCAGAACAGCCAGAAAAGATACTTAGCAGGAGCTTCCGGGAAGGGAGGAAGAATATAATGAAAATGTGTCATCACAGAAGTCAAAAGAATGGAACATTACGGAAAGTAAGTCCAGAGTCAACTGTATTAACACTTATAGTAAACTGCTTTTAATTCAAAACAAAAACTAAGATATTAAGTCAGTTGTGAACTCAAAGGAGTTCATTAGATATAGTAATATAGGGACTCATGGTGATTAGGAGAGCAAGTAGAAATGGATGAAAAGAGAATGGGATCTGAAGAAATAGAGAATAAAACATTGTCTTAGGAAACAGTGCTGTGAAGGGAAATAAATAGAAAAGATAAATGGGGAAGTGATTTAATGTTTAGAATTGCTATTTAAATGAGATGTTTTATCTAGTAACTGTTTAGCCACTACTAGATAATAAACAGGTATATATATACATGTGAAGAAAGCAAGGAGAACCTATAAAGTAAAGATACAGAGACAAATCAGGATAGAAGTAGAGAAATATCCATCAAGGAGTTGATGGGCTTGGTGACTCATAACCATATTCTCAGGAGTCACCATGGTAAATTAGCATAGAGAATGCTCTACAACCTACTTGGGTGAATAGAGGATCTTGAAAGCTCATGAGTGGCCATCTAAGGTCCAGCTATTGGTCTCTTCACATGCAGAAGAAAGAAAAGTGCTAAGATTTGAAGAAGCTTGGGATCAAACACTGGGGACATCAGTCTCCAATGACTCTGAAACCAGAACTAGACAGTGCCTAGTTACCACTAACAACTGCCCTGAAAGGATCATATTAGAGTGTCCCAGATAGAGTGGGAGAAAATGTATAACAAAGCTTAAAACAAAACTCAAATATTTCATAATAATAATAATAAAGGTTGGGTTTTCTGTTCAGAATGAGACTGGGAGCAATTTAGAGTACGGCCCTTGACCACCCTACAGGTCCCCAAAGGAACTCACCCCCATGGCCCCATTTTTAGTTAAGCAGTAGATAGTTTTATGGGATGGGGGGAGGAAGGGGGATCAGCACTATCAAGACATATTGACCAAAGAATGGTCAATCTTTCAAAATAAACAGGGCAATGCTTTTCCTAAAGACAAAGTTGAGAAGGGATAGGAAGGTGGGTGGAATACAAACAGGAACCACAAGGAAGGAAGTGAGATAAGAAGATAATTGTTGTTGCATGGAGGAGATTTTAATTATTGAAATGAAACAAAGTGCCTGATTTGTTGAATGTTAACCTAATGATCTTCTCTATAAACCTTCACTTAATTTGCTATAAAAAGTTAACAAAAAAGGAGGAAAGAATAATTAAGTAAAACACACACACACACAAACTGAGTACTTTATCTTTATAGCAAAGACCTTGAATTTTTAACCAATATTTTTTATTATGTACTGTTGTGACTCTGTTAGTTAATGCACTGGACTGCAAGGTCAGTTTGAACCACAAGGTCAGTGGTTCAAGCTCACCAGCCTCTCCTCAGAAGCCCTATACAGGGTTGCTATGAATCAGAACTGACTCGACAGCTCTTAACAACAACAACAATAACAACAGATAAGATAGTGATATCAACAATATTTTACAGAGCATTCACTTAAAATGTATTTAAAATATTTTATTTTATTAAGGCTGAGGATATCATTGTCAGATTGACTGTTTTATTCCCAGTGACAATCACAGTACTTGTAGTAGATGCACAATCGATATCTGTAGTAGTATCAACTACTAAGTTGATACTTAATGATGAAAATTGCATCTAGAAAATTTCTTGCTAAAGAGATAAAGTGTTCGTATAAACAAAAACCACCATGCAAATGCCATTAATCAATTATTTTTTTTAACTACAAAACAAAACTTCTATAGAAGTTGGAAAAAACTCTACCATAAAATAAGATTTCTCAATGAAAATAATTTATAAGTAGACTTTTGTTATAGAGTACATTAATTAAGTGCATTTAAGAATCCTGGTATGGCACTGTAGGATAAGCGCTGTACCACCAGGTCTGTTTGATTTGTTTGAGCTGTCCTTGAAAATTCTATACAGGGTCTCTATGAATCAGAACTGACTGGACAGCACTTAACAACAGCAACAAAGCAGATTGATGAATATAGTGTTTAGTTATCTCTTTTCATCATGTATAAAAATTAATTTCAGACTGTTCTAATGTCAAAACAATTTCCATCTTATTATCTATATATATATATATATATATATATATATATATATACCCTCACAAATTAGTTTCTAATTCTAGTTATCAAAAAGACTCAAATTACTAATATAAAAGGATAAATTAGTGACAAAGAAAAAAACAGAAGTTAATTAACAAAACAGTAGAATTGATCATTTACAATTTGATTTCATCCTATCTGCCTAAGCCATAATGTGGTATAGCATAAAAGACCAATTGCTAAAGTATTACTAAAGTCTTAAATAATTTTAATGAATGTGTACTATACTACTGAAAATTCACATATGTCATTCTATAACTCTGTATGTTATGAATTTTACTCCAGTGATTTTTGTTCACATACATGGTTTAAATAAATTATTAACAGTTTTCCTGTATTCTCACAGCATTTTAGGGGACAATGAATAATTCAATTTCTTTATTTTCTTTCATATATCCATTTAGAGATGAATTAAGTGAAAAATTATCAAAGACAAAAAGCTCATATTGTCTCAATAATTGCCAGTAATCCCTTTGCTAGCATAGAAATTTAGAGCACAATAAACAATAATGTACTCAAATTTCTTCACATTTATAAATATGCCAATTTCACCTTAATTACTCAGTTTATACAGTATAATACACGCCCCATACTTAATTCAGTATTATTTTGCTATATGACGTTTAATTTGACTTTCTATGAAGTTCTACATCTCTCATTGCTTTATATTAAATTTGTTGCTTTCCTATTTTACTTTCTTTAACTTGATGCTATAAATGTATAAATTGAAGGACCTTTCTTTTCTCTTTTTTGAGATAAAGGTTCCCATCTTAGGTGATAATATTTATTTCATCTTCCCCAAATAAACTGAGTCCAATGATTAGCGTTATATAAGGCGAAAAAAAGTATTCTGCTTACTGAACTGCTTGCTGCCTATTGCTCAGTATTTACTTTCATTTCCTACATATATTGTTATTCATGCTGTTGTTAAGTGCCATCGACTTGGTTCTGACTCATAGCAACTCTGAATAGGGTTTCCAAGGAGCACTTGGTGGGTTTGAACCACAGGCATTTTGGCCAGCACTACAGTGCTTATAGTAAAGTGCCACACCAGGACTCCTACATTAACAGATAAAAAGATATCTTATCAGTTCTTAGTAACCGGACCCATACAAGCAGTACATACAGTATTTCAGTATGTATGGTCTGTATTGCAAACCAAATAAGTTATTGAAAAACCGATGATTTGTTCATTTCAAAAACCTTCTTTAGACACCAAAAGAGGTGATTATACACATGGACCTTACCAGATAGAATACACAGAAATCAAATTGGCTACATCTGTGGAACAAGACAGTGGAAAAGCTCCATATCATCAGACAAAATATGGCCAGGTGCAGACTGTGGAACAGACCATCAATTGCTCATATGCAAATTCAGACTGAAGCTGAAAATAATTAACACAAGTCCACAGGAGCCAAAATATGACCTTAAATCCCACCTGAATTTAGAGATCATATGAAGAACCGATTTGATACATTAAACACTAAAGAACAAAGACCAGAAGACTTGTGGGATGACATCAAGAACATGATACAGGAAGAAAGCAAAAAGTCATTAAGAATACAAGAAAGAAGAAAAAGATCAAAATGGATGTCAGAAGAGACACTGAAACTTGCTTCACAGAGTAGAGACCCTAAAGCAAGTGGAAGAAAATTTCAAAGGTAAGCTCAAGAATACAAAGTCAAATATTGCAACAAAATATGCAAAGATCTGGAGTCAGAAAACCAAAAGAGAAGAACACACTCAACATTTCTCAAGCTGGGGGAACTTAAGAAAAAATTCAAGCCTCAAGTTTCGTTATTGAAGGAGTCTCTGGCAAAATATTGAATGATGCAGAAAGCATCAAAAGAAGATGGAAGGAATACACAGAGGCACTGTACCAAAAGGAAATGGTTGATGTTCAACCATTTCAAGAGCTAGCATATGATCAAGAGCCAATGGTACTCAAGAAGGAAGTCCAAGGTGCACTGAAGGAATTGGCAAAGAACAAGCCACCAGGAATTGATGAAATAAAAATTGAAATCTCTCAAGAAAGTGAGGTGGCACTGGAGGTACTCACTCATCTATGCCAAGAAATTTGGAAGACAACTATCTGGCCGACTGATTTGAAGAGATCTGCATTTGTGCCCATTCCAAAGAGAGGTGACACAATGGAATGCAGAAATCATCTGACAATATCTTTGGTATCCCATGTGAGTAACATTTTACTAAAGGTAATACAGAAATGTCTGCAAGCATACATTGACAGAGAACTTCCAGAGGTTCAAGCTGGATTCAGAAGAGGATGTGGAACAAGGGATATCATTGTTGATGTCTGATGGATCTTAGCGGAAAGCAGAGAATATCAGAAAGATGTTTACCTGTACTTTATTGACTATGCAAAGGCCTTCAATTATGTGGATCATGACAAGCTATGGACAACATTGTCAAGTATGAGTATTCTGGAACAATTAAATATGCTCATGAGGAATCTGTACATGGACCAAGAGGCAGCTGTGGATACAGAACATGAGAACACTGAATGGTTTAAAATTAAGAAAGGTATGTTTCAGGTTTGTATTTTTTCACCATACTTATTCAACCTCTATGCTGAGCAAACACTCTAAGAAGCTGGGGTATATGGTGGCATCAGGATTGGAGTAAGACTCATTAACAACCTGCGATATGCAGATGATACAACCTTGCTTGATGAATGTGAAGAGAACATAAAATACTTATTGATGACGATCAAAGAGCACAGCCTTCAGTATGGATTGCAGCTCAATCTAAAGGAAACAAAAATCCTCACCATTGGACTAATAAACAACATTTTTATCAACAGAGAAAATATTGAAGTTGTCAAGGACTTCATTTGTTCTTGGATTGACTATCAACACTCATGGAAGCAGCCTCAAGACCAAAAGAAAACAGGGATCCATAACCTTTTTCTGGTCAATTTTACTTGAGTTTAACATCCATAGCATTTCCATAGAGTTATCAAGGCTTTCTTCAAGTCTGCCTTTGGGTGGGTTTGAACTTAAAACTCTTAAGTTAGTTTTCAAGCACTTAACCAATTGTGAGGCCCAAGGAGTCTATTGATTAAATTTAAGGGTCTACTGTATGCCCAATACTGAGAGAATGTTAATATATCAGTATGAAAAGCTCAGAATATTCTTTTGAACCCCCCTGCATAACAGACTCCTGATTCTAACATTTGTACTCAGTAGCAGACTTCATCAATTCACTAGTTGTCAAGTAGCTTACACTTCTACCTACCAACAATCCAGTTTTTCTTTACTATATGATAGAAATAATTACCTTCAGTGTCAATCACTCTGTCTTGAGTCACTAAATATATGGTATTGTTATTACTGTAATTATTGCTATTGTATGCCATCTCTGAATGCAGAGGGGAATTCTGAAGAAGGAATATTTGAAACGGATGGCACTGACAAATTCCGCTAAAAGGAAATGAATTATGCTAAACATGAACCAGAAATTTTTAGTCATGAAAAAGAAACAAATCATGAGCTTTTTATAAGAACTTTCCTTACTAGTAGTTATTGTATAATTGTTTGCCTAGCTTCCTCAGAATCAATAAGATGAACTTGTTAGAACTGTTGGTAAATCTTACCATTTTTTTCTCTTAATTATGTATTTGTTGGTAGCCTTGTATGTATGGGGAACAGGTAAATAGCAGGTAGTGATGTTCAAACCTGACACCAGGACCTTGAGTTTCCAGAGTCCACTTAAAACTCCAGTATTTAAGAGATCTTGATCTGAGGTTATAATGTGTTTCCATTTGATAATATGCGTGAATACAGTCTTCAATTAAGCCCTTCATGCTTCGTAATATGATGATAATGATTATGATGCTGATAAGGAACATGATGAGAGAGAAAATAGATAGAGAAAAGTATATTAATTTCTAGGTGTTTTTAGGAACATTTTATGGCTCATCCAGTACTAATTATAATATAATTTCAAATGTGTTAAGTTAACATTTCATGAAGTCCTTTTCATATGCCAGCCTTAGCAGGTCTTATTTCTGCTTCCTGCATATTTTCAGGCACTGAGATAAGTAGCTCATACTGCTTCTTTTCCTTTTATAACTTTTCAAATATGTGTGCAGTAAAACAATATTTCTTAAGTGAATCTGTATTTCTGCTCATCACTCTTTCAGCTCACGTACTTTAGTTGTACCATTTTCAATATATTCAAAATACAAATAGCATATGAAATGTGTCAGTCATCACATTGAATTTGTAAGTCTGATCACAGTCAAATAATTTAACACATTACCCCAAATAAAGTCAGTTTAAAATATAAGGCTTAAAATGAAAACTGTTACCTGACAGAATTAGTCCCAGTTATTATGTCAGAGCTAATCTTTGCACTAGATCATGATCTTCCTACACATTGCTTGGAATATGAATCCCTACATATCAGGGAGACCTTCATAATAGTAAGCTTTCTTAACATGTTAACTCATTTGCAAACTTAAATTCAGAGAACAGCATCATCAACCTGAATGAAATTTAACCTTGCGGAAAAGAAGATAATTGTGTATTTGTAAAATATGTCAAAGTAACGTAGGAAGATACAGTTTCATTGAACAATGAGGAAGGCTTTCATGAAATATTCTAGAGTGCCCTACAAATATCACAGAAGTTATTTTTGAAACATATTCACAGCCTAATGACTGGATAATATTTCCCAAGGAATTGTGTTTTTATATTGCTGAACATTCCCACTATGGGTACTAGATTTTGTTACTTCTGATAATTCATATTTTATTAGAAACTGACTCCTTGGGAACATGGTTTTATAGTTCTGTTTTAAATGATATTCTATCAAGATATACACTCTCAATTTTAATGTTGAGTTGAATTATGTCTGCTGGAGGTATTACTGAAAATCTGAGTTCAGATTAATTCTGTAATCTAGGGAAGGAAGGGAATCACAATTTAACCTCTAACACATTACTGAAACCAGAAGCTCACATAACTCCAACTACACAAGGATTATCCACAGTTATTACCCAAATTTAGGAATAATACCTATAATTTCCAGGTAGTTGGTGATTTATGACATATCCAAGTTATCATAAATCATACTTAAAACTGTTTATTTTTGTTTGTTTGTAAGATACACTACATACAATGTTGCAGCATGTAATTTGCTTATATTATCATTCTCAGATGTTCAATGTTATGACTTATGAAGGTACTGATAATAAAAGGTAATAAGAACGAAAACTTTAAAAATGAAACATGAGGTATCCTGCCAACATTTTCAGTCTAAAACTGATTCAATATGTAATCAAGATGTATTAGTGACTAGCAGGTGAAAATTGGAAACAAAGAGGAAGGATCAGTAGCTGGAAAATATGTTCTTGAGAATACAAATGATGCTAGAGATCTCCTGATAGAATTTTACAAGACCAATGACTTTACAAGAGCAATTCATTTTAAATACCCTTTCAAAACAACATAAAAGGAAACTACACATATGGATCTCACCAGATGGAAAACAAAAGAATCTAATTGACTATATCTATGGTAATTTGTTGTTGTTGTTAGGTGCCATGGAGTCAGTACAGACTCATACTGACACTATGCACGAAAGAATGAAACACTGCCCGGTCCTGGGACAAACTCACAAGTATTGCTACATTTGAGCCCATTGCTGCCACCACTGTGCCAATCCATCTCATTGGGGGTCTCCCTCTTTTTCTCCGACCCTCCATTTTACCAAACATGATATCCTTCTCCAATGACTGGTCTCTCCTGACAATATATCCAACGTATGAAAGATGAAGTCTGGCCTTTCTGGCTTCCAAGGAACTCTCTGGCTATACTTCTTCCAACAAAGACCTAACTGCTCTTTTGGCATTCCGTGGTACTTTCAATATTCTCCTCCAACACTATGATTCAAATGCATCAATTCTTCTATGTTCTTCCTTATTCATTGTTCAACTTTCGCTTGCATATGAGGTTATTGAAAATACCATGACTTGGGTCAGGTTCATCTGAGTCCTCAAACTGACATCTTTGCTCTTCAATACTTTAAGGTAGTTCTTGTGCAGCAGATTTGCCTAATGCAATATGTTGTTTGATTTCTTGACTGCTGTTTCTATGAGTGTTCATGGTTAATCCAAGCAAAATGAAGTCACTGACAACTTCAATCTTTTCTCCACTTATATGGATGTTGTTTATTGGTCCAGTGGTGAAGATTTTTGTTTTCTTTTCATTCAAGTGCAACCCATCCTAAAGGTTGTGGTCTTTGATCTTCATCAGTAAGTATTTTAAATCCTCTTAACTTTCAGGTAGCAAGGTTGTATGATCTGCAAATCGCAGGTTCTTAATGAGTCTTCCTCCAATCCTGTTGCCACGTTTTTCTTCATATAACCCAGCTTCTCAGATTATTTGCTCAGCATACAGGTTGAATAAGTATGATGAAAGAATACAACCTTGTCACACACCTTTCTTAATTTTAAAGCATTCAGTGTTCCCATGTTATGATCTAACAGCTGCCTCTTGGTCCAGGTACATATCCCTCATGAGCAAAATTAAGTGTTCTGGAATACTCATACTTTGGAACATTGAACATATTTTGTCATGATTCACACAATTGAAAACCTTTGCGTAGACAGTAAAGCACAAGTAAACATCTTTCTGGCATTCTCTACATTCATCCAAGATCTATCTGATGTCAGCATCTACTGTGGGAAGAGATGGTGGAAAAGCTCTATGTCATCAGTGAAAACATGGCCAAGGACAGTTTATGGGACAGAATATCAATTACTGGCAAGTTCAGGCTAACACTAAAAGAAATTGAAACAGGTCCATAAGAGACAAAACAGGACTTTGAATATATCCCACCTGAACTGAGAGACCATCTCAAGAAAAGATTTGATGCACTAGATACTGACCAGAGACCAGACAAGTTGTGGGATGACATCAATCAAGAACATCCTACCAGAAGATACCAAAACATTATTAAGAAGAAAAGAAAGAAAGAAAAGACCCAAATGGATGTCAGAAGAGACTGGAAGTTGCCCTCCAGCATAGAGATACAAAAGTGAATGAAAGAAATGAGGAGACAAAAGAGCTGAATGGAAAATTTTATAGGGAAGCTTGAGAAGACAAAGTATGAAAATGAAAAGCACAACAAACCAAAAGGAAAGAAAAAGATCTGCACTTTTCCAATGGAAAGAACTGAAGAAAAATGTCTAACCTTAACTTGCAATATTGAAGAGTTTATGGGGAAAATATTGAATGATGCAGAAGGTATAAGAATAAGATAGATGCTATGAATAGATCCACTCTAAAAAAAAAAAAAAAAAAAAAAAAGAAAGAAAGAAATGGTGTATGCTCAACCATTTCAAGAGGTAGCACAGGATCGAGAACCAATGGTACTAAAGCAAGAATTCCAAGCTGCAATTGAGACATTGTCAGAAAACAAAGATCCACCAAGTGAAGGAATATAAATTGAAATCTTTCAACACGCTGATGAAACGTTGGAGGTGTTCACTCACCTATACCAAGAAATTTGGAAAATATTCATATTTGTGCCCATTCCAATGAGAGGTGACCCAATGAAATGCGGCAATCATTGGACAGTATCATTAATATTGCATGAAAATAATACTTTGCTAAAGATAATTTAACAATGCCTGCAACAGTACATTGACAGAGAACTGCCAGAAGCTCAAGCCAGGTTCAGATGAGTGAGTGGAATGAGTGATGTCATTACTGACGTTATGGTGTTGTAGAAGAACATTAAAAGTACCATGAACTTTGTTTGCTAGAAGAACAAACAAATTTGACTTTGGAGATGTACAACCAGAATGACCATTTTCCAAAATAGATCATATGTTTGGACATGAAACAAGTCTCAACAAGTTTTAAAAGATTGAAATCATGCAAAATAGTTTCTCTGACCATATGGTATGAAGCTCCAAGTCAACAAAAGGAAAAATATATAATAGAAGAAAAATACATGGAAACTAAATAATGCACTACTGAAAATCTATGGAACCATAGAATAAATCAAAAGTGAATTAAAATAATTCTTAGAATCAAACAAAAATTCAAATACAACATATAAAAACATGTGGGACAGTGAATTTACATTAAGGAGCAAAGAACAACTCAGACAAGGAGGATGAGAAGGGTTGCACCATTTGTAGAAAGTAACAACGTCATTAAATTCTTCATGCAGAAACCAGTCAATTGGTGCTTGGTTTGTGGTGGACATTCTCAACAACAGCACAATAAATAAAATTTGAAAGAAAAAGAAATACTTTGGGGATAGAGCAAAAGACATACTCAGTGGGAGTAAAGATCCAAAATAATTAACTTAAATTGACAACTTGAACAAATAGAAAAGGAAAACCAAAAGAAAAATTATACTCCAACAAATTTGAAAGCATGGAGGAAAAGGAAGAATTCGTTGAAACACATTACCTATCCAAGCTAACACAAAGGTAGAAAATTTAAACAGACGCATTACAAATATGTCATACAAAACTATCAATAGCAAAAACAAAAGCCTAAGACCAGATTGCTATATTGGAAAATTCTACCAAACATTCAGAGACAAGTTGACTTGAACCTAATAAAATTCTTTAAAATATATAGAAGAAAGAGAGAGAGAGATACTACTGGGCTAGTATTATTTCTCTGAAGCCAGCAGAACTCTCATACATAAACCAGGCAACAATATCACACATGAACACATAGATGCAAAAAATTCAGGAAAATAGTAGTCAGCAGATTTCAGCAACATATACAAAAAATCATGCACTATGATAAAGTGGAATTCATACTAAGATTATAAGACTGATTCAATATCAGAAAATAAATCTGTAATTTATTACATTAAAAAGAAACAAAGAAAAAGAACTACACGACCATATCAATTGATGCAGAAAAGGCATTTGATAAAATTCAGCACTCATTCCTGATAAAAAGTCATATCAAAAGAGAAATAGAAGGTAAATTTCTCACCATAATTACGAAATATATAGAAAATAAACATTATACTAAATAGAGAAAACTCACTGCCTTCCTTCTGAGGATGAGAATGACAAGAATAGCTATTATCACCACTCTTATTCAATATAGTCCAGAAAAATAAGGCAAGAAAGAGAAATAAGCATTAGACCTTGAAGTCATTTGAATCACAAGGTTGGCAGTTCAAACTCACCAGCTGCTTCTCAGAATCCCTATACAGTATTGCTCTAAGTCAGAATCAAGTCAATAGTACTAAACAACAGTAACAACAACAACAACAACTAAAGGAATGACTAAAACTATCTATATATGCAGATGATGTGATTCTGTACATTAAAAACCCTGCAGATGCCACAAGAAAACTAACAGAAGATTTAACAACATGACAGGGTATAAAATCCACCCTTGAAAACCAGTTAAGGAGCCTTCAAAGCAAGCAATCAAATCTCTTCAGAACAAACCCCCCTCTAAGACTGAAACTCAAAGGGAATACATGAGCAGGAATGTAAGATTGCTGGCAACCACGTTGGTCTACTAAGGAACTCTGGTGGCATAGTGGCTACAAGTCGGGCTGATAAGCTCAAGGTCAGCAGTTCAAAACTACAAGCTGTTCCGTGGGAGAAAGATGAGGCTTTCTGCTCCCGGAAAGATTTACA